>NW_003852402.1:28112072-28379315 GCF_000181295.1 Otolemur garnettii | reverse complement strand
AAAAGAAAAGAAAAGAAATATACTATATACTCCCAATATACCAGGATTATAATGAATTGGAATGATCAATAATTTGAAAAGATAGATTAATTTCCTAAACTAGATCTTAAACCTTTTTATTAATAACTCAAAGTAGATATAAATCACATTCATGTCTTTGGCCCCTGCTGTCCATTTCAACAAATTATTTGAATGATAAGGAAATTTAATTAATACCGAGTTTAGAAATCTAAATATATTCATGTTATAGACTGGAAGGTTTTAAAGTTTAGAGACAAGTTTTAATGAATATATAAATCTTCAATTTTAGGCATTGGCCAAAACTGCTCAAAGGGTTTTGTTGGAAGGGAAATAAAAGGAGGATTTTGCTCAAGAATTTAATTTCCTAAATCTGACTTTTATTCATCATTTTTTTACCCAGAGAAGGCCAGCACAAGATCTCAGAATTAGATTCACCTGGTATTATTTTCTACAGAAAGACTAGAAACTGAGGGATCAGTTGTGTAACTAAAAGTCTATTTACTTACTGGGCTTGAGTTCGTGCCTGTGGGATGTACCTTGATATTCTACCCCATATTTTCAGAGAGATCAGGGAGTCAGGAGAACTCACGAGGTGGAACTAAATGTCTCTAATTTCCCGGAATTTAATTGATTGTTTTTTAACATTTCTGCAAAATTTGTGCAAATTCCACTCACTCAGTGGATTAGCACAGATCCTCCAGGTTGAAGATGCCAAGACACAATTAGAAATGTGGAGATTTTTTTGTGAGAGAAACACATGTGAATGTTAAAGGACACAAAGAACAGGACTAGGGAAGTTCAACAGGCCTCGTACCTAGAAAAAAAGAGAAAAGGAGGAGTTTATTTATTTATTATTTGTTTATTTTTTTGAGACAGAGTCTCTCTCTGTCACCCTAGATAGAGTGCCATCATAGCTCACATCAACCTCAAACTCTTACACTCAAGTGATCCTCTTGCCTCAGCCTCCCAAGTAGCCAAGACTATAGGCACCACCACACTACCAGGATCCTTTTTCTGTTTTTGCTCAGGCTGGTCTCTAACTCCTGTGCTCAAGTGATCCACCCACCTCAGACTCCCAGACTGCTAGGATTATAGCCTAGCCACCGTACCTGGTGAAAATAGAAAGAATTTATCCTGCATATCCAAGAAGATCTCAGACATGCTCATGGGGAGCCCCTAAATCAAAGATTTTCCATTAATGGAATTCTGTGTAGAAAAAAATGGCTAGGCACCTGCTGTGCTCTTATCATTGACATAGCCCACATAGATCTTTGTGACTAACCAGATATTCAGCAACTAACGCTATCAACTGACTATACTCCTAGTAGGTCCATAACCTATGGAATTGCCTCAGACCACCCCTCATTTTATGAAAATCTTCTCCACACATATCTGGGGGGCATTTCCTCCTCAGTGCTCCTGGGCCTTTCAAATGACAGCATCTCATGCTGCAATAATTTCAGGGTTGCTACTAATATATGTATATGTGTAATTGTTTCACTCCTCTGATACAGAATAAAGAGTGACTAAAGAGGGTGACGACCTACCAGTGGCCAGTTAGCCTCTTTAAGGAATAGTGAAGTCTCAGCATTGGGTGCCGGCTGAAAGATCAGGGAATCAGAATTACCTGTTGTCTTAGTAAGTGGTAGTCCACTGGGCCAGGTCTACAGTTTCCATCGTTGCCATCATGTCTACTCTTTTCATGGGCACCAGGTGCCAGCTCCAGGGTAGCTGAAGACAAAGGCTGGATGAACTATTTTTCCTATTCAGTCATTCAGTACTTTGTATATCCTCTATGGAGGACACTGTCTGATAGATACTATCACATGACAACACAAAATCTTCGCATTTTATGCCCATTCTCACATGTCCATTCATGTGCCTCCATTCCTGACATCTCTGATCTTCCAGTTAATTCCTTCCCGTGTGTCTAGAATGCAGCCCCCCATTATATTTGGCTTTCACCCATATACCATGATGAACCCTACATAAAACAAAGGCTTTGTTTCTCTTCTTTCATCTGGTTGTACACTGATGATCATATCAGTGGAAAATGGAAAGATGATCATATCAGGGAAAATGGAAAGACGAAAGAAGGCCATTGGTGCCCCTCTGGTGGCAGCATGGAGACCGGGTCTCCTGACCAGGTAGGTTATGCAAGCCCTCTGATCCTGCTTGGGCTCAATTCTGTTTTCTTCCAACAGTGGATAGATGCTGAACTCTTCTGACAGTAGGCTTGGCAAGTCAGGCAGACCCCAGCTTAGAATGAGCTGTTTCAAAGACAGCGTTACTTGGTACCCTGGGATCAATTGTTCTATATATGCCAAGGCCCAGTAACATTTTGGGAACTGCTTCTCAAAATAAGTATGAACTATCTACTGATGGGATGGCCATCATTCACAAAGAACCCAGGGGCTGCGTTATGATTCTCCCACAGGGATTTTTCATAAGGCCACTTCATCTCCTTCAACCACTTACTCTTCTCATTCTCTGGGCTGGATCATATGATCCCACTGGCTGGGCTGTCTGCCCTGTAGTCTAAAACTGATGTGAGGCCTTTACTTCTCGTGGCTCAACTCAGACCTGAGGTCCTTTTATGTTACCTGGTGTATCAGCCAGAGATGTAAACTGAGAGGTCAAATTTATTGCCTCCAGTACATCGAGCATTGTGTTTCTCACTCTGTAGTAAGAGATAAAAATACAAAAAAATATCTTTCACTTTGTAAGTGTTGTATCAGCCTGCCCCCTGACCACTGGTCCTTTTAAAATTTTGCTGAACTGTCATTTCTTCATTTCTTTGACTCTTCAGAGGGTTTATTTCAGTCCTTCAGTCCTGTGTCTTACCAAGCACCCAGAGTCTTGCCCTTGTCTTGTAAACTCTTGCCCATCCTAACTGAACAGCAAGATATCATCATTTAGTAGGTCAACATGATGTTTTGCGACATGTCCCCGATGGACCCTGTCTATTTGAACTACATTGCGACAGAAGTTGAAAGAGTTAACAAATTACCGGCCACTATAAATAAATATTAGTTGTTCTGCATGAATGTAGATTGTATAGTCTCTCTTGTCCTTTATTAATTGGTCTAGAAAAGAATGCATTTTCCAAATAAATGATCACATATGATGTGCCTGAGTCTTTATTTACTGGGTCTTGCAAAGAATACATCTAGCATAGCGACAGTGATCAGGGCAATTACTTTGTTGAGCATTTAGAAGACTACAGTCATTCTTTGGGACCTCCCAGTTTGTTTGTTTGGGGGAGGGACCAGAATAGTACATTAAGTGAATACTATGATGAGGATCATCATTATTGTACATTTTAGATCTTCAAGGATGGCACAATCTTCTCCACTCTGAAATGAAATATACACAAATACATACAATAAAATATGTTTGTTAGTAAACATATATATGTCATTTAATAATTTGGTGAGAGGGGAGGAGAAGTCATAGAATTCCATATGGACTTCCTTGCTATCATAGCTGTTATTCCAATGGCCTGAGGATTACCCTGAGCATGTGGGGTATCTCAATTGTCAAGCATGGCAATCCCAATGACCAGGAAAATGAACTCAGTGGTCCTATTGAAAGCTGGTGTTTATTAGGACCCCAGTATTTATTACCTGGACCCTACATGTCATCCCTGTAATAAGTTTGGGGACACAGTGAGGCCTCAGGTTTCCAGGTATCATATCCACTCAGAACCAATGTTCAATATTCTATGAAACATCTGGATATTTTCCTTTCTTTAATGTATAGAAACCCATGTAACTGGCCATCGTTCTCTTTTTAAACAAAAAGAAAAGGAACGCATACATAGAAAAAGCATAATTAGCCTGGAAAAATGGAATGATAACTTATATTACTTACCTTAGGGATTCATTTATTTATGCAAAAAAAATTAAGGGCCCATTTTAGTATAGACCCTATTCTAGATTCTTAAGCTTACATATAAAAAAAAAATGATAGAAAAGAGTACAGAGACAAGACTAGAAGGTTCTGATATTTGCCAAATTTGTCACTGGCAGAGCATATAAATTTTAGTAAATATTTTTAAAGATACTTGTAATTTAAAAGTATAAAAGCATATTCTATTTATTATATTAGTTTGCATTCTTTTAAAAAGTATTAATCTCTCACTTACATGATTATTTTTCATTTTCTAAAAATAGCAAATGGGTTCTAGACCCTTCATAAAGATTGAGACAAAGACATTTAAATACATTAACAAATTAAAACAGTGTGGATATTTACTTGTTGGCTATCACATATGGCACTGGCCAACTGCATGAAGCACTGTGCGCAGGACTATGATGTAATTGAAATCCTCTACGGTGGGCAGAACACTGCCTATACAATTATAAGCGAGGGCCCTATAATTTTGTTCCTTGCAATTAAGGCGTAGTCAGAGCCTATCGTGCAAAAGCTGTAGGAATGTTTGCCTCATTCTCACATTTGGATATCTTGAATTTAAATGTTTGATAAATCCAGATGAGGTTATGCACATATTTCTCTTTATATATGTTCCCACATTTTTAATTTTTAAATTCATAAATGAACTTTTACAATACAGTGGCTGTGTTCTCTAACAAACCAAACATCAAAAAAAAAAAAAAAATTCAACAAGAAACAACAAAGAAAAAGAGAAGGGTTTCAGGCTTCAAAGCCTGCCAGTGAGTTAGAGCAATTATTACTATCATCATTTCCATCTATCATTAAAGAAATTAAGTGAATTGCACAAGACCACATGCTAGATCACAAATGCAACTTCTTTAATGTTAGTTGGAGGTCGAGCTACATCTCCATGGGGAGATGTGGAAAGGAAACAACAGAATGTCCTATCCCGACCAGGCAGAAATCAGTGTTTAGTTTCATAAACAGTCATTCTACTCAGTCCTAGGGCTATAGAAATAAATACACTATCGCCTTTCACATGCAGTTCAGACTGGTGGAGGAAGAGCAAAAATATAGTAATTGATTTTAAGTATTGCTGTGCATTATTTACACAATATAACATGTATTATATACTTGGTGCAGTGCCATGATAATTCTCATGTATGTGATCATGTAGATCATATGCCCGTGAACCAGGTCGTGCACAGGAGATTCTTAAGAAGGACTGAGGGTGAGTGCTATGGTAGGCACTTTTTTTCTAAAGACAGGGGCTCATCTATTGCCCCAGGCTAGAGTGCTATGATGTCATCATTGTTCACCGCATCCTCAAACTCATCAAGTGATCCTCATGCCTCAGCCACTGAGTAGCTGGGACTATAGCTGCCCACAAAGACGCCCACTACTTTTTTTTTTATTTTTAGTAGAGATGGGGTCTCACTTTTGCTCAGGCTGGTCTTGAACTCCTGAATTCAAGAAATCCACCTGAGAGTGCTAGGATTACAGGCGTGAGCCACCACACCTGGCTAGTAGGTATCTTATTGATTCCCAAGCACCCAGTCTATCCCATTGTTAGGATAGGTCAATCCCAAGGGATAGCACCCAGTCTATCCCTTGTTGTATAGGTCAATTTGGCTGAGGTGGAATTGGACTCTACTCAGACATAACTGGATCCTAAATGGCATGAACCAATGCATATAATTTTATAATCCACATAATCTCCACCATCTCACAATAACCCAACAACCAAAGTCTAAGCTAAATAGAGTAAAGACCAGTTTCTAGACAGGAGAGATTTGTTCTGACTATTCTAATCTGATTGAAGTTCATATTATGGGGTGGGGATGGCAAAAGTCTTCTGGTAGGTGAGACTCAATTTGGAAGTGAGGTGTGGAACTTTGGGTACATAGTGCTCAGAAGTATGCATGGCTAACTCCTTCAAGTTTTTATTTTAAGCTGATAAAAATCCATCATGAAGGCTTGAGGAAAGAGGTCAAAGAGCAGGTTGGGCTACTATACATTTTAGAACAGCATTTTAAAATTCCAGATAAAAAGAGATGAAAAAGCAGAGTACTGGATGATCAATGCAGGCATTAGCCATGCAGACACAATAGAAGAAAGAAATGTTGTAAGAACAAAACAGGAAGTGTATGGATGTTATCTGGCTGTTCTCATGCCTGAATATTCCTCCCTTAACCCCTCTCAGAATCTGGTGAATGTCAACTGCTGGAGAATTTTGAAGAAGAGGGAAAACAGGAAATTCTAAAAGCATGGGCAATGTGAGAGAGAGGAAAATGTAAAAAGAATAAAATTAAGAAACAAACAAAAGACAAGTTATTTAATTACACTTACATAATACATCAAGATGGAAAAAGTGACATAAGCAGTAAAGATAGACAATATTATAATGAATTGAGAAAAATACTTTCTCCCTTTTGATACACTTTTTTTTTGGACTCTTCCATTAGATGTTCCAAATTGCTGTCCCCTTGAAACCCCAAGTCAGTTCAAACATCCACTCTAAGAAAATTATTTCACCTAACACAGAAATATGAGATCATTAAGGACCAAAGGACTCAACATTCAACTAACCAGAATTGTGGTGGGCATCTGAAGCCCCAGCTACATGGGAGACTAAGGCAAGATGATCACCTGAGCCCAAGAGCTTGAGGTTGCTATGAGCTATGATGCTGTGGACTCTACCCAGAGTGACAAAGTGAGAGTCTGTCTCAAAAGAAAAAAAAAAGACTTAATATTCTATAATACCAATGGTAGTAGTGCCTCTGACCACAAGAATCCTGTTTCCCATGTTTCACATCTCTAGAGAGAAGATTCTCCATGTCTTTCATGAGGTTAAGTCCTTATCTGTAAGCCTCATCTCTAGATCTTTGTTTATCCATTTTCTTTTAAACTTTTTTCCATATGATAGTTTTCTTCAGTGTGTGTGTCTATATATATGTGTGTGTGTGTCTATATGTGTATTCATATATATACTTAATTATGTGTATATATTCACATATATATGCTTAATTTTCACCTGCAAGAATTTTTTCCAGTATACTGTTTTTCTTTCTAGATGGCATTTTGAAGAAATCAAAAGCCATTATCTTTTACTCTTACAATATGACTGAAATAGAATTAGTGGAGGAAAATAAGTGATCCGATGGCTAAATCTAAAAGACGTGACCTATTATGACGTTCAACTTTTAAAAATATTCCTTCTATGCCCTTGGTTTCCATGACATTTTCTTTCATTTATTTGCTGGAATTGTTTTCACTGTTTGAAGGTGTATGTTTTTCTGTTCACATCCCTTACCAGTCTAGGCTTCACCCTTAGGAAACTTGAATCCACAAAACCTACATGCTAATAACTCTCACCATTGCATCTCTGCTGCAGACTTCCCTGCGTAGTGCCTGCCCCATAGAACCAAGAGGCCTACTAGATACTAGCAGTAAAATATCTCACTGAAAGGTATGTTTTCTCCACTCACCAGTGAGCTTTGGTCTCTCACTTTCTGTCTTGGTTAGAGACACATAGGAACTTGGGTTCCAGATCAGCCTCTATTCCTCAGTACCCACATTCAGTTGTTTATTAAGTTCCTATCATCTCTTGCGCTGTACCAGTGTCCTGTTTTACTGGTCTTCTTACTCCTAGCCTTGCCTTCCTTCATCTTTTTCTTCGCATGCTGTCCAAACAGATCACTCTAATAAATGTAAAACACAAGTCTCATCATGTCATTTTCTCATACCAAATTCCCCAACAGCTCTCTATCACCCGCAGGTGATGAGAAACTGAATTATTGCTAAATGTCTCTAGCTGCAAGAACTTGCATGCTTTGGTCCCTACATAGCTGTCCTGTCATATCTAGCCTGTTAAGTGAATTGCTTAGAATTCTCCAAACATTTAAGACTGTTTCAAACTTTTGTGCGTGCTGTTCCCTCTGGAAAACTGACCTTTTCCTTTTCTTTTTGACCTTAGAAAACTCATATGCATCTTTCAAAATCCAGCTACAGTCATCAAAGACATCTGATCTGTGTCCACTTCTCCCCCACCGCATCATTGTTATATCTTCAACCTAATTCTAACCTTGTACTTTGCACGTAATATTGTGATTATTTTCACTGTCTTCCCCATTATCCTATGACTTTCTTTAAGACAGGGACTTTGTCTTGTTTCTACTCCAAGTGCCTGTTGTAGTTTGATTTATATTTCATCTTAACAATAAGTTTGTTGAAATCAACTCAATTCCAATGGATTCAAGAGTTCTCTAAATGAAGAAATGTTATATGAATCCACTCTACTTAGTAAAGAAATAAAAAGAAACCTCTCTGTAAGAGGTTATGTGGGGATCTCGATTTGTCAGAGACTTGAACCAGGAACCATATTTGAGGCTCAGAGAATGTTTTATGTAAGCTTCTGAAGAAGCTTTTATGTAAGCTTCAGATTATGGAAGAACATGGGTGTGTTTTGGGGGCTGTGGAAAAGGATTAGGATATCTCCTGCATGACTGATAAAGAATCCAGGCCTCTGTAGTGCATCTTCAGTAATGAAACAGTAGAAGAATGCTCAGCTGTGTCCTGGTAAAAATATATCAGGGTATAGCAATAGTTGCATATGAAAAGTAGCACACCGATTTAGAGTCTGAGTCAGAGAATAAGTTTAGGAAAGAGATTTGCTGTAAAGGAAATGTGAAGCTTGTAGCTTTACAAGTTATGTGTAAACTTCTTTGTTTTGTATAACAAAAGCATTGCCTTCGGGAATAAATTCCCGTTGGCTTTTGGTAAAATATTGACAGGACTAAACATAATTAAAACATACATAGAAAGGCAAACATAAATTAAGGCCATGTATTTGCCTTGCATTTGAGAAACTGAAGATTTGGATAATTGAATAAATGAAGTTTGAAATGTGGAATTAACAATGACACCTATGACGACTTTTACCTGGTACTCCAAGCCACTTACAGCCCTTTCTGGTATTTGTCACTTCTTCACCTGGTGAATCCTGATGGGCGCACCACAGACTCACTTCTGTAGAAAGAAAAACTTATTCTCTAGCCCCCTTTGCACCTAGAACACAGGTTAATAAGATACAATCTCAACAGATTCTAACACTTTGACTCAAAGGCACTTAATGCAAAGTAACAGAACTGGTAGAACATTCATTCTGGTAAGAGTAGTGTAGTCAGTAAAACTGCATCAAGCAGCAGAAGAGACAATGGTGGAATTCAATTAGCCCACCCAACCCCTTCCTTCCATAGAATGGAAGCATCATATCTTCCATCCTACCTGAGCTATCTGTGCCCAGTGGTGGCTGCAGAGTGATTTATATGAGACAAGCTTTCTGACATCACTTTAGAGATTGTTCCTGATGGTCTGGTCTCTAAACACCCATTCTAAATGTTCTGTAATCAATTTAGTTTCTGCTAACATTAGCTTGAGTTGATTCAAGATGTCTAACATTAAGAATCTTGAATAGTCATCTACCTTTCTAATAAATCCAAAATACTAATTTACTGATTATTTACTGAACTCAAGGAGCTATGCCATGTGCCGGGGTGAAAGGGTAGAGGTGGAGGTGAATATACAACAATGTAAGACACACACCTGCTCTCTTGGGGCAAATAGCATGAAATAATTATAAAATGAGGCAAGATTATTTTAGCACTTCATCAAAGCCCATTTACAGTATGGAAGAAGTAATAATCATTTCTGACTGATGGCATCACAGGAAGTTTCATGGAAAAGACGTATTTTGAAGTCAGTTTGGAAGGATGAGTCTGATTTTCGATAGAGCAATGCCTAGGGGATAGTAGACTTAAGGGACAGTATAACCAATAACAGAGAAGAGGAAGTAAAAAGTGTAAGAGCATAAATGAAATACCAAGGAACGTGGTCTACTTTAAAGACAATGATATTTGAATTTTTAGAAAAACAGAGTTCCCTGGTACACTACAGGAAGCACTGAGCTTCTCCAACAAGCCTGAGTTCTGAAGGTCACATTCCATGACCTCTGGAAAGTGTAAAGATTTGGGTTTTTGTAGACCCAATTTCCTTCAGTACTATAAAGTGTGCTGAGCTTGCCTCAATCTGGTCCTTGTCTCATGTTAATCAGAGCTACTAAGGTCATGGGGTCAAATGATGATTTTTACCTCTTTTTAGACTGGAAATAATTTCTTCAAAGTAAATACTATTAGGAATCCAACATTTAAAACAGAACAAGAGAATCTTCTCTGGTGGAAGGAGAGGCATAGGAGCTCAGAGCCTCGCCCTCTCAGTCCCCTCTTCATCATACATTGACTTTGACACTTCATCTTGGAACTTCTAAGAATTTAGAGAATCAAAGTTCATAAATCACTGGATTATGCAAAAGTGGAAGTCCATAGGATGAAGGAGAATTTGACTTAGGTAAAGACATGATGAAGGAATCAGACGGACATAAGAGGTTGAACAATTACGTTTGCAAACTCCTCCTAGAAAAAAAACCTTTCTTCAAAGTACTCTCCTTGGCCCTCTGGTGACTGCAGCGATATTCAGCAACAAGGTGTGTAGCGGTTTTTCTAGGATGAGTTTGCAAGCTTAATTGTCATACTTCATACAATGACATCTCTGATGGCCATTCCAGTAAAAGAGTTTCAAAATTACTTTGAAGGATGGACTATGTACTGACCTCAGTGCATAGCTTCCTGAGGGCAGTCCCTCCCGAACTCATTTGCTCAGTTTCTTAATGGGATGGATCAAAAAACTCTTGGAGTCATGTAAACCATATTAGGATGTAAAGAGGAGAGGATGAACAACTAAACTACATGTATAAAATACTCATCAAGATTCTTTAAAATTAAGAAGCAAACAAAACGTGTTATCATTTGGGGGCTGGAGATATTGTTAGACTTAAAAAAAAAACTAATTTGATTAAGGTGAAAACTATTCTAAAGGTAAAGGAGAAAACTATGATGTTATTTAGTTTGTTTTTAAAGACCAAGATACAAGTATGGAAAGTTTGCTTTTACTGGCTACAGAAAAAGAACTAAAAATATAGGCACAAATATATTTTTCTAGTATTTATGATAAAATACCAGTGATAATTATAACTGAAGTAGACATTTTCAGGGCTCACAATGTAATAATATCACGAGTGAACTTTTGATTTCCTTGAGTTTGGGACACAGGAACAATACACAGAACTATCAACGTGACAAATCGAGTGCCAGACCACCCAGGCGGGAATTGGATCATCAAAGGGTGTGCTCTGTTTGCATGATATGTGTGCATTTCCTGAGAGAAAGAAGCTTTCAGAGTGTGTTATACTAATCTATACACGTATGCCCTGAAGCATGTAGAGTCCAAGTTTATTTGCTCTTCTGTACCAAACCAGAAAGGGGAAGATACTCATCAGTCTCCTTTAAAGCAATGTATGAAAGCGCTTTCTTGGGAAGGATCCCTTGGGAAATGGTGCTTGAGGATCCTAGATCACCACCCATGAACCGCACAAAGCTAGCTGTGGATTAACCCATTTTTCCCCCTTGCATAATGTCTAAGCCATGCTTCTGTTCACTTCTACAAGTAATAGGGATTCTGAAGTGTGAGAGTAGAAAGGAAAAGCGTACCAAGACATCCTCCAGGCCAGGGATGGGAGCGACTAGTGTTCTGGTGACACTAGAAGAATATCCATTTTAAAAAAGTGTGTGTGTTCATGTATTGATGTATTTTTTAACTCCTGTCATGTTGCCAAACAATATTTCAGGCCCAGACAACAAATAAACAAGATAACCTTAGACTGTAGTAGCTGTTACAGGGGAAATGAGTTGGGTGACGCAATATTAACTGGGAGGAGGTTTTCTTTCTTTCTTTTTTTTTTTTTTAAGTGTTTTAGTTAATTGATTTTATCTTTGTTATAAGGAAGGTTACCAGAGAAGGTCTTTCCAATGAGGTGCTCATGAAAACACAGTGCTGATAAATGGAAGTTGCATGTCATGTGGAAGTTCTACCAAAAGAATAGGTCAGGCAGAGGCTTGCACATGTGCAGGTCAGTCTGGCATGTTTGAGAGAAGAAAAACGGATGCAGTGAGTCAGGGTAGGTGGCGGTGAGGGGGAGAGTTTAGACCAGGCACAGCATTTTAGGTCATGGTAAGGTGGTTGAATTTAATTCTAGGATTATTTGGAAGAGCCTTAAGGGTTGTAGTTGGGAAATGACATAGCCTGGTTGGCTTCATAAAAGCACCCCTCGGTTGCTGGTGGAAAATGATGGAAGGTCCTCAGTTGCTGCTGGAGAATGATGGAAGGTGAGAGTAGAACTTAGAGGAGTAGGGAGATTGACTAGAGGGTGCCCTCTCAGGCCCAGTGAGAGGCAACGGTGGTTTGAATTGGGAAGGGCCTTGGAAACCGAGAAGAAAGTCTATTCCAGAAGTACTTTGGAGGTCAGCTTAATGGACTTTCTGGCAGTTCCTATGTGGCAAATGAAGTGCGGCTTCACCAATGTAAGAGGAAGGCTCTCAAATGACCACAAGAATTTTGGCTTATGCCACTGTTTGTACTCAACTTCCATTTACTAAAATGGGAAAAGGTAGAGAGAATAAAAAAAGGTTTGTGGAAGAAAGCAAGAATTATGTGTTAAGCCTGAAGATGTTTCCAGAACACTTAAATCAAGATGTCAAGTACAGTGATAGCTACCCAAGCAAGGCACCTTCATAGACTCAGGAGGCCAATGGATTCCAAAAGGCAGCCCGCAGCACCTCCTCAGGGGGAGCACCCGGGAAAATACCACACAGAGACTCAGGACATTCCAGGTGCCATGCTGCCGTCATTGGGGTCCAGATTCTAGTCTCAATACCCAAAGTATTTCCCAAATCTAAACTTCATTGACAGTCTCCAGGATGTATAGACATTGGGGTTTTCCTCCCTTCATGCATTCTAATCTCCAGATGTGTAGATACTTTTGTTATATCCAACTGAAGATATTTTATTCCTTACTCTCACCTCAGCTGGCCTGCCTGCTGTTATTTTCCAAAGATTAATCCTAGGGGTTATATTACATAAGACTGCTCTTTGTTTGACCTGCAACATTCATTCACTCATAGACAGACAGGATGTGGCCTAATAGGAAAGAGTTTCTGAAGCCCTAGACCTAGGACAGCTGCTGTCCATTCTCCGCCTATTGCTGCCAGCAGGCCTGGCAGAGAGCTGTTCTCCCCAGCACGCTGGACTGTGCAGCTGGGAAGGTGCAGCTCTCTGGGAATAGATCTAGTTGGGCCCACATGGTGGGTGGCGTGTTTATCTTTCCCCTTGAAAAACAAAAGGTCAACCAGGAGCACATGTTCCTATGACAACAAGAAATTCAAAGGGGATGCGAAGTCTCAGCAAATGTGGACACAAGGGGAAAAGGAAGAGGAAAGTTGGCCTGATTGGGGAGGAGGTGACTTGGTAGTACATGGAGTCTCTTTTTGTTTCAACTTAATGGCCTTCTGAATTTACATGTGATGAAAGACTTTGGTGAAGAAAATATGTGCAAAAATGAACAGTGCTCTAAAGAATGTAGTCTGTGCGCCACTAACGAGGGCGGTCCTCATGTGCTACAACAGACTAGTGGTTTTATGTTGCTTGGTAAATGATACTACTGATTTTCAAAAGAGACATTTCATTTGTTCATACTGAAATGACTTAACCCACTGTGTCTTTTGTCATGCTGAAAAATTGCATCTGCACATGGTATACTTAGAAAAATGTATTTTGTCCTTTGCATTTTTCCGTGATCCAACCCATTTATTCTGCCATGATTCTGTTTTTTAGTGTCTGAGCCAACATACTAAAATGTGGATGTACTTCATCAATATCATGTAGAAAATGGAAGGAAGAGGGGAAAATAGCAGTAAGAATGAGATCAAATGGAAGAAAAATTCTATGTAGAATTCTATGTATTTTTCCAAAACAAGGTCTCACTTTGTTGCCCTGGGTAGAGTGCCATGGCATCATGAATAGCTCATGGGAAACTCAAACTCTTGGGCTTGAGTGATCCTTTTGCCTCAGGCTCCTGAGAAGCTAAGACTACAAGTACTTGTCACAACAGAGTTAGTTTTTCTTGCTCAGGCTGGTCTCGAACTCCTGAGCTCAAGCAATCTACCTGCCTCAGCCTCCCAGGGTACTGGGGTTACAGGTGTGCCAAATGCTTAATATTTAAAAGGAATAGAGAGTGTGTGAGTTACAATCACGCAGAAGAGTAACACCCTCCGAAAAGAATTTGGTGTCATTTCTTTCAATGGGTAAAAATGGAAAGAAATATTCCACAGTGTATTTTTCTATCAACTATTTTAAGAATAGCAAGAAAGGACATCACATGAAATTTTATTGCTTTCAAAATCACAAATCTAACGTGTACTTATATGTGAATTGTTGGAGAATTTATAAGAATTTATAAATAACTGCTGCCTCCTCATTCTCACTGTAGGTCGGCAATCTCTGTTTGAAATTTGTTGTGTCGTTTTCCAGAGTTGTTCCAGTTGCACTTTACAAGAAGCAGCATGAGGTAGTGGAAAAGTACCAATAGGAAAATGTCCTTCCCAAGTCTGCCATTCTGTGGCTTTGGAGAATCGCTTAACTTCCTTGGAGCTCTGATTCCTGACGGGTGAGATGAAGTTGCTCCCAGGAAAGGTAGGGAGTAATTTACCTGCAGCCAGAGGGCTACTGGAAATCTCCAAGGATGTTGGCAATTTGTTGGTCATAATGACAAGAACTACCTGATGTTTGTTTTCCCCAGGAAAGGGTTGCTACACATCTCCAAAGCACAAGAAAGAATTTTTCCACCTTAAATGTCAAGAGAACCTCTTACCCCAGAAAATGCATTACTGGGGCATTACTGAGGTCTCTGCCAATTAACAAAACGTGGCATAGAAAAGTTATTGGTGATATTGACCAATACTAACATTGGTTGCCTTCCAAAGTGAATTTCCTTCTTTAAAAGAAAGTTTTTTTGCATCCCATAAATATGTTATTTTGATTAAGATGATTTTCTTTGTATTCTAATTCAATAGAAAGCATTGGTTTTAAGTTTAAAAATAGCTTATTATTTTGGTGATTTCTCAGCTTGCATCTTGCTGTAATTTGCATTAATTAAAGTATTCTGAAATTTTTTTCCGTATTATGTACATCTCATTAGTTTTTATAGAAGTTTGCTTCTTTCCTAGAAGTTTGCTCTTTCATCACACACATACACTTAAAAAAAAGCACTGCATTAATACCCTTAAGTGCACAGGACAGCCTGGAAACATTAAAGATGAGACTGCATTTGAATCCAAATGATTTTTAAATGATTGTTTAATATTCAGTTATTTTCTAAATTGCTCCACATTTCTCATAGGGCCCCAGTAGTCAAACTCTTCTATTAATTTTATTTCAAAAGAATCAGCGTTATAAGTTGACCTAGTAATAACAGTGTTAATAAGCAGAGTGCAGGGAACTATATTTTATATTTGTATACTGTGAGTGGAAGTTAATAGCTTATTTCTTCTGATACTTTCCCCCAAATCATCTTCTGTGAACAGCAAATTGGAGAGGCTTTGTAGGCTCAGTAGTACAATTTTCATTTTGCAGATTAGGAAGGAAAGGAATCCTGCAGCATTAACTTGTCTTCCAGAGTATCTTCATATACCAAACTCATTTTCTTCTTTAAAAACACCCATGCAAACTTTATTTTTTTTCCAAATACATTTAATCTGGCAAGTGTCTTTCACACGGCAATAAATAGCATTTGCTATCTTTGAGAGAAAGCCAGCTGGTCTCCTTCCTAGTCCTGAGGTAAACACAAGGCTGTCTGTTTGCCTTGATTCTGCTCTTGCTAATTAGAGGATTTCTGTTCTGTTTCACTTTCAGGACCTTCTGGAAGATGGTTGTTCCCTTTGTTCCTCAACCTCCCTGCAGCCCAGTGTTAGAATCTTCTCCTTGGGTGCTCTTCTGTCTTCCATGGGTTGATAGTGAGAAAATTATAAAGAGCCACAGAGAAAAAGCAAAAGAATATTTGGGTAAGGAATGAATCTATAGGTATAGATAGATAGACAGATTATATATGTGCATTAAAAGCCACCAGGAGCTTTCATTTCTATTCAAATTTAAACTAAAAAAAGATCCAGCAAAATCCTTTGATCTTAGAGGCTTCAATTAAACACTTTTTAAACTAGTTAGTAGTTGATAATCCTAAAGATCAAACAGATTTTTCTCTCTCATCCACTTCCATGGAGTCCCCAGTCTAACTTATTGGGCCAGGACTAAATTATTATTAAAGCTTGAGTTTTCACAGCTCAATTTCCTCCCATTTTAGCTAAGGAAGACTTGGTTTTGCCAAGAGATTCCTGGCTGTTTTTATGTAAATAGAGCTTACAGCATATCAGGGAACAGAATAACAACAATGGAGAAAAAATATATGATCAATAAAACCAAAGGTAGAAAGGGAGGTTTAGGGTATTTGAGAAAGAAAGACAAGAGAGATTTAGAAGGTCCACCTCTTTGTGGGAGATATTTAAAATAAGAGATATGTCTTCTTCAGAGAAGTTTCTGTTCAAGTCTCTTGCACACATAGAAATGGGGTTATTTGTTCTTTTCTTATTGATTAGTTTAAGTTCTCTGTGGAGTCTAGTTATCAGAACTTTGTCAGAAGCATAACCTGCAAAAATCTCCCATTCTGAAGGTTGTCTGTTTGCGTTAGTTACTGTGCTCTTGGCTGTGCAAAACCTTTGTAGTTTGATCAGATCTCAGTAATGTATTTTTGGTGTTGCTTCAATTGCCTGGGGGGTCTTACTCATAAAATCTCCCAGGCCAATTTCTTCAAGTGTTTTCCCTGCACTCTCTTCTAGTATTTTTATAGTTTCATGTCTTAAGTTTAAATCTTTTATCCAATGAGAATCAAGAGAAGTGCATGGCCTACAAACACATGAAAAAATGATCACCATTTTAATCATCAGAAACATGCAAATCAAAACCATTTTGGGATGTCATCTAGCTCCAGTAAGACTAGCTCACATAAACTACAAATCCCAAAACTATAGATGTTGGCATGGATGTGGAGAGAAGGGAACACTTCTACACTGCTAGTGGGAATGCAAGCTAATAAGATCATTTTGGA
The DNA here is from genome assembly GCF_000181295.1 of Otolemur garnettii. Lineage (NCBI taxonomy): Eukaryota > Metazoa > Chordata > Mammalia > Primates > Galagidae > Otolemur > Otolemur garnettii. Next base: position 28,362,292 of record NW_003852402.1, on the reverse strand, counting down.
AAGAAGTTTGGAGAATACTCTAGGAACTAAAAGTAGACCTACTATTCAATCCTGCAATTCTTCTACTAGGTATATACCCAGATGGTGAAAAATCATTTTAAAACAAAGACATTTGCACCAGAATGTTTGTTGCAGCCCAATTCATAATTACCAAGACATGGAAACAGCCCAAGTGCCCATCGAGCCATGAATGGATTAAGAAATTGTGGTATATGTACACTGTGGAATAATATACAACCATAAAAAGATGGAAACTTCACTTCTTTTATATTTACCTGGATGGAGCTGGAACATATTTTTCTTAGTAAAGTCAAAATGGAAAAAAATTATCCAATGTACTCAATACTACTATGAAATCAATATATAATCATCTACACATGCATATGAATGGTAAAACATAACTATAGTCCAGAAAATAGAAGAGAAGAGGAGAGAGAGGGGAGGAGAGGATGGAGGTGGGAAGAGGGAGGGTATTTGGGGGGACTTCACCTAATATGCATGATGCCATGGTACCTTTCAAAACTATTAAGAAAAGAGTATAATTGTGATGGAAGCATTTCACATTATATATTAAATCAGTACACTGAAACCCATAAATGCATCAATGTACAGTTATGATTTAATAAAAAAAATTAAAGAAGAGTCTGATGGGAAAATGAAAAAAGTTTTAAAAAATGAGATATGACAAAAAGGGATTGATGGAAGTTTGTCTAAGTGTTCAGAATATATTCTCCCTCTCACTATTTTTGGTCATGTTAAAAGAGGCTCCAGTAAAGATGCAAATTGCTTTTAACTACTTCTTGGATGACAGGCTCTTGTTTGTTTGAAAGCCATGTTCATCCTAGACTATGAAAAAAAATGATTTGTATGTGTATTGCATTTAAAGGTTGAAATTTTCTTGTGGAAGAGGGATCCATGCATTTATCATACATTCAAAAATATGAATGATCTGCTTTTCAGAGTTGGACTTTTTTTCATGGCTGCTGTCAAACAAGACTAAGAAGTCGAAGATCCAACAATGAGACACAAATATAAACCGCACATCCAACTACATTCATTTTTGCTCCTTTTTACCTGGAATAGTTTTTGTCTTTCCTTTTACCTGCTGAGACTGTTCTTGGCACTTACCATCACTCATATATTTGAAAATGGAAAATTTGGAAAATTCATGTTTTTCAAGTGAACTCAATATTTGAATATCCATTCTGTTTCCAAAATGTGGGCAAAATAAAGGTGAATGGGACACATCCTCTGCCTTTCATAACGAAGTAGCATAAAAACAAAGTAGTATGTGTCCTATGAGACGAAATAAGAAAAGTGCTTATTTCACACCACTAGTGTAAGTCTGCACAAGGAAGAGAAATAAAATAGAAGCTCTCCCTAAATCAAGTTGTTACTTTCAATAGCTATTCACTGTGTCCCGATAGAGCTTATGAAAACAAGGCGTATGTCCATTTCTCTCTTACCCCATAACTTTACTGAGAAGTCATCTTTGGGTAATAAGGGTTTTTCTAAACTATGAATTATTTATTTCTCCCTCCAGTCACATATGCAGCCCAGAAGTCTCTACTATCCTGGAAATGAAGTGGCTTTCAAGCATCAACATTTCTACTAAGCAAACATCCTGGAATTTAGAGAAATTGGGTAGAAACTCTCCCAAGTCTTCTTAGTAGGATTTCTTATTCGGTCCAGATAGATATTCTTGATCAGCATTTTTTTACATCTTTTCCTTCGGGCAGTTTGTTAAATCGTTGCTCTTATACCAGCTATGGATCCTATTCTGAAAAAATAAACTTCAAAGGATAGCTACAGTTATTTCTATGATATACTTGGAGCAAAGCCAAAGCTTTTGGTATTTTACATTTAGACTAATTATGAAAACTTGGCATCATTTGTGTCCCTGCCTCTAAAACTGAACAAATACGCTAAGTGATTAGTGTATAATAAACCTTAGAGGCCAAACCACAAAACACCGTCTGTGAAGTTGACAAATCATTGAGTATCTTGTAACTGATGTGCTGTCAGTCATCAGCAAAATCCTCACCCTAACTTCTACTCTCTGACTTCATTTTGTTGCATTAGTTGAATTCTGTCTCATCCCCAGAGCACCAGGCTAGCTCTGTAGCCTTCTCCAGTGGTGACTATTTCCTTTACATCCTCAAAACTCTAGACTTTTTTCTTCAGGCTCAGTGCCTATAGTTCAAGCAGCTAGAGCGCCAGCCACATACACTGAGCTGGTGGGTTCGAATCCAGCCTGGGCCTGCCAAATGACAATGACAACTACAATGAAAAAATAGCCGGGTGTTGTGGTGGGCACCTGTAGTCCTAGCTACTTGGGAGGCTGAGGCAAGAGAATTGCTTAAGCACATGAGTTGGAGGTTGCTGTGAGCTGTGACGCCATAGCACTCTACCTAGGGCAACAGCTTGAGACTCTGTCTCAAAAAAAAAAAAAAAATCCAATGTACTTGGTACTACTACTAAACCAATTTATAATAACTCACACTTGCATATGAAAAATGAAACACAACTATAGCCTAGGATGAAGGAGGTAAGGAGAGGGAGAGGGGAAGGGATGTGGGGGGTGGATCGATAGAGGGAGGGGTTAATAGGAGAATCACACCTATGGAGCATATTGCCAGTACAAGTTGGATCCATCAGGTGTAGAACACAAATGTCTTAACACTGTAATTGAGTAAATGAGGTGAAGGCTATGTTGATTACTAGGATGTAAGCACTCCAATTTGTACAAATAATCAACACATTGAATCCCATAATGGCATAAGTGTATATATGATCTATGTACAAATGACTTAGTAAAAAAATAAAATTAAATTAAAAAACTCCAGACTTGTCTCTTTTCTCTCCTGATCATTGCAACTGGGTATCCCCCTGCTCCTCCAGAAGCTGCTCTTTTCAGGCTACACTCCCTTTCTTCTTCACACAAACACTTTTCTTTGAATGCCATTTTACAAAAATTCCAACATGCAGTTCAATAGAAGGAGTAAGTTCTATGTAGCGTGAGTACATAGAACTCACAACAGCAATGTATTGTACGTTTCCAAACAGCTAGATGGGAGGATTTGCAATGCCCCCAACACAAACAAATGATAATTGATGGAGGTGATGGATATCCTAAAAACCCTGACCTGATTATTTGCATATTCTATGCATGTACCAAAGTATCACATGTACTTCATAAATAGAAATATGTATTAATAATGTTTTAAATTTTATAAAGTCAATTTTCTGTTGCCCACATCTTCCAGTCCCTGGGTTATTCCATTCGTTTCTTAGAATGCTCTTAAAAAATAAAAAAGTAAAGCATTCTGCTCTTAGCTCAGCTGTTCTTTCCAACATCGCTCATGTGGTATTCTTGAAGATTTCAATATCCACAGAGACCTTTCCAAATTTCTGCCTGTCTGTTCTCTGACATCCACTCCTCCATTGACGTTACCATTCACACTATTTCAGTGAATTACTATCATGATCACACACTAACTTCTTTACCGTTCCCAACACATTAAGCACAATCTCATCTCTGGGTCTTTGTACTTGCCCTCTGCTCTGACTTTCCAAATCCTCTTTCTCCACATACCTGATGGCAACATTCTTAACATTGTCAAGTCTCATATAACTTACCAGAAGCTTCCCTCACATTCTTTCTCAAACAACAACTCTCCCCCACACCTGACATTCCTGTCCCTCTCCCCCTCCCTCCTTAGTCACATTTTTTTCATACCACTCAAGATTCTCTGACACAGTATATGGCTTATTTGTATGTTTATTAATTTTTCCACCCATATCAGACTGAAACTGTAGAAGGGCAGAGATGGTTGTCTGTTTTGATCATTGCTATATCCTTAGCAACTGAAATATAAAACATATATACACACACAAACACACATACACACACACGGAAGACATACAGAATATATCTGATGACTAAATTATATCTTTCATTTGGAGAGTATCAAATAATATATACTCATGACTGAATTAATTCAAAATTTTGAAATTGATCTAATATTGTGATAATTTTAAAAAAGTCCCAACATGGAATTGTGACTAATACATCATTTATTAGGATTCAAATAGACAAGTTTTTGCCCTTCACCCCATAATTCCTAATCCCAGATTTTAAGAAAGTGTTATTTTCATGGTATCAGATATAAAATTTCATTTCAGCATTTTTTTTTTGCCAATTTATCATTTTTATAAAATAATTAGAATTCTGTGAGTTTTATTGTTTATTTACTTGTTTCCTTCAGGGTATTATTAAAGAAAACAAGACTGATTGTCACAGAAGAAAAGCAAGCACATGCCCTTGTACGTAAGGCTCTTTTGGACTTGGAGACCATCTTTCTCAGCTAAGTATCACCGGTATGGAAAGACAATCATCACATGTACTCAGTGTGAAATTGAAACTGCTAGATTAACAACTATAGGCTCACACAAGAGAAAACCTCAGTTGGGTTCAAGTAAGGGGAAGGAGAGATGTTAAGTGGGCTCCCACCCAGTAGAGACAATGCTCTCATACTTGGCCCACTTCCCAGGTGAAGGACATAGCTACAACTTAGACTTTAAGTTTACAATGCAAAGTAAGTGTACGTACCCTCACATTAATCTGAAATTTAAATAAAGACTGTGTCTTTTCTTAAGATCAACAAAATAAAATTTTGCTTTGAACTTACCTGCTCACGTGAAAAAAAGTGTGGATTCCAAGATGAAGATACTCTACAGTCAAGCTGTCAGTGTCCATGTAACCCACTTCCCCACATCTATATGGTCTCAAAGGAACACACCACTGTCTGTCTGTCTTTCTTTCTGAGCACTCAGGATATATGCAGCACCACAAGACTTGTTAATCATTGCAAATGCTCAACAAATGACAAACCAGATGTAACTACTGTTGGCCACGATTAAAAACATTTTAGAGATAGAATGAATGTTAACATTAAATTTCTTAGTTACTGCTAGTTTACTTTTAATTATGAATGATACGTGGCTTAAAATTCATAGGAAAGTAGTTACAAGAATGTCTTCAGGTGATTGTGGACAAATTGACAGAAGAGAACTTCAGATTCATTCAAGAAGTGAATCATTAAAGCATATGTAAGCTACAGCTATAGTAAAGATTTTGAACTTTATCCAGGAAAAAATGGCAATTCTTGGCCTTCTTTTTTATTTTATTGTTTCCTTTTCTATTCCCCCCCTCCTCTGCTTCCCCACTTTTTTCACCTTGTCTTTTCTTCTCTCACCCGTATATTTTACTTAGGCATAAGAATTGCCATTAAGACATTCAAGAAATCATTACTGGACACCTACTACATATATGCCATACCACTAGATATTGAGAAAGTTTATTTGGCAAGACAGAACTCATTATATCCCTCTGAAACTTAGAGTCTTATTATTATATCCCTCTGAAACTTGATGTGCTTAGGACATTGAAATAGACTCAGCATCTCTTGAACTTCAAAGTTTTTTTTCCATTTATTTGAATCATCTGAAATTATTTTCTCAATATTTTGTTGTCTTCCTTGACTATCTGTCGATATTTTTCATCTCATTGACAAGATTATTTCTAGGCATTTTCTTCTCTTTTTAGCTACTGTAAATGGTGTTGAGTTTTTGATTTGACTCTCAGCTTGAGTGTTATTGGTGTACAGGAACGCTACTGATTCATATACATTGAATTTATAACACATTAAAATCCATATATAAAAACCCACAGCAAACGTCATAAAAGGCTGCTTCTACTCATCATAGTACTGAAAGTTCTACCCAGAGCAATTAGGAAAAAAAAAAAAAGTAAAATAAAATAGAAATAAAAAGTAACAAAATAGGAAAGGAAAAAGTAAAATTATCACTGTTCACAGATGATATCATATGTAGGATAGCATGAAGGTGATACATATACACACACAAAAAATTGTTATAACTAATAAATAAATTCAGCAAAGTAAAAAGACACAAAATCAACACATAAAAATCCGTCGTTTCTTTATACTAACAATGAGCAATCTACAACAGAAATTATGAACACAGTTCTATTAAAATATATATGTGTACTTATACATAGCAAGAGAGAGAGATAATGAAATACTTAGAAATTAACTAAACCAAGGTGATGAAAGACTTGTGGAATGGAAACTACAAAATATTGCTGAAAGAAATTAAAGGAGACATAAATAAATGAAAAGACACCCCATGTTCACACTTGTCAAGATTGCAATACCACGTACTACCCAAAGCAATCTACAGATCAGATGCAGTCCATGTGAAAGTCTCAACAATGTTTTTGCAGAAATAGAAAAATTCATTTTAAAATAAATGTGGACTTTCAATAGACCCCAAATAGCCAAAAAAAATATTGAAAGAAGAAAACCTACGTTAGAGGACTCAGATTTCTGGATTTCAAAACTTCCTACCAAGCTATAGTAATACAGTGTGGTATTAGCAAAAAGATAGATGTATATGACTAATAGAATAAAATGAAGAGTCCAGAAATAAACCGTTGCTCACATGGTCAAATTATTTTGACCAGGGTATCAATATTAGTCAATGAATATAAGACAATATTTTCATCAAATGATGCTGGGAAAATCATATATCCATGCACCCAGGTGAAGTTGAGCTGTTAGCTAACATCATTTACAAAAATTAACTCAACATGTATCAAAAACTTATAAGAGCTAAAACCATAAGATTCCTAGAAGAAAGCATTGTGCAAAAGCTTCATGATGTGAGTTTTGGCCATGATTTCTTAAATATGACACAAAGGCACAGTCAACAAAAGTAAAAATTAAAATTAAACACGTTTTTGTGTCAAGTGATACTATCAGCAGAGCAAAAATCCAATATAAAGAATGCAAAAAAATTTCAAATTATATATTTGAAAAAGAATTATTATCCAGAGCATAGATCAAACTCCTAAAAGTAACAACAACAAAAAAAATCAAACCAATATTAAAATGCACATAAAATTTAAATAGATATTCCTCCAAAAGATACACATGACAAATAAGCCAATAGAAAGATACTGTCACTAATCACAGGGAAATACTAATCAATACACAATGAGACTCTACTTTACACACATTAGAACACCTACTATTAAAATAGGCAGAAAATAAAAAATGTTGAGAAAGATGTAGAGAAACGGAAACTCTTGTGACCTGTTGGTAGAAATGTAAAATGGTATCGCCACTGTGAAAAACAGTATGGTGGTTATTCATCAAAGGTTATTCCTCAGATTAAAAAGAGAATTGCCACATGATGTAACAATTCCACTTTTGACATATACGTAAAAGAATTGAAAGCAGGACCTCAAAGAGACAGTTGTACACCCATGAAAACAGTATCATTTTTCCAAACAGCTAAAACTTAGATGCGATAATTCATCACAAAATATGGATTCTATTGTACCCATGAAAATAGTATCATTTTCAAACAGCTAAAACTTAGAAGCAACCCAAGTGTCCATCAACAGATGAATGGATAAGCAAAAGGGGGTGTATGGATATAATGGAGCATTATTTAGCCTTAAATAATGAAATTCTGAGATATGCTACAACATGATTACAACATGCTAAGTGCAATAATTCATTCACAAAAATAGAGATTCTACATGACTTCATTCATGTGAAGTATGTAGAACAGTCAAAATTATAGAGAAAGAAAGAGGAAAGATGTTTGCCTTGCCAGGGGCTGGGAGGAAAGAGAAACGAGATGCTGCCGTTTAATCAGTATAGAGTTTGAGTTTTTCCAGATGAAGAGGGTTTGGGCGATGGATGGTGTTGATGATCACGCAACATAGAAATAGGTAAGATGGTAAATTTTGTTGTCTGTGTATATTATCACAATACAAAAATGGAAAAAAAAAACTCACAATGAGATAACAGTAAATATTTTCTAAAGACCTAAGATGAAGGACTGAGTGAAATAAAATAAATATACACATGCTACCATTGGAGGAAAAATTGGTTCTTATATTTACAGAAGAATGTGCAATGGGTCTCCTCCAAAGTAAGGAGGTATTGAAAATCATGAAAAAAGGAAGGAATGCAAAGTGAGTAAGTATATTTATTTATATTGGCAGATATTATTTCCTACAAAACAATTTCTAGTTTGGGGCTGACATGTAACACCTAAATTTCTCACTTCAATTAATGAGAAATACCCTTCTAGTTCGTGTTTTCACAGAGCCTGTGTGATTTGCAGGAATGAATTATTGAGTTTAACCCAATAATTCGTTTGTAAAAGCCCCAAACTGAAAACCATCTTTATAATCCCTTAACAATAGAATAATGAATAGAACAAAAATAATGAGATACTTACAATAAGTCTACATCTAAAACAATATCGCCCCAAATAGCCAGACACAAGAGAATAATTGTTATGTTATTTATTTTATATGTTGTTCAATGTATGAAAAAACCACAAAACATAGATAGTATTTGAACTTTGAAATGTGGGTACTTGTGAAGAATAAGGTGAGAGAGCAAGTTGGAGGTAGCATAACTAGGGTCCTAAGGGGGTGATGGCAGTGTTCTACTTTCTGACCTCAAAGCAGTTACTTGCAGGTGTAATGGGTGCTAATTCACTGAAGTGTATATTTATATGTTCTACACTTTTCTCTAGATATACTCCTAAATTAAAAATAAAAACATCCTAATCACAACAAAACTACGAATACCTAGCAACAAAATTCATACCAGAAGTTAATTGCCTACATGAAATAAACTGTAAGACAAAAACGAAAGAAGAGATGACCTAAGTTCCAGGAAATGTGAGGGCATCCTACAAATTGATGAAAAATAACGAAAAGGGAAAAAGTCCGTAAAAACGAGCAAAAGAGATCAGCAATCTGCAAAGGGAAGGAAATCATTCATGAGCTGCCCACCACACTGCAAAGTCACAAAGTCATGAAAATGCAAACGAAAACAACCATGACACGTTTCGCTAACAAATCTGTAAAATTTTATAAAATACATGTAACGTTCAGGTTCAGTTACATGAGGAAACTTCCCTGAACCACACTACCAGTGAGTGAGTAGACAGCTAAAAATTATCCTAAAAATAATCTGACACTAGTTAGTATAATTAAAATTCCAAAAGCCCTTTGGTTGATTCTACCGAAATGTCAACACTATATACGAAAAATAGGTACATGATTTTTGTGTGTTTGTACCATTGCTTACAAGGACAAATACTGGGGACATCTGAGTGCTCATAATTAATGGGATGAGTTTTTGTCCACTCATCTGAAGGGCTGTAAAGCCATTGCCACATAAACCGAATTTATCTGAATAATGGTTTGTAGATGACGATCCTAATCTGTTACTTTCAGAAATAACGGAGTGGAAGAGGCTGGGAATCAGCGGGGCAGGTTTTCTACTTGGTGCTTTTCCTCTTTGATTGTCGCATTTGTTACAATGAGCACACATTTATATGTTTTGAATCTAAGAATTTTTTTTTTTTTACTCTTCCCTTCATGAATCACATACAGGCACTTTCCTTTACTTTTCCACGTAACCTCCTCCTTTCATCTTCACCCATTTGAAGCTCCTGGTGCCAGTTGCTACTTGTCCACTTCATTTCTTCCCTTGAAACTGGTTGAGCTATGCCAGCTTTTCTTTTATTATAATGGTTATTTACATCCTACAAGCATTTAAGGCGTGTTAAGATGGCTCTGCAGCCCAAGTTTAAAAGGGGATTCTGGTAAATGCTCCCCACTGACAATGCCTTTACCCGTAAATTTGCTGTAGTTCATTGCTCTGCTTTTATTTACATCAAGATTTTATCTAGGTTCTTTATGCTTTGCCGGCACCCAAAGGCACACTTTGCTCTTGATGCTTTCCAGTTTCCATAGTACTATTTGCTGGCGTGATTCTCTAAGAGAAGATTCTTTTATTGAATTACGAAGACTCTAGATTTAACCCAAGATAAATGTTGAACATCCCTTGGAGTGAGGGAAAACCTTAGACACTGTGAAAGAGGGGCCCTACCTTGAAGTTAAAAGCAGCCTGTTTGAACTTCCAAATGCGCATTCCACTTCAGTGTACTCTGCCACCCGTAAGATTTCTGTACCCTGGGCTCACCTTGACAACCTAAATCCTGTGATGACTAGAACAGTTTCTTTTCTCTGAAAATTCAAGTAGAGCACACAGACTGTAAAAGTACCCCCCCTTTTTTATCTAGGAAAACAATATTCATATTTTAAATTCCAGCCTTTCAAAGTAACAGTGGCCTCAGAGCATCAAGATAACTCAAGCAGGGAATCCTTTTATGGCTCTCTATATGCAACAAAAGGAATTGAAGTTAGTAAAATTTCATCTGAAAAATTCAATCCAACCAGTTATCCAAAAGAATCTGCCTCCTGGCATTCCTCAACAATGATTAGTGGGGAAAAGACTTGAAGATATCAGCCTGGAAAAGATTTTATGAAGAAGATTTCCATTGCTACTGCAACAACAACAAAAATAAATAAATGGGACTTAATTAAACTGTAAAGCTTCTGTACAGCTAAGGAGATAACAACCAAGGCAAATAGAGGACCTTCAGAATGGGAAAAGGTATTTGCATGTTATAAATTGGACAAAGGCTTGATAATTTTGTAGAGAACTCAAATTAATAAACGAAAAAAGACGCAACAATCCTATTCACAACTTTGCAAGAGACATGAATAGAACCTTCTCTAAAGAATACAGAGGAATGGCTAACAAACATGTGAAAAAAAGGCTCATCGTCCCTAATCATCAGAGAAATCAAAATCAAAACCTGAGATATCACCTAACCACAGTGAGAATGGCCCACATCACAAAGTCTCAAAGCTGAAGATGCTGGCATGGATGTGGAGAGAAGGGAACACTTTTGCACTGCTGGTGGGATGGCAAACTAATACAAACTTTCTGGAAGGAAGTATAGAGAATTCTCAAAGAACTCAAATTAGACCTTCCATCTGATCCCGCAATCCCATTACTAGGAATCTACCCAGAAGAAAAAAAGGCCTTTCATCATAAGGACATTTGCACTAGACTGTTTATCACAGCTCAATTTACAATTGCCAAAATGTGGAAACAACCTAAATGTTCACCAACCCAGGAATGGATTAACAAGCTATGGTAGATCTATACCATGGAATACTATTCAGCCATTAAAAAGATGGAGACTTCACATCTTTTATATTTACCTGAATGGAGGTGGAACACATTCTTCTTAGTAAAGCATTACAAGAATGGAGAAGCATGAATCCTATGTACTTGGCTCTAATATGAAGACAGTAGATACAAGGTGGGGGGTAGAGGAATGAGGGAGCAGAGGGGGATAGGGTGTCATGGTATATGGCACACCTCTTGGGGGAGGGACACAATTATAAGAGGGACTTTACCTAAAAAGTGTAATCAATGTAACCTATGAATCTCACAATTTTAAAAAAAGAAAGAAAACAATTCTGGGGTGGAGCCTGTAGCTCAAAAAAGGGAGCTGGCCCCATATACCAGAGGTGGCAGGTTCAAACCCAGTCCCGGCCAAAAAACTGCAAAAAATAAATAAATAAATAAAAGGGTTCTGTAGCAGACGGCCAATCTGAATGCCTCCCACCTCTCCTCAATGACCACCAGCTTGCTTTGGTTATTTTCATGTCTTTCCTGATTGCTAATAGTACAGTGGCTTTGTGTCTGAGGTTTTTTACCTCTATTCTTTCTCACCACAGTAATCCTTCCATTATATTTCTGCCCCAAACAAGAACCCAGGTTTTTCATTTTTCTCCTTAAATAATTTTGATGATTCTTAAACACCTACAAGAACATGGGAGGGGGTCCTTAATGTTATGAAGTAATAAAGTTAGGAAGATCTCTCCAACTCCTTTCTACCCATCTGTCTGGTCTTGATCCCAATATTTAGGCAGCATTGCACTCCCCAGAAGATGGCCAGCTCCCTCATGCTCTCCTGCACTTGGATATACTGTTTCCTTTGTGGGAATGCCTTTCTGACGCTGTTCTGCTTGGGGAATTCCACTCATCCTTTAAGACTCTATTCAAGTGTCACAGTCTCTGAATAGCTTCCGCATGCCTAACTCCTTTAGGCAAATAGTTGTTCATTTTTGTTCAGAGTTCTATTTATCACCTATCAGATTGCATTGTAACCATCTGACTACACACCTGACTCCCTCTGTAAATCATGACCTCCTCTGGCACAAGAATGATAATCTTATACCACAATGTCAGTCCATATCCTGACACAGAGGAGTTTCAGTGTGTGTTTATTTTAGGACCGTGCAAATGACTGGATAAATGGAGCTCTTCCACAGCAATCAGGAGTCTCCACATTCCAGAAAGCCTCTTGTTAAAACTTGACTAAATAAGAGCAGAAAATGAATCAAGGAGATGTCTCAGTTATTTTGTTTGAAGAACATCCTCCCATGAATCTCTGTTGAAATTCAGTGGAAAATGACATCAGTTTCTTTCATTTCCACCGTGGACTTCACGGTATTGCCAAAACTGTCTATTCATAAAAAATGAAAATTTTATTTCCAGTCTGTGAAATATCTCAAAACCTTGACTCTTTTCAACATCAAGGTTGCACTTGGTTTGCCACTTAAAATTTGATTTTCCTCCAGAAGTTTTTAGAGAAATTATCTGTGTTGCTGAATTTTGGTTTAAAGTGTAAATTCTATTGCTGAGTTTGTGAATTTTTTTTGTTCTTACTGTAACTATGATTTACTTATTACATTCATGGTGTATCCTCCTAGATTATTAACTTTTCTAGGTAATATGGTAGAATACACATAATATAAAATTAAAATATATTATATGTGTATATATATATGGAGAGAGAGAGAGAGAGAGAAACAGAGAGAGAGAAAGAGAGATTTAAATCCCATCTCATATGTGTACATTTCAAATAGGGAACTGAGGCTTAGAAAGCCTATGTCACTTTATTAGTGTGGACAACTATCCTAATTTGCCTGAAACAAATATTTCCTAAGTGCAGAACTTTCCATGAAAATCTGAAGGAAATCAAGAGAAAGTCACTCTTTTACTTATTTGAGGTCACATTGTAAGCAGCGGGTACAAAGTTCAAACCCATATTTACAAAAGCCCCTGTATTCTAGATTAATACCCGATTTTTTGGCTTCCTGATTTGGATGTTTTCCATAATTTTCATGTCCACATTGGCCATCCCATTTTATGCAAATTATTGAAGTTTTCAAAAGCAGTAGAGAAATAAGAAGCTTCTAGTGAAGTGCTCTAGTGGAATTATAAATTAGTAGCATAGGAGTTTGTTTTTGGCTACCAATGTTCATCTTGTAATTGCATGTCAAAATTACTCACTTAATAGATTATTTTGCATGCCACCATGTTGTAAAACTTATTTAATTTTTACTTTTTTAATTTTTATTTCATTTATTTATTTATTTTGCAGTTTTGGGCTAGGGCTGGGTTTGCCCTTGCCACCTCCAACATATGGGGCTGGCGCCCTACTCCTTTGAGCCACAGGTGCCACCCTTATTTAATTTTTAAAAGATTTAGTTGTTATGATTCAAATTAGACTATCACTCCCACTGTGACAATAAGAAGTTCTTAATTTTTGTGAAAATTCATAAAGTTCTTAATGTCCCTCAAAGTTCTCCCATTTCTTTTCCTCAATTTACCTCCATATTAATTTTAGAAACAGTTACAACATTTGGCGAAGAGAAACAGAAATGATAATATTTTCATTGATTTGAAAAGAATGGGAATCTGTTAATGGGTGAGTTATGGAAAAAAAGAGTCCAGTGTAGAGGTGAGAGAAAACTTCCCTTCACTCTCTGATGGTTCAGTGAAAATCAGCTATTAAAAGGCAGATTTAAAAGGAAAAAGGCATACAAATATATTTCATCATAGCATTATATGACACATGATCCTTCTGAAGGAACACCCAAAGATACAGGAGAAGCAGTTCATTTTTATGCTTGGGTTTAACTAAGTCTTAGACAGTCTTGTAGAAGTATGGTTGGTCAAAAAGGTATGACCGAATAGTAATAGATTCAGTGGAGAAGCCCAGCAAGGCCTGTCTATTTAGATTTTTCTTGTCTTGTGCAGTATTTCTTCCTTCTGAACATGGGGGAATGCCCTCTCTTGAATGGGAAGCTTATTATCTACAATCCATCAAGGTAGATCATTTTTTAATGCCAATTTTTGCCCAGATAGGCAGGGAAAGGATATAGCAATATTTCTAGGTTTTATAGCAGGCTTTGGGCAAAAGATGTTCCTGTGTATGGCCCACCTTGGCAAAGTAGGAGTCTGGTTCCTATGACTAACTTTAAGGGAGAATGAGGGGCCTGAGACAAGAAGGCAGGAGAAGGTCAGAGGGAAACTTTTGCTTCTGAGGCTGCTTCTGAAGCCTGTATTTTGGGGTATTGTTCTCTCTACCCTAACAGGAGACAAATTGGATGAGGAGGCAATAAAGATTGAATAAAGTCTGCAGGTATCACTGAATAGTTCCAGTTATCATCCCCAGAGTATATGTAGGCTTAACGTGTTTTCTCTTGTGAATTTCTTTTTACAAAGCTCTGTGTTTTTGTAAAGAAATGTGCTACTCTTTCTTGTCTATGATTGCCAAAGCTTCATTTTTTTTATTTGTCTCTCAAGGGAGACTTGATAAAATTCCACAGATGTGATTAAGTCTCTGTGGAGATTTTGACAATACTTAGGAATTCAAGTGACTTAATATTAGATGTGAATAGACAAAATAACCTACATAGCCTTATACTTAATTCAGCAAACAACAGCATTGTAATGGAACAAATATCAGATCAAGTGTTTTAAGGAGTCTTGTGCATATTCTTTCATTCTACTTGTGATTATGTGAGTGGCCCCGAGAATATCATGCAATTTATCTTTCCAGTTTCTCCATTAGCAAAATAGGAAATAAATAATCATTTTACCTAGCCCATGAGCATGGAAAGAGATTCACCCACGTGACCACAATGGATGCTGGTGTTTGGTAAATTTGAATAGTTCATAGGTATCCCAAGATGAATAGCTAAATGAGCTTTCTGAGAGAATCTAAGAGACTTTATGGCAATATGATTTGTATGCAGATCACAGAACACTTGAGCTCACTTGGCAGACACCCATGCATCCTCTAGGTTGCATGCATGTAGCTTGCCAGTGCTTCTTATACTACCTAGAGCTTTTGTAAATGTGTACATCATTTTTCAGAAGCTCTGTGGCTCAGTGTAAGTATTTACAGACTGGTGGTGTTAACAGTGCAGGTCAAGAAGCCTCACTTCACACAGCAAAGTAGAAAGCTATTTGGTTCCCACAGTGTTTAGAGGGATGATGAAGATGAGGAGCAATGGGACAAGTCAAGAGTCATTCTGGCACATTAGACCTTACAATAAAAATTTGATTCAAAATTTGGATGGGGTGGCTTAGTTTGTTCAGGATACTATTTTTAAAAACCCCATACTCTGGGTGGCTTGTAAACAACAGAAAATTTTTTCTAACTTCAAATATAGAAAGTACAAAATCAAGGTGGTAGCAGATTCAGTGTCAAGTGAGGGTCCCCTTTCTGGCTCACAGATGGCACCTTCTAGCTGTGTCCTCACATGATAGAAGATAGGGGCAAGGGGGAGCTCTCTTCTATAAGGAGTCTAATTCCATTCATGAGGGTTCTATTCCCATAGTTAAGACTTCAACATATGAATTTTGAGAGGATGCAAACATTCAGACCATAGCAGAAGATAATAATGCAAGGTAGTAACATGATGGGGAAGACTTCCCCCCCAATTTTTTGATGGAGATTCCCCCCAATTTTTTTTCTTTTGATTCAAAAGCTTCCCTCCCCCAATTTTTTTCTTTTGATTCAAAAATTCCTCCCCCCAATTTTTTTCTTTTGATTCAAAAGATTAATGACTCAAAAAGTTGGTTTTTTGAAAAGTTTAAAAAAATTGATAAACCCTTTGCTAGCCTAACCAGAAATAGAAAATTAAAATCCCCAATTTCATCAGTCAGAAATGACAAAAGCAAAATAACAACAGACACCTCAGAAATTAAAAAAATTCTTAATGAATGCTACCAAAAACTCTATTCTCAGAAATACAAAAATCTGAAAGATGTTGACCAATGCTTGGAAGCACACCACTTTCCTAGAGACCCAACACAAAAAGAAAATTATAGGCCAATATCTTTAATGAACATAGATGCAAAAATACTCAATAAGGTCCTAGCAAACAGAATCCAAAAATACATCAAACAAATTATACATCATGACCAAGCTGGTTTTATCCCAGAGTCTCAAGGCTGGTTCAAATATGTAAATCTATAAATATAATTCATCACATAAACAAAATAAAAAACAAAGACCATATGATTCTCTCAATAGATGCAGAAAAAGCTTTTGATAATATCCAGCATCCTTATATGATCAGAATGCTTAAGAAAATAGGTATAGAAGGGTCATTTCCTAAACTGATAGAGGCCATCTGCAGCAAACCCATAGCCAATATTGTACTGAATGGAGTTAAATTGAAATCATTTCCACTCAGATCAATCAGGCAAGGTTGCCCATTGTCTCCACTGCTTTTTAACATTGTAATGGAAGTCTTAGCCATTACAATTAGGGAAGAAAAGGTGATCAAGGGTATCCAAATAGGAACAGAGGAGATTAAACTTTCACTCTTTGCAGATGATATGATTGTATATCTGGAAAACCCCAGGGATTCAACTACAAAACTCTTAGAAGTGATCGAGGAATACAAAGTGTCTCAGGTTACAAAATCAATACTCACAAATCTGTAGCTTTTATATATACCAATAATGGTCAAGCTAAAAAAACAGTCAAGGACTCTATTCCTTTTACAATAGTGCCAAAGAGATGAAATATTCGGGAGTTCACCTAACAAAGGACATGAAAGATCTCTATAAAGAGAACTATGAAACTCTGAGAAAAGAAATAGTTGAAGATGTTAATAAACGGAAAAACAAGAAAAGCATAACATGATTATGACTGGGAAGAATCAACATTGTTAAAATGTCCATACTACCTAAAGCAATATACAATTTTAATGTAATCCCTATTAAAGCACCACCATCACACTTTAAAGACCTTGAAAAAATAATACTTCATTTTATATGGAATCAGACAAAACCTCAATTAGCCAAGACATTACTCAGAAATAAAAAAAGTCAGGAGGAACCATGTTACCAGTCCTCAGACTATACTATAAAATCAACAGTGATCCAAACAGCATGGTACTGGCACAAAGACAGAGAGGTAGATGTATGGAACAGAATGGAGAACCAAGAGATGAACTCAGCTACTTACTGTCATTTGATCTTTGATAAGCCAATCAGAAACATTCAGTGGGGAAAAGACTTCCTATTTAACAAATGGTGCTGGGTGAACTGGCTGGTGACTTGTAGAAGACTGAAACTGGATCCACACTTTTCACCACTAACAATGATAGACTCTCACGGGATTAAAGATTTAAACTTAAGACACGAAACTATAAAAATACTAGAAGAAAGTGCAGGGAAAACATTTGAAGAAATCAGCCTGGGAGAATATTTTATGAGGAGGACACCCCAGGCAATTGAAGCAATACCAAAAATACATTACTGCGATCTGATCAAAGGAAAAAGGTTCTGCACAGCCAAGACCATAATACATAAAGCAAGCAAACAGCCCTCAGAATGGGAGAAGATATTTGCAGGTTATGTCTCTGACAAAGGTTTAATTACAGAATCCACAGAGAATTCAAACATATTAGCAAGAAAAGAACAAGTGAGCCCATCTCAGGGTGAGCAGGGAACTTGAAGAGAAACTTCTCTAAAGAAGATAGGTGCATGGCCTACAGACACATGAAAAAATGTTCATCACCCTTAATCATCAAAGAAATGCAAATCAAAACCACTTTGAGATATCATCTAACTTCAGTAAGATTAGCCCACATCACAAAATCCCAAAACCACTGATGTTGGCATGGATGTGGAGAAAAGGGAACATTTCTGCACTGCTAGTGGGAATGCAAACTAACACGTTTCTTTTGGAAAGATGTTTGGAGTTCACTTAAGGATCTAAAAATAGACCTGCCATTTGATCCTGCAATTTCTCTACTAATTAAGGAGAGATATATTCTAGTATATATCTAGAAGACCAAAAATCACTTTATAAAAAATATATTTGCACCAGAATGTTTTCTGTAGCCCACTTCTAATTGCTAAGTCATGGAAGAAGCCTAAGTGCCCATAAACCCATGAATGGATCAGTAAATTGTGGAATATGTACACCATGTAATATTATGCAGCCTTAAAAAAGTGGAGACTTTAGTTCTTTTATGTTTACATGGGTGGAGCTGGAACATATTCTCCTTAGTGAAGTATCTCAAGAATGGAAGATGGGCAGTACCTGTGGCTCAGTGGGTAGGTTGCTGGCCCCATATACCAAGGGTGACGGGCTCAAACCTGGCCCTGGCCAAATTGCAACAAAAAAATAGCTGAGTGTTGTGGCAGGTGCCTGTAGTCCCAGCTACTTAGGAGGCTGAGGAAAGAGAATTGCCTAAGCCAGGAGTTGGAGATTGCTGTGAGCTTTGTGACACCATGGCACTCTACTGAGAGGGCAATAAAGTGAGATTCTGTCTCTTTAAAAAAAGAAAAAAATGAAAGAAAATGTATCCAATATACTCAGCCCTACTATGGAACCAATATATAAGCACCCATACTTCCATATGAATGCTATAACCCAACTACAGCCCAAGATGAAGAGGAAAGAGGAAGAGGAGGGAGGGGGGGAGAGATGATGGGTGGAGGGAGGGAAATTGGTGGGACCAAACCCATGGTGCCTTTTGCAAGAGTACATGTGTTAAATCTACTAAGTGTAGAATATAAATGTCTTAACCCCCAAATTAAGAAAATGTAGTGAAGGCTATGTTAACCACTTTGATGAAAGTATTTCAAATTGTATATAAAACCAGCACATTGTACCCCATAATTGCATTAATGTACACAGCTATGATTGAGTTAAAAAAAAAAAGACTATTTTGATCATAAAAAAAAAGAACAGAATGGAAAAACCTTTGGGTAATTGGTATTTGATACGAGTTTAGGATATATAGAACATAGAGGCAACTCATTAAAAAGAAAAAAACCCACCAAGGCAGTGAGTGTTTGTGTGGAGAATAAGTTTGAGCAAACGTCTTAATCATAAATCAAAATGAGTAGAGACAGATGCAGCTGGGTCATTTTCAAGGCCTCATGAAGGAAGGAGAACTTTAAAAACTGAGTGGTAACATCTGCATTATGTGAAGAAGACCCAAAAACTATTAAAAGAAAGAGACAAAGGATGAAAGGCCTTCTGAGGAGAAAGAGGAAAATGAAGATGTTTTCAAGTGGTGACAAAACAAACCAGCAAAGAGGAAAAAGTCATTATGGCAGATACAAATCATCTCTTTGGAAAAAGAAGCTATTGCTCAGGAGAGTAAACAGAACAGGAAAGTCCATCAGAATTCACTGGGAAGGGAAGCAGAGATGGAGGGAGTTGTTTAGAGAAGTGATTAGAAGGAAAGTCTATTAAAAAACAAATGGCTTCCTTATGTATTTTGAACTAAAGCAACCACAGAAGTCAATGTAGGAGTTGAGGAGAAGTATATCCCAAGTCAAAGGGGAAATGTAGAAAGAGAAGGAAAGAGGGAGAGGAGAAATAAAAACAGCATTGAGAGTGCGTCTTTATGAAGTCATCACATTGATTATTTTTATGATTCACTATTAAGAGGGAAAACGATGACATCAGTTCAGGCTTCAACAAATTCTAGCTGGATTAAAGACTGGCGGGAAGGGATTGCATCAGGGGAATAAATTATTTTTAAAAGTTGGAAAAAGCAACATAAATATAGACCGTGGTAAAATAAAGTGGAAGGATAAACAGTAAAGACCAATGATGGACCAGTTGGAAAGCATGACACAGAGAGAGCAGAGCAAAGGAAAAGGAGGATCGAATGTACAAATAAAAACTACACATTTGGTGAAATCTGCAAAGTTTCCACTCATCCACAGCATAGACACGTTGTATAATTGTATATCAGCCCTTGCCCTGGTGAGCAGAAACGGACCTCCCCTCTCTGTTGGTTCCTAACCCAACTTCTCACCCTGACTCATTTTTCAGCAACGCATCATCTCACCTAATTTTTAAAAGATGTTCTGAGGATATTTTTTAAAAAAAGATCCAGTGAGTAGCTAAATAGGTAAATAGAGCTTCTACTCAAGAACAATTGCTATAGGGGACATGTGGCTTCAGGGTAAAATCAGATTCTATTACAAACATAGCAAGGACCAGTGAGGATTTGTAGCCAAGGAGAAGCTGCATGGGGGTGGAGGTATGTGGATTGAAAATTATTGAGAGGAGACATCAAGGGTAAGGGAGACTTCTGGCTAAACTGACCTACCAGGATTGTTGGTGAAGACAAGGCAAGGCTATCGATATCACAAGGGAAACTGTGGGTGATTTCCGGGAAGAACATTCTTACCAGGTTGACTCAGCAAGGTTCTTGCTCAAAGTGGGCTATGCAGGCCTGAGTACCAGGCCCAAGGATGAAGCCTGGTTGAGCAAAGGACTTAGAGGAGCCTGACTGAAGTCTGGTCGAGGAGAGAGTCTTTGTCAGTCACATGTTGAACTCACATTCCTTCTCTCTTGTGGCCTTCCAAGTTTGGCTCCACTATTTCCTTTTTTATTATTGCCAACAAAATCTTAAGATGTTTCTCTTTTTCCTTTGTCCTCCAGGTTCTGTTTGATGACTGATTAAGCAATCTGATAAATGAATTTGAGTCATGAAAGTAATGCTTCCTAGCAGTTTCTATCTCACTCCTTGTTGGTGAGACCAGGTAGCATTTGCTTCCAAGTCATAAAGAACAAGTTGTGTTTACAGGGTTGTAAAGGAGATAACTTCATTGTGAGAGTATTTTCAGCTGCATATACTCTGGGAATAGCTCACTCCTATGTAAGGGGCAGTGCTGCTGCAATTTTTAAACATTGGACTGGGCTTGATACACATCCAATTCTGCCATGACTCAATGTTCTCAACTCTATTTCAGAGTTTATCAGAATATGGGGAGGGAAATTATCCAAAGGCAAATAACCATGTGAATCATTACTGATTGTGGTGAACCTCATTAAAAAGCATTTTGAGAAACGCAGAAATTGGCCAGAAGTATAATGCCTATCATGTTTAGGACATAAAGCAAAAATGGTCCAACATTGGGTATAATTTTATCGGTAGAAATAATAATTTTGGCAAAATATACACTTGGAAAGAGCTATTATCTTTTGTCATAGTCATCCTAGTAGGTATCATAGTGATGTTGTTATTGCTCAAGACGTTTTTGGAGCAATTTCTGGGAATTTATGTCAGGATTAGCTCAGAAGTCATACAAGAAAATTATTCCCATAAATTATGATTGCCTGTATATTTGCATATTTCTACCATAGCATCTGTATCTTTATTTTTTTTTAAATAAACAAATAGAAATACTGCTGAAAGTGTATCTGAGTAAATATAGGTTAAAGCATCCACTTGAAATTTTGGAACAAAACCTTTATAATGTTGGGCATAATTTCTGATTTAAATTGCTTTAATCTTTTTTAGGTTTTAATAAATTTGATTTATCTTTAATTGCTATGAGTACCTAAAAGTTGTATATCTTTATAGAGTACATATGATATTTCGATACAGGGATACAATATGAATTAATCAAATCAGAGCCATTGGGGTTCTTAGTGTTTTATAGTGGTAGGAGTTTTGCAGGACAAGGAAGGAAATAAGACTTGATTCACGATTTCGTTGGAATAAATAAGATAATATATTTCCATTTTGATTGCTTTGGGCATGAAAAGGAAATAGTTCTGTAAAAATTAATTTGAAACAAGGTAGCAATGTACTTGAAGTTGTCAGAGCAGCAAGTTGTATAGTAAACTAAATTTCAGGCAGTTTCAAAGAGTCAAACCAGAAATTGTGTTGTGTATTTTTCTCCCATTGTGAACAAGATGGACTTCTTATATACTTTTCTCATTTTGATGTCCAATTTAGTAAAATTTGGATAGCATGTTGCATGTCTATCATTGTGTTAAATATTAACAATATTTTTGTGCTATTTTCTCCCAGCATATTTCAAAATCATTGGATATGAATTTGTTTTTGTAGAGCTCTCTTTACAAAGCATGTGAATAGATGATTATATTTCTTTGTTATAATTTTTTTAAACTACAAATCCTGTGACTAATTAGAAATTGTATCATGCTCAATTTAGAAGATATCAATAAAAGTTTATCTCTTCAATGAATTTCTTTTAAATATTCATATTAAATGTTCTTCTGTTTTGAACTTTATGCTTTAGGGTCCTTTGGTAATTTTCTTTTTTTTTTTTTTTAGTACATGCCAAGGGGAAATAGAACAGTCACTGGGTTTTGTACGAAGTTGGTCTCTGTCTTTTATCTACAAATACAGAGTATATATAATCTCCATTCCTGGCAAAGAAGTTTACGTTCTTTGAAAGAAAAAAAAATCAGGTATATATATAACTTGGAACAATAAAAGAAGCTATGCACCATCTTTGTGAGGAGTGGTGTAATAAGCATAAATTCATTTTTAATTTCCATAATTTGATTGTATGACTTAATAATTAATTACTTATAAAACCATAACCAGTAAGACAATAAACAAATAAACAAAGCTCGTTCTTTCTCTTCATATAGGCATTTTTTTTTTTTTGAGACCGAGTCTCAAACTGTTGCCCTGGATAGAGTGCCATGGTGTCATAGCTCACAACTTCTAACTCTTGGACTCAAGCAATCCTCTTGCCTCAGTTTTATATTTTCAGTAGCAATGGAGTCTCACTCTTGCTCTGCCTGATCTTAACATGGTGAGCTCAAGTAATCCACCTGCCTTGGCTTCCCAGAGTGCTAGGATTACAGACATGAGCCACCCTGCCCAACCACATAGCCACTTTTTAAATGTTTTTAATTTGTGCGATGCAATGTGTATGAAATATGTATACAGTGTGAATAATTCAGTCAAGCTCATTATCATATCTATACCCTTATCTTAGGAGATGTCTTCTTTATCTTGTAGTAAGAACAAAATCTACTCTCATCAATTCTGAAATAGACATTTTTATTAGTCACCATGCCATGCAATAGATTGCTAAAAATTTTTTCTCATTCGTGACTGCAGCTTATATCCTTTGATCACTGTCTCTCCTTTCCCCATTCGCCCCACCATCTCCTACTCCCAGCCTCTGGTAACCACCATTCCACTCTTGATTTCTATGAGATAAACTTCTCTAGATTCCTCATATAAATGAGATCATGTAGTATTTGTCCTTCAGTGCCTGTAGCTCAAGGAGTAGGGCGTCGGCCCCATATACCGGAGGTGGCAGGTTCAAACCCAGCCATCAGCCAAAAAAAAAAAAAAAAAAAGATGAACTTAAGGTTCATCTATGTGTTCACAAATGACAGAATTTCTTTCTTTCTTAAGGTTGTACAGTATTCCATTGTCTACCTCATTTTCCTTATGAGTTTGTCTGTTGATAAACATGTAGGTTGATTCCATACCTTGGCTACCATGACTAGTGCTAGAATGAACATGGAAGTGTTGGTATCTCTTTAATGTGTGATTTTCAATTCTTCTGGATGTATGACCCAAAGAGGAATCACTGCATCATCTGGTAATTCAATGTTTAGTTTTTTGAGAAACTCCAATCTGTTCTCCATTATGATTATACTAATATCCATTCCCACCAACTGTATACCATGATTCCTTTTTCTCCACATCCTCACCAATATTTTTTTTTTTACCTCCTTGACAATAGATGTTAGGTGATATCTCATTGTGGTTTTAATTTGCATTTCCCTGACAATTAGAGATGTTGAACATCTTTTCATGGATCTTTTCAGGCCTCTTATATACCCTTATATCTGTATAACTTCTTTTAAGAAATGTTTGTTGATGTTTATCTCCGTACATTTATGCTGCTATCATAGACTATCACAGACTGGGTAATTTATAAATAATGGAAATCTATTTCTCAAAGTTCTGCAGGCTATGAAGCTCTAGATCAAGACACTGGTAGGTGTGGTACCTAGTGAGGGTTGCTCTCGGCTTTCATGATGGTGCCTTGCTGCTGTGTCCTCACATGGCAAAAAGCAGAAGAAAAGAAGTCTGAGTACTGTATTAAGCCTTTTTTTTAAGCACAATAGTGCCATTTAGAAGGAGTCCTAACAACTTAACTCACTTCCCAAAAATACCATTACATTGGTGATTAACGTTCAACACATAAATTTTGGGGAACACTCAGACCACAGCAAGGTCCTTTCTTTGCCCATGTTTTGATTGGGTTCCTTTCTTATTGTTATTTGAGTTTCTCATATATGTTGGATATTTTCTCCTTCTTGGTTGTGAATGTCGCAATTTTTTTAATTCTAATCTGCAAATTTTCTCCTTACTCTGTTAATTATTTCCTTTGCTGTATAAAAGCATTTAGTTTGATGCAATCTTATGCATCTATATTTGCTTCTGTTGCCTGCGTTTTGGAGTCAGAGCCAAGAAATCATTTCCCAGACTAGTGCTGTGAAACTTTTCCCCTTCATTTTCTTCTAGTAGTTTTATAGGACTTAAATCATTAATTCATTCAGAGTTAATTTTTGTCTATAATGTGAGATAAGGGCCTAATATTAATCTGCTGCATACAGATATCTACTTTTAAAGAATACAACTATTTTTATTGTTTATAAAATAATATTGCCTTACAAAACACAGAATTCAGTACAGATGATTCAAATGAGAAAAAAAAAATGTTAATATACTGCATTTCCTAGGGCATGGGAACAGTAAAAGGGGCAAACATGGGATGTTTGCACCCAGGGACTAACAACAGCAGAAAGTCGTTTCTCCCCATAGGACTAAAGGCACAAAAAGAAGAAACGGTATTGCCAGCATTCACCGAGTATAAATTGCAAGAGAGCGGTTTTCTAAGGAGAAAAAGGAATAGAACGATTATCTGCAGCAAGGCTGTGATAAAGGGAAGGAGAAATGCACAATGTTCTCTCCTCTCACCTTCCGTCAATCCACCAGCACCACTGGCTGATTATAAGCAGAAGCCAGCTGGCAAGGAAGCTGTGGTGAGGCCATTTGCAGAAGCTGGCCTTCTGAGGCCCCAATGGGACAGAGAATGATGGAGCACAGAGTAAGGGGACAAAGAGACCAAGCATGTGTTCAGAGTCTCTGGTATCATGTTCATGGCCAAGTCCCACTAAATAATCCTCCCTTAAAAGTGGTTCTTTCTCATCTCAGTATCTTCCTGGCAGTCTATCCACTTAGTTATACTCTAAATCGTACTTTATGTCATCACAGTTTTATGGCCATTAAACTAAATGGTTCATCTTTATCACTATGCTTCTAACTAAATATGCATGCACATATATATTTACATATTTCTTATGTATATTCAGTTGAAGGAGGGTTTGTAAATTATAAAAATCAAATGCGCGATCCAAACTCTTATGAAAAATAAGCCAGAAATTTTGTTTGTTTCCAAGATCTGGACAGAATTCCTTGATTTGACTACATCCCACAAGAATGCTTTCATTCCTGGTTTTTACTGGAAACTTTTAAACTGTTGACACTACGGATTTTAAAAAATAAACAGATGGGCATGCCTTGATGAGTTCACTTTATATTGAAGATATAAATATACACAGAGATAAAAGACGTCTCCATTTTTTTAATATTTATAAATAAAAATTTGCCAATGTCATTTTATCCATCGTTTTCTTCCTTTTATTTATTTATTTCTTTTGACATTTAATAGGTCTATGGCTGTGGTGGGAAATTGCTCAATCATCAGTCGTTCTAGGTAAATTAAGAGTTTAAAAAAATAAAAATGAAAGAAAATAATTTCAAAAACAAGCTTTGGGGTCACGATATTTAAATAGGTAAGATTAGTCAAATTTGTCATAATTATGGCAAGATGAGTACAAATCCTTTTCAATGAAAATAATTTTTATTTTTAAGAAACATTTTTTTCTCACTTTGCAGGAAAGAAAAAAAGAATGGTATTTGGCACAGAGTAACACTGGGCTGCAGCCAGAGGAGAGTTTATTCAGAACTTTCCTCCTTTAATCTGGACAAGTTCAAGCTCCAGCAAAGTTATATTTTCCCAGTATTTTAATTTTCAGTGATTTTTGTTGAGAAAGAACCTCAGAAGATATAGACTCCATTTTCTTAAATTTGAGATGGGCAGGTTAGAAATGTGTGTTCCTTAAATAGTATCAGAAAAGCAGATCGTTCCCTCTCTCTGTCTCATAACTGAGATTAACAGAATTTATCTATAGATGCAAAAACTCATCATCTTCCCAGTTTAAAGTCACTTTATAAAGGGAATCCATTTGCTTTTACATAATAAGTTAGTAAACATGGTGTTGTCACTTTTCAATGAGATGAATTCATTCATTCTCTTTGTTTTGAAGGGACACTCTATTATCCCCAAATTGATATGAAGTATAAATTGCATTTTGCCAAACAGAATCAGAGACAAAAAAAAAAAAAAAAAGACCTTTCCTGGTGCATCCATAAGTAATAATTACATACCAGTTAAGTGCAAAGTTACACGGTCAAAATAATAAAAGTAAATGATTTATGTTAATGTGTCCTTTCTATTTATCAGGTATCTTTCTTTCTTCATGAGTAATTTGTCCAACATAATTGAATTAAATTTATATTTTGAGGGGGAGAGTTATACTCTAGTTGGTGTTTTGTTGATGTCAAAGACATATAGTAAATAACTCCTGCATTTTAGGACCTTCATTTTTTCTGAAGAGACTAAAACCCTATTAAAGAGATAAGCAATGAGATAGAGTATACTATGGCCATGGCCTTTGGGTGTTGTAAATATTTGTAATGCGAACCATGTAAGCAGTTAGGTTTCAAGGGATACCTGAGATTCAAGCTGATCTGACAGTGAGATTGAGTTAGCCAATAGACAACATGAATAAATTTTTCTGGAAATTTTTGGACAGTGCCTGTGGCTCAGTGGCTAGGGTGCCAGCCCCATATACCGAGGGTGGGAGATTCAAACTCAGCCCCAGGCCAAACTGCAACAAAAAGAGCCAGGGGTTGTGGCAGGCATCTGTAGTCCCTGCCCCCTTCCTGGGGAGGCAGAGGCAAGAGAATCACTTAAGCCCAGGAGATGGAGGTTGCTATGAGCTGTGACACCACAGCACTCTGCTAAGGGTGATAAAGTGAGACTCTGTCTTTAAAAAAAAAAAAAAGAAAGAAAGAAAGAAAGAAAGGAAAATTATGTAAAGTCTGGCTCTTTTGGTATCTAAAATATTTTTAAAGTAATATCTCAGGTTTAGAATTTGTTTATTGTATACACAATTATTTTTTGAATACTAAGAGCCATATATCTCCATATGATCATGATATATACTTTTAAAAAAAATGTTAAGTGGGCTAATTAAAGTATGTGCTCTGGCTAGAAAGAGAGCAAATGTGAGTTGGAAGCTCAATCTGGAGAATGGTAGCTTTGCGTTCCTTTACTCTATGGAAAGATTCTCAAGACAAAGAATAAACACAAATAATTCCAGCTGAATCCAATGTGGAGTCTGGGATATTGTGGTATTTTCTAATGCTATGTAAAGTAATGGGATATTATTTAATAGTATAAAGTCACTCTTCAATTGAACAATAATTATTTTCCCTTACTTTTGTAGCTAGGATAAGAATTTAGTTTGTAAAATTTCCACCTCTAGTCTTTTAACAAAGTCATGAAAGTCATTTAAAAAAAAGTTCAAAAGTTTTTATTTTTCAAAATCACTTTTACCAGTGAAAACATATTTTGGAAAATAATATTTTGATTTATGCTTTGTCACATAACCTTTAGGAAAAATATTTCAGCTACTATTTTGTTCTTACTAGACTCTTAAAAGAAAGCTTACTGAAAGAAATAGAACACCCATCCCCACTGACGCAAGCAGACAGCCCTCAAAATGGGAGAAGATGTTTGCAGGTTATGTCTCTGACAAAGGTTTAATAACAGAATCCACAGAGAACTCAAATGTACTAGCAAGAAAATAACAAGTGATCCCATCTCAGGGTGGGCAAGGGACTTGAAGAGAAATTTCACTGAAAAAGACAGGCACACGGCCTACAGACACATGAAAAACTGCTCACCATCCTTAATCAGAGAAATGCAAATTAAAACCACTTTGAGATGTCATCTAACTCCAGTAAGATTAGCCCACACCACAAAATCCCAAAACCATAGATGTTAGTGTGTACTGGAGAAAAGAAAACACTTCTGCACTGCTGGTGGGAATGCAAACTAATACATTCCTTTTAGAAAAATGTTTGGAGATCACTTAGGGATCTAAAAATAGACCTGCCATTTGATCCTTCAATTTCTCTACTAGGTATATACCCAGAAGAACAAAAATCACTTTATAATAAAGATATTTGCACTAGAAGGTTTATTGCAGCCCAATTCATAATTGCTAACTCATGAAAGAAGCCCAAGTGCCCATCGACCCATGAATGGATTAATAAATTGTGGTGTATGTACACCATGGAATATTATGCAGCCTTAAAAAGATGGAGACTTTACCTCTTACATGTTTACATGGATGGAGCTGGTACATACTCTTCTTAACAAAGTATCTCAAGAATGGAAGAAAAAGTATCCAGTGTACTTAGCCCTCCTATGAAACCAATTTATAGCTTTCATATGAAAGCTATAACCTAACTATAGCCCAAAAAGAAGGGAAAAGAGGAGAGGGAGAGGGGGGAAGGGGGGAGAATAGGTGGAGGGAGAGTATTAGTGGGAGCACACTTATGGTGCATTTTACAAGGGTACGTGTTAAATTTACTAAGTGTAGAGTATAAATGTCTTAACACAATGATTAAGAAAATGTGGTGAAGGCTATGTTAACCAGTTTGATGAAAATGGTATATAAAACCAACACACTGTACCCCATGATTGCATCAATGTCCAGCTATGATTTAATAATAATAAAAAAAAAAGAAATAGGGGCAGTGCTTGTGACTCAAGGAGTAGGGTGACGGTCCCATATACTAGAGGTGGTGGGTTCAAACCTGGCCCTGGCAAAATAATAATAATCATAATAATAATAATAAAAGTAGAACACCAGCAATGTGTTTACAGGTTTCATTTTTTTATTTTTCCATGTAAATTTTTCAGATAAAATCATTAAAGTCCAATATGATAAAGTTATTTGCTGAAAGTCTCACAGCTAGAAAGTGTTTTGCTATGAAAAATTTCATTTGTTTCACTGTACAGGGCAGTGTATATTATTCAATGCATAAACGTACTTTTGTTATTCAAGAACAGAATACTTGGCCCTGTGTGGTGGCTCACACCTGTAATACTAGCACTCTGAGCAGGCAAGGCAGGTGGATCGTTTGAGCTCAGGAGTTAGAGACCAGCCTGAGCAAGAGCAAGACCCCATCTCTAAAAACAGCAGGCACCTATAGTCCCAGCTTCTTGGGAGGCTGAGGCAAGAGGATCGCTTGAGTCTAAGATTGGAGGTTGCTATGAGCTATGATGCCTCGGCACGCTACTGAAGGCAACAAAGTGAGACTCAGTCTAAAAATAAAAAAGAAAAAAATTAAAAGAATAGCATATTTGAAATTCCTGAAAAGTGCTTTGGGAGAGCTTTTGAATTCTAGACACTAAAGGAAAATCGTGAAAGAGAAAAACAAATGAAGTATAGATACAAATCTCCAAATTAAAAATGACAGATAAGTAACCAACATTCTACTCTACTTATATGAGCTCAATTTTTCCGATTCCATGCATAGATTATATAGCATATCTCTATGCCTGGCTTATTTCACTTAACATAGTGTCCTCTAGGTTCATCTATGTTGTCCCAAATTAAAGACTTCCCAAGTGTTTTGTAAAGCTGAATGGTATTCCATTGTGTAATATATACCACATTCTAGAAGTTCATTTCTCTATCAATGGACACATAAGTTGTTTCCAAAGTTGGTTGAGGGAAGGACAGAGTTGGTCCATGAGTGCAAAGTTACAGTTAGAAGGAATAAGTTCTGATGATCTATTGTGCAACAAGTTAACTACAGTTAATAATACATTGCATATTTCAAAGTAACTAAAACAGAGAATTTTAAATGTTCTCACTGCAAATAAATCATTTTTGAGGTGACTGATACGTTCATTTGTCTCATATGGAACAGTGTATGCATGAATTGAAACATCACTTTACATCCCATAAATAAAATTAAAATATTTAAGATGATGGATTAGAAAAGAGTGAACACCATTAAAAGTAGAAAAGAGGATTTTTGCTGGTTTGCTTCATTTTGAAATGTTTGTTTGTTTGGGGTATGGGAGTAAGACAAACTCCAAAGGTTGCTGCTGCTATTACAATTTGGAACTAAAAGAATTGCAAGTAGCACACGGTGTGTGATACCCTGTCAAAACATAAAAATTAACATTGAACCAATAACTTATACATGAGGAGAAATTCCCTAGCACACTAGCTTTCCTAAGAGGCCCTATTGAGTGGAAGATGATGTGAGTGAACATTGACAGATAACATAATACAGAGACAGTAACTGGATCAGCTGAAGCCACTTGACTGATGGGGTGGTGCTGCCAAATTCCCAAGCAGGAGCTGCTGTAAAAAGAAAATCTATAAGACTCAGAGTTAGGATAACATCTGGATTTAGGTGTGCCTAAGTGAATTATGCTGTTACACAGAAATGCAAGGGAAGCGCCCAAACTGAAAAGTTGCATGTTCCTGACACTGCCCTGATTGCCTGAGAACAGTGTGATTTAATTCATCTGCCAATTAATAAGAATTTTCTATCTATATATATGTGTGTGTGTATATATATATAAAGAGAGACAGAGACAGACAGAGGGAGAAAACATTCCTTTTATTTGCATTTAAGCTCCAACAACCTCTGAGAGTTCATAACACAAATCAGTCCAACCCAGGGACCTTCTGCAACTTAGCTCAGAGCTCCAAAGTCTATGTAAAAACACAAATATAATTCTGTCTTTATTCAAGAAAATTTTGAAAATTAAATGTCAAAAAAAGCAAATGTTGATGGATGCAAGGCACACAACTTACTTGATAGTTTCTTGGCAGATGCCAGAAAAAATTAGGAAGTTGGCATAAAACAATCTCTGCTCTGGCATTGGTAATAGAGAAGTTAGAAAGTGCACCAGACTTGGAGTTAAAAACATGGACTTCAAGGCTGGGCATGATGGCTCATGCCTGTAATCCTAGCACTCTGGGAGGCCAAGGCGGGTGGATTGCCTGAGATCATAAGTTTGAGACCACCCTGAGCACTGAGTGAGACCCTATCTCTAAAAAAATAGCTGGGCATTGTGGCAGGTACCTGTAGTCCCAGCTACTTGGGAGGCTGAGGCAAGAGGATCATTTGAGCCCAAGAGTTTGAGGCTGCTGTGAGCTATGATGCTACAGCACTCTACTGAGGGTAACAAAGTGAGACTGTCTCAAAAAGAAAAAGCAAACAAACAAACATTGATTTCAGCATGAGGCTACCTCTTTTTATCACCTTCATTATTCTTGGCACATCACTTTATACTTCAAGATAAATTCCCATCTGTTAATCTATACACTTAAATACTTACTTTCGCTATTGCATATGGTTTGAGGAGCTCATTTTTTTCTTCAAGTTAAGCTCTAGAACACATGTCCCTGCCTCACTCTTTCTCCTTAGCTGCCTAATGCAGTGATGCACAGTAAGCATTCAACAGATGTTGCCACATGAACTTGAAAACTGCACCACAGAGGAAATAAATAAGGTATAAAGATTTATTGAACTTTCAAAAGTGAAAACTATTAGAGAAGGAAAAAGTAGAGGGAGAAAGGGAGAGAGGCATAAAAAGATACTGACCTGATAATTTTCCATAACTGATTATAAATTTATTTATCAACTCAAATAAATCACAGAAACAAACTCTGTTAGCTATCACACGCCATATTTATTGTACTATACCACTGGCATTGTGTTGTACTCTCTGCAAACTCTCTACAGTTGACCGTCTATAACAGTGCCATGCTGGAGAACTTTTAGCAATGACAGGAAGTTCTATGGGCATAGCTCAGATATACTGTGGCTTGGGTTCCACACCACTGCAAGGAACTGGATATCATGATAAAGGGAGTCACACAAAATGTTTTCGTTTCCCTGTGCATGTAAAAAGTTTATGTGCACACAATATGGTAGTCTATTTAAGTGTGCAATCACATTATGTCTCCAAAAGGCAATGTACATACCTTAATTAAGAATACCTGATTGCTAAAAATTGCTAACTTCCATCAGCCCCTTCAGTAAGTAGGGATATTTTTGCTAAGGGAGGGTCTTAACTTGCTGTTGATGGCTACTGACTGATGAAGGTAGTGGTTGCTGAAGATTAGGGTGGCAATTCCTTAAAATAAGACAACAATAATTTTTGTTGTATCTATTGATCCTTCTTTCCAGGAAAGATTTCTCTGCAGTGTGCAATGCTGTTTGATAGCATTTTGCCCACAGAACACCTGTCAAGATTGGAGTCAATCCTCTCAAACTCTGCCACTGCTTTATCAGCTAAGTTTCTGTGATTTTATAAATTCTTTGTTGACATTTCCAATATTCACAGCATCTTCGCCAGGAGTAGATTCCATCTCAAGAAGCTATTTTCTTTGTTCATCCATAAAAAGTTCCTCCTCATTTACAGAGGCTTTATTATAACACAGAAGCAATGCTGTCACATCTTCAGGCTCCACGTGTGATTCCAGTTTTCTTGCTCTTTCTTCCACATCTGCAGCTCCTTCCTCCACTGAAGTCTTGGACCCCTCAAAGTCATCAAAGAGGGTTGAAATCAACTTCTTTAAAAAAATTGATAATGTTGATATTTTGACCTCCTCCCATACATCATGAATGTTCTTAAGGACGTCTAGAACAGTGAATCCGTTCCAGAAGGTTTTCAGTTTACTTTGTCCAGACTGGAAGCTATAATTTTATGAAATGTATTCCTTGAAAAATAAGATATGGAAGTCAAAGTTATTCCTTCATCCTTGGGATGCAAAATGAGTGTTGTGTAAGCAGAGATGAAAACAACATGGAACTCCTGGTACGTTTCCATTAGAGCTCTTGGGTGACTAAGTAATATTTTTAAAGGAATCTTTTTTTATTTTTATTCTAAGCAGCAGGTCTCAACAGTGGGCTTAAAATATTCATTAAACCATGCTACTAAAAAAATGTGCTGTTGTCCAGGCTGTTGTTCTATTTATGAAGCAAAGAAGAGTGATTTTAGCATAATTCTTAAGAGCACTAGAATTGTGAGCATGGTAAAGGAGCACTTGCTTCAATGTAAAGTTACCAGGTGCGTTAGCCCTTACTAAGAAAGTCATCCTGTCCTTTAAAACTCTGAAGCCAGGCATTGATTTCTCATCTCTGGCTGGGAAAATCCTAGATGTCATCTTCTTCCAATATAAGGTTGTTTGATTTCCACTGAAAGTCTGTGTTTAGTGTAGTCACCTTCACCAATGATCTTAGCTCATTCTTCTGGATAACTTGCTGCAGCCTCTATGTCAGTGCTTGCTACTTCACTTTGCACTTCTATGTTATGGAGATGGCTTCTTTCTTTAATCCCATGGATCAACCTCTGCTGGCTCTGCACTTTCCTTGTTTCTTGCAGCCTTTGTGAAAATGAAGAGTTAAAGCCTTGGTCTGGGTTAAGCTTTGGCTTAAGGGTATGTTGTTGCTGGCTTGATCTTTTATCCAGACCACTCAAATTTTTACTATATCAGCAGTAAGGCTGTTATGCTTTCTTATCATTCATGTGTTCACTGAAGTAGGACTTTAATTTATTTTAAGACCTTTTCCTTTGCATTCATGGTCTGGCTACCTATCAGATGCAAGAGGGCTAGCTTTTGGCCTCTCTTGACTTTCAACATGCGTTCTTCACTAAGCTTAATCATTTCTAGCTTTTGATCTAAAGTGGAAGAGATGTGTGATTCTTTCTTTCCTTTGAACACTTGGACATTGTACAGTTACTCATCAGCCTAATTTCAATGTCTTTGTATCTCAGGAAACAGGGAGGCCCAAGGAGAGGGATAGTAGTTCAGAACACACAAGATATTTATCAATTAAATTCATTGTCTTAGATGGGTGGGATTTGTGGCACCCCAAAACAATTATAATGGTAACATCAAAGATCACTGATCAGAGATGTCCATAACAAACCTACTTACACTGAAAAAAGTTTAAAATATTATGAGAATTACCAAAATGTGACATAGGGACATGAAAAATGGAAAATGGTGCCAGTAGCCTCCCCCACTGCAGGATCACCACATACCTTTATCTGCAAAGTGCAGTAAAGCAGAGCACAATGATGCCTCTCTATGTGCCCTGTCTAAGATAGTAGCTACTAGTTACATGTAGCTATTGAGCCCTCAAAATGCAGCTAGTGTCATGGAGGAGCTAAATTCTTAATTTTATGTAATTCTAAGTAACTTAAAATTCAATTAAATAGTCATTTGTGGTTAATGGCTACTATTTGTATAGTACAGATTTTTAACTTATGTAGTAAATGAATAATCACATTTACTGCTATAAGCACAGGAGAACTTGCAAGACAGCAGAGTATTCGAGTGTCATATGTACCTGGAAAAAAAAAAAAAGAATCATTGTTAAAGAGACTCCAATTTTTTTTAAATTTTGCTTTTTACAACTTGCAACATCTCTTTGGCAGAACTTTGCATTCTTCTACCAGAAATAGAAGCAGAATTGAGGTGTGTGTGGTTGACTACACTCCATCTTTCTGAGACTCAGTTTCCTCTTCTGTAAAGCAAAGGGATTGGACTTTATTGAATCATATTTAATTTTTTTTTCAGCTGCAGAGATTGGGAGTGAATTTACATGAATTACTGGGGAGAACTTGAAAATTTGATTGTAAGTCTCATCTGCTAAATCCTGATGTCTCATCATCCGGATGTCTCCAAAATGTTTGATTTTCCTCCATGCCTCTGACTTGCTCTCATCTCTGTCCATAGTTCAAGAGATTCCTCCTGTCTGATAGATTTATCCTTCTGGGTTTATGCTGCCAGAAAGCTCTGATTAGACAAGAGTCCAGACAAACGCGTGGTGCTTATGTATTCTAATTAAGAGACAACTCCAAGTGGATTATGGTTATCTAAAAAAAGAATGAGAACTTTAGTCAAAGATCAGAGGGGAAGAAAAACATTGTAAAGTAAACTTGGTATAAAGTGTTCCAAAATTTAAACTGAACTACGAGGGGAAGCCTATTTTGTTTTGTTCTGTTTTCCCCACAAAATCAGATTAATTCTTACTTGAAGAGTTCTTGGAGCATAAAGGAGCTATGGTTGCAGAAATGCAGATTTTTCTGATGTGGCCACCTGGAGTTTGCTGAAGAAAAGCAATTCTTTAAATTCACTCTGGTCCCTCTGGCTCCCCTGGTTCTTTGCACCCTGTTGAAGAAAAAGATTACACAAGTGCCATCTTTTGGAGAAAACAGCAATAGCAGCAACGAGGTCAGATTCAAGACCATTAACTCTGCTTCACCCAGGAAAGGAAAAATGCAATATCCAAGGAGATATAAACCATCTGATGTGAAAATTAAACGCTAAATTAAAAGGTTAAACTGAACTTAGCGTTCCCTTTTTTTAAAATGGCAGTAAGTAAAGTATAGCTGATTTTGTTTTTAAAAATTAAGTCGGAAATAATCCAAAAAGAACAAAGTACTACCTCAGACCCTAATGTCATGGTTTTCTTTTATCCTTAGTCATGAGTATAGATCTACCGGGAATATTAATTATTAGCTTCCATTTACTCCATCCTGGGTAAAAAATCCTTAACTTTAGAGTGCCCCATTTTTAATATTTAGAATGGAAAACTAGAAAGGCAAATTCCTGTTTTGCTAGAGAAGACAATTCTTACTTATTTTTCTTTAGAGCCAGGAAAAAAAGTGGTTCTATAAATCTGCTAAATTTTAGTAACTATAGGACAGAATCAAAGGCTATTGAGATCCCACAAAACATGGGAAAAGGTGTACGTGAAAGTACGGCTTAATATGCATAAACACCTTTCACCCAACCCAGGCATTAAGGCGTGCCCTTCACTGTTACAATGACCACCGAGCAAAAGATTCCGCAACTAGACACTAGACAACACTGACCTTGAAAGTCCATCAGGGAGGGAATCAGGGAGATATCTGAATTCATTTTAAGCCATATTAAGATATATACAAATTTGGCTTGGAAATAATTCCCATTTAGCCAGTATTTTGAAATCATAATCATAAAAGAACACTCTTCATTTAGACGTTTTAATTTCTCTTCTCTCTCTGAAGAATGTTTCTGACCACATAGACTAAAAGCACAGAGACTTACGGCTTCCATGTTCTCTGAGTCTGTTCTCCCCCCATTTTGTGTGTGTGTGTGTGTGTGTAACAACAAATGTGTACAAGAATTAAGGGGTCTGTTTTAGTGTTGAACTGAAGGTGTACTCTAAATCAGATTCCTCATTAATCTCCAAAGAAAATGTCACAAAAGCTGCTGTAATTTTAAAATATAAAATGAATTCTACCCTTGCAAATGGCAGCCATAATACTTTGAAGCACAATCCTCGTTGAATAGAACTATACGATATTGATTTTTATATCACTCCCTTCCCTACCCCACCCTGTAAATTTAACAAAATTATTTAACCTTGAAGTCTTCAATATGTGAAAGAATGATTGCTAAAACAGCATTGTGTGTTTTTTGCTGTGCCAACAGGGAGATGATAGAGTTGGAGTTAAAATTCCTCAGCATGCCCTGCCGTGGTTGTCACTCACAGTCTGCCTTTCCAAAACCCTCAAAATAGCTTATAATGCCACGTACCATCTGTGGAGTAATAATTAGGCTTACCAGGATACTTTGTTGGACAGTCCCTTTGGCACAGACAAAAGCCATAAACCTCAGCTTTTTACACAAAGTTATCCAGCTTTTTTTGAATGCTGTAAAGATCATAACTGTAATATCGCTTGACAACTTGGCTTGCTCAGAGCTGACTAATGGGCACTTTTGAGTATGAAGTTTTGTGAATATTCCTCTGTTTTTGTACATCCACCAGAATTTGGGAATCAAATTGACGGTATAAATCTACGATCATTGAAAAGTATTAAGGGTAGACATTTTAAAGGTATCACTTAAAATTGATTTTGCAAAACTAATTTGGAACGTCACATAAAAGGCAAAAATAAAGCCCTTTCAAAGCCATTTAGCACGTTGAATGATCTTTCAGAAGCCCAGAGATAATATCGTATTATTATTCTCATTAGAATTCTTACATCTAGTATGTTCCTAAATGCTGGGGTCCTGCCCCAGGGCAGGGTCCTTTAAGACCTGCAGATCTGTCAGGGATTCAACGGACAAAAAATAAAGCTAAAAGCAGTCAGAAATAAACAGGACCTTATTTCAAAGGTGGGACATAGGAGACCACCACTAGCTTATGGGGTTCCAGCAAATGGTCCTAAGTGTTTGTTTCACTCAGTTTTTATTGAAGTCTATGTTCTCATTTAGCTGAGAGTGCAAGCGGAGGAAGGGAACAAAAACGTCAGCAGTTTCTCTGAATAAGCGTGTTAGTTCCTGTTCTATCTATACTCATTAACTTTAAGGGTCTAGGCAGCCTTGAGAAATCTGGACCCTGAGCCTTATGTGGGAGCAGCCTCCTGTCTGTGGTCACACACTCCTCCCTTGGGGGAGGTCAGTCCCCTGTAGTTTCTCTGTGGTGGCGTCAGTTCTCTGAAGAATTCACAGAAAAGAGGAATTTTCCCCTCATCTCCACCTGGAGGTGTTTCCCTCCATGGCTAGGGGACAAGCCCTCCTGCCTGTATCTCAGGGCTCAAGCTATTCCCCTGATCTTACCTGGCCATTACACAAATCCCCATAATGGGTATATGCTTCTGGAAGGTTGTTGACTATTGCTTGGGCAGGGTGGACCTGCTTTGTGTTCCCAGGCCCTGCTGCTTCAGCCATGGTCATCATTCTTCACAGTGCTTACAGACCCAACAGGGGCGTTTGCAAGCTGTATTCCTTACAGACCAGGCTTACAGTACAAACAGAAACTACTCAGACAAGTAATTCAACTGTTATTTTGAAAGTAAGCTAGCTAAACTCTTTTTATTCTGCCTTGCTCAGCTTATTTCTCTGTTTTTCCTCTTTTCCAGGGGTGTTTTCCCTTGCCAAGAGTGGGGTCTTTGGTCCCCATTCTCCCTGTACTATAGATGAACAGGACTTCCATAATTTGGCCACATGCCTGCTTTATTTGAAGTTGCTCTTATGAATTTCACATACACCTCAAACTATCAGCAATGCATCTAATGTTCTTGGATTCTGCTATGCTATCAATATAAAATAGAGAAATTATTAGACATGACTGGAGAATCCTGTTTCATTCTCCTGCATGTGGTTATGCCACTTTCCCAGCACCATTTATTGACTAGGAATTTTATTTTCCTAGTGTATGCTTTTGTCTGCTTCGCCAAAGAGAAGTTTGCTATATGTGGATGGTTTAATATCTGAGTTTTCTATTCTGTTCCATTGGTCTATGTCTCTATTAAGACAAAATGGACAAGTGACCTAAATGTAAGACATGAAACAATATGAATTCTAGAAGAAAATGTTGGAAAAACTCTTCTAGAGATCGACTGAGGCAAAGAACTTATGAAGAAGACCCCTTTGGGGCTTCTCAGCCACAACAAAAATAAATGAATTAGCTATGACTAAATTAAAAAGCTTCTGTACAGCCAAGGAAATAGTTAACAAAGCAAATAGACAACCTATAGAAAAAGAGAAAATTTTCACAAGCTATAACCAGACTCTATAAAAAAACTCAAGCAAATCAGCAAGAACGTCATCAAAAAGTGGGCAAAAGACATGGGCAGAAGCTTTTCAAACAGAGATAGACAAAGGGCCAACCAACATATGAAAAAATGTTCAGTGTCACTAATCATCAGGGAAACGCAAATTAAAACCAGAGGGAGATATCACTTTGCCCTGTTAGAGTAGCTTATTAAAAAATTCCCAAACAGCAGATGGATGCAGAGAGAAAGGAATCCTTACCCGTTGCGGTGGGACTCTGAAGTAGTACAACCTCTCTAGAAAACAGTATGAATCTCAAGGTTCTGACGGTGCCCTGTAGAAAATAAGAACAATCTCCCTGCAATTATGTAATAACTTCATTTTTTCTCTGACCTGTAGCTTCCAGTAAATCTTTGTTTATTCTGAATATGTTTAATTAAGATTCACTAAGGTCAGGGCAACAAAATGTAAGTATTGATTGCAGCCAGAATGTTCTTGATTGTTTTCAGCTCAGTTTACTTGTTTTGCTTCTTTAAAAATGATTAGGTGTATATATGTGCACAAGGATGTATACGCATCATACATGTAGTATGTGTGCAGGATGTATGTGTGTAATTTAGGGTCCTCACATTTCCCACATTGTGTGTGGGAAGGGTAGGATTCAGGCAGTGTTGTGGTCATTGCCAGGAAATGTACAGTTTTTGATCTCAGTAAAAAATGCTACGATCAATGCATATAATTAAGATTACTTATATGTTCAAATAGTAAAAAATAGCTTGATTCTTAAGATTATACAAAAAAAATGGGTATAAAATCAGAGGAATGTGAATCTTATTTCTAATGTCTTGTGTAATATCCAAGATCTTGTGATTTTGGAAAGTGGCTAAGCCCCTGAAGTTCCAGTCTTCAAGTCATAAACTTTCTTGCTACTTTTCATAAACACAGATCCCTTCCTTGAAAAGCTTTGCAAACAGGCAGTTCTTCCAGGAGGCCCTTACAGATAAACTCCAACCAGTGTAATTATTCACAGTCATCCAACATATACGAAATCAATATAAAGTCCTCCAAAAAACCAACTCAGTACCAAGATTCAGTCCAACCAAGATATTTTATGACAGTAGCATTTATTCATTCATCCAGGCATACATTTGTCCATTCATTCCTCATTCAGTCATTTATTTATCATATGCTCTTTAAGGCTTGAGTATGGGGAAGTGTTAGGTTTCTTTGGAAAGGCTGGAGCAGCATAGAGGATGCACATGTGAATAATTGTCCTCCTGAGTGTCTCAAAATCTTGACTAGTTTCCTCTACTCACTTCATGCTACTGCATATGAACTAGGTAGTCAGAGATGCAGAGGATGATACCCCCATAGTGTAGGGTGCTTAACTTTAACTTGCCATTTATTTGACTTTGGCAACTTTGTGGCTCTTTATTCTCAACTCAGAAGCCCAGAAACATGTCCAGGCTGGAAAGTAATGAAGCGGGCCTCCATGTTCATGCCTTAGAGGTAGACTTCTCTGAAGACACTGTATTTAATTTTGTATTTATATTTTTTCACTTTATTCTATAAAGAGATCCCAATATTTATGGGTAGGCTTCAAGCCATGCAAAAATCTAGTTTTGTTTGTTTTTTTGCACTATATTATGAAGGTATTGATTTTAGAAACAGCCTTGAAAATATGCAAACTAGTGATTCTGACCTATGCTGTACATAATAGTTGTCTAGAGGTATTGAAAAATATGCAATCCTCAAGTTTCCACAATGCACAGCTTCTGTTTGGGTAGTATAGTTTGAGTAATTTGGTTTTTGTTTGAAATATATGTAGAGATAGATATTATACATATGATATTTATATATAACATATATGATATTTTATGTATACTATTTATGTATTGTATATGATAGCTTATCTGTGATATTTATATAATACATAGTATATAGTTTATAATATTTGTATATATCATAATATATTATACAAAAATGCTATCTATAAAATATTTTACATGGTGCATGTATACATACGCACAGACACACACACACAAACATATACACACAGGTATATACCTGTATCCTAGATGACACTGCTGATCTATGGACCACACACTGAACATCAAATACAAAGCAAGCATTTTAAATTTAAAGGAGCCTTGGAATTTATCTGCTAATGTCATTATTTTAAGATAAAATGAAATTTCTGCTGTTTCATTGGGTGGCTTCCTATTCTGAAATGATGGCACCTGTGAAGGACTGGGGAGACTCAGTTTGGTTAAACACTCACTTTACTTTTAAAGTAGTTCTTTGAGAGAGGTGGCACCTGTGGCTCAAGGAATAGGGCACCGGCCCCATATACTGGGGGTGGTGGGTTCAAGCCCAGCCCCAGTGAAAACTGAAAAAAGAAAAAAAAATTAGTTCTTTAAGGAGAAACTTGGAGGTATTGATTACACTAAGTGATCCCACCATTGACACTGCCGATCATTTGAAACAGCTGGTAGTGACATTGCCATTGAACCTCAATTCCAGTTTCACAGAGGCCACAGTAAAAAAAAAGTTGAAGTCATATTGATCGGGCCCCAAATAAAATGTAAATTATCCCACATCTTCACATTGTAAACACTGACACACAATTTACATGAAGCACTTTTGTTTTTTTTCATAAAGCACTTTTAATTCTAAGGCCAACTCACCCTGTTTCTTTTTAACTCCTATCTCAAGTTTAACCTCTGTTCCTTCCATAGGACACCGTAATTCCTGCCAACCACCTGACTCTACCTTATTCCAATAGTTCCTAGCCACCTGTCTTTCCACTCCTCCATTCCATCTGCCATAAAGCAGGCACTGCAAAACAGTCATTAGAATCTTTAGAGATGCCATCTGCTGCCTCGTATTGTCTGTGAATCATTCAAGGTTATAAATATTACATTTGCATTGTGTGGCCTGGGACCTCTGAGAAACTGGCTCAAATAATTTAACATCATAATTATCATCACGGCCTAGAACACTACAACATTCAAATAGTTTTTCACTGTGAGAGCAATGGCTTTGAAAAGAGTTCAACACTCCCTTTCCCTGTGTCATTCTACCATCTAAAGAAATTCAGCCTTGGGTCAAATATTCTAGAAGATATCACCCTCTTTAAGTTTTAATAACAAACAGTTAAGAACTGAAATGTAGCTGAAAGTCACAATAAATTATTTGCTGACACTGAAGATAGTGGAATAGGAATATAGACAGATGAGTAATCAAAAACATAGAGTGCATTGTAGGCTTAGCAGAAAGTGGAATAGGAATATAGATAGATGAATAATCAAAAACAATAGTGCATTCTAGGCTTAGCAGAAAGTAAGGAAAGATGGTCATTGTACTCAATTAGGAATTAATTGAATAAATGGGAAAAAATTTATTTTCCTGCCTGTTTTTTCACTAAATAACAAACATGCCTTTAGTTTTTACCATTTAGCACTATTATTTTTAAAATAATTGTAAACGCAGGGTATATTTGATCTAAATATTTAGTTTTCAATACAAAACCATATTTATAACACATAATACAATCATTTAAATAATTGTATAAAGTCCTAAACTATTTAAATGGTATGTATTTTGTATATATACAATGATTTTCTTTCTTCGAAGAGGATTTATGAATATGCAATTTTCTTAGGTTTTGTAACATTAGGTCTCATTATGTCTATCATTATCTTAATGGGATAAGATAAAAGGTTCCAGAACCAAAATATATGTTATATAGTACTTCAACAACACAACAGTATCTATAATTAAGTCCAAAAACTTAATAGAATAACCCAGCACCACCACCTGCTGTTTGAAACAAGAAATTCAACTGAAAGTGTTTACCTTAACAATCATGCAAATGGCAGCCCAAAAAGTTGGTGCTACTTAAGAATCTTCATAGGGATACAGAAGAATTTTAATCACCTCTCAGTTTTTAAGGCTTTAATTAATTCATTTTTTAAGTATATTTAAAATTTAACTATAAATTATCATATTAAATTTTAAATATAAATATAGAAATAGAAATGTACAAAGAGGAAAGAGGAGAACAAAATAAGTAAAGCTGACTCAAATAAATACCTTCAACTTGAGTACTCAGCTATGATTAGTGATATGAAAATGCCATATTTCTGCCACAAATTCCCTACAATTTTTACTTTTAATGATTTTAAAGACTACGCATGATTATTCTTCTGTATATTGATTACTGTTAATAGGTATATGGTCAATGTAAATCAGAGGGAAAGCCTGGCCTTTCAATTATAGGAAAATCCTAGAGTTGGAGTCTCGCCCTTCTACTTGGTAGCTTTGAGATCAGTCCAATTACTCAGCTTCTCCGAACCCCAAGCTAAAGATTTTCTTTTATTGGGATATCCACATAGCTTGCTAAGGTTTTATGAGTCTTTGAAACAGTATATTTATAGTACCTGGGAAGCACATTAGACACCAAATAAATGGTATCTCTAATTATATTATTTTATTACATAATTTTTGTATAGTGGAAAAAAATTTTAAACCTTGGCATAGTGTACATTTCCAAATGAATATTTATTAACATTTCTGATTCCGCAATGTACTTAGGTTAAATTGACTGAAGTGATTTCAATTATGATCTTTGGGCAGATCACATCAGATCATGGATAGATGCCAGGGAGGCCATGAGAAGACAGAGAAATTCCATCTTTGAAAATTAATGTAAAGACTATACTTGTGTTTTTATTTCATGTGGGTTTTTAACTGTTTATATGTTGGCTTCATATTAGCATTGTGTACATTGGATATTTTTACTAAAAAAAATGTATTTCAACTCCATC
Organism: Otolemur garnettii; assembly: GCF_000181295.1. Classification (NCBI taxonomy): domain Eukaryota; kingdom Metazoa; phylum Chordata; class Mammalia; order Primates; family Galagidae; genus Otolemur; species Otolemur garnettii. Next base: position 28,318,562 of record NW_003852402.1, on the reverse strand, counting down.
CAGGTAAACACAAAAGGTATAAAGTCTCCATCTTTTCTTATGACTGAATATTACTCCAAGGTATATATATACCACATTTTGTTAAAAGAGTGGGGCTTCCATCCAGGTTGTTACCAAATATACTATAGAACCTTTTTTTCATGGCTGAGTAGTAGTATATGTATAGATGAATATAGTAATACAGCTATACATATTCATATATATTATAGTGCATACACACATATATACACATATATGCACACATATATTCCATATTTTATTTATCTATTCACGTATTGATGGACACTTAGGCTGTTTCCATGTCTTTGCAGTTGTGAATTGTGCTGCTATGAACATTTAAGTACAAGTGTCTTTTTGATTAAACATATTTTTTCCTTTGGGTAAATGCCTAGTAGTGGGATTGCTATGTCAAAAGGTAGGTCCACTTCTACTGCTTTGAGATATCCCCACTCTGTTTTTCATAGAAGTTGTACAAGTTTGCAGTCCCACCAATAGAGAATGAGTGCTCCTTTCTCCCTCCATCCATGGCAACATCTATTGCTTTGGACTTCTGAGCCATTCTCTCTGGAGTTAGGCGATAGCTCATTGTGGTTTTAATTGCATTTCCCCGATTATCAAAGATGTTGAGCATTTTTCCTGTGTTTGTTGGCCATTTGACTACCTTCATTTGAAAAGTTTCTGTCCATGTCTTTTGCCCACTTTTTAATGTGGCTGTTCTTTTCCTTGCTGGTTTGCTTGAGTTCTGTATGGATTCAAATGCAAAAATGTTTTCTCATTCTGTAGCTTGTTTATTTCTTCTGTTGATTATATCCCAGGGTGTGCAGGAACTTTTTAATTTTATCAGGTTCCATTTGATTATTTTAGATGTTTCTTCTATTCTCATTGAGAGATTCTTCATTAATTCTTCCCTTAGACTAAGGAGACAACAACCAAAGCAAATAGACAACCTACACAATGGAAAAGAATATTTGCATATTTTAAATCAGATAAAAGCTTGATAACTAGGATTTATAAAGAACTCAAATTACAACATGAAAAAAGCCAACAATCTCTTATATCAATGGGCAAGAAAGATGAACAGAAACTTTTCTAAGGAAGACAGACAAATGGCTAACATATGAAAAAAATGCTAATCATCCCTAATTATTAAAGAAATGCAAATCAATAGCACCCTAAGATATCATTTAACCCCACTGAGAATAGCCCACATCACAAAATATCAAAACTGCAGATGCTGACATGGATGTGGAGAGAAGAGAACACTTTTACACTGCTGGTGGGACTACAAACTAATACAACTTTTTTGGAAAGAACTATAAAGAATCCTCAAAGAATTCAAACTAGACCTCCCATTTGATCCTGCAATCCCATTACTGGGCATCTACCCAGAAGAAAAAAAATTCTTTTACCATAAGGACATTTGGACTACTAGACTGTTTATCACAGCTCAATTTACAATCACCAAAATGTGGAAACAACCTAAGTGCCCACCAACCCAGGAATGGATTAACAAGCTGTGTTAATGACAACAGAATTATAAGAGGCACTTTATCTAATAAATGAAATTCCACTACTAGGTATTTACCCAAAGGAAAAAATATGTTTAATCAAAAAGACACTTGCACTCAAATGTTTATAGCAGCACAATTCACAATTACAAAGATGTGGAAACAGCTTAAGTGTTCATTGATACATGAATGGATTAATAAAATGTGGAATATATGTGTGTATATGTGTGTGTGTGTAAAAACACACCATGGAGTACTACTCAGCCATGAAAAACGTTGCTATAGTATATTGGGTAACAACCTGAACGCAGATTAGATGTAAAGATGGAGACTTTACCTCTTTTGTATTAACATGGAGGGAAGTGGAATACATTATTCTCAGTAAAGCATCACAAGAATGGAGAAGTAAGAATCCTATTAATTCTGATATGAGGATAATTAATCAAGTAATCAATTCTGATATGAAGATAATTAATGACCTAGTACATGGTGAGGAGGCAGGGGAAGTGGAGAGCAGAAAGAGGGAAGGAGGGAGGGGAGTAAGGAGGTCACGGGGTGTGACACACCTTTTGGGGGTGGGACACAATTATAAGAGGAACTTTACCTAACAAATGCAATTAATGTAACCTGGTTCTCTATACCCTCAATGAATCCCCAACAATTAAAAAAAAAAAAGAGTACTTCCAACACTTTCTTCTAGAATTCTTATAGTTTCATGCCATGGGTTTAAGTTTTGTATCCATTGTAAATTAATTTTTGTGAGTGATGAGAGGTATGATCTTGGTTTTTAGGTATGATCTTGGTTCGTTATCTTTTTTAAATTTTTAGTTCTTTATGTATTCTGAAGGTATATCCATATCACATACATAATTTGCAAATGTTTTCTCCCATACCATACTGTGCCCTTCATTTCCTTAACAATATTTTACAAAAAGCAGACATTTTTAATTTGGGTGAAATAAGATGTATCAATATATTGTTTTATGGGCTATGCTTTCAGTGTGCTACGTAATAAATTTTATACTGACCAGAGGTCACGAAGCTTGAAGTGAGACTATGAGCCTTTTTAGAAATGTTATACTTTTAAATTTTATACTTAGGTCTAAGATCCATTTTATGTTTAGTTTTTATACAGTTCAAAGTATGAATTAGAATTGATTTTAAATTGTGATAATACATATGTACTTTTATTTTGTCTCTTGCATAGTGTTATCCAGTTATTCCAGTATCATTTGTTGAAAAGATTATTCTTTCTTCTTTGAATTGCCTTTATACACTTGTTTATCCATACACATGTAAGCCTATTTCTGAAATTTCTATTTTATTCCATGTGAAGTTTAGAATTATTTCTTCCAATTTTTACTTTAAAAAATAGTACTGAAGACCTACAGATATATTATATTTCTTACTTAATTTAAGTCTTAAGTTATTTATTCTGCAATTTTAGGCAATTTTCAGTGCATAGGTTTTATTCATGCATTTTGTCAGATTTTTTCTTAATAACTTCATTTTTTTTTTTTTTTTTTTTTGCAGTTTTTGGCCAGGGCTGGGTTTGCCACCTCTGGCATATGGGGCCAGTGCCCTACTCCTTTGACCCACAGGCACCACCCAATAACTTCATATATTTTATTGTGATGGTATTTTTTTTTTAATTTTTAGTAGTTAATGGCTAGTACATAGAAATATAATTGATTTTTTATATTGAATTTTTATTATGACACCTTGTTAAATTCACTTTTAAGTTCTAATATCATTTTTGTAGACTCCATTAGATTCTATTCAATTATTTATTAAAAAGTTCAAGTAAAATTTTTCTTATTTCGTTCTGACTTGAATCCCTTCAGCTTCTTTTTTATTTTAATAGTGAATAAAATTGGTGAAACTAGACATCTTTACCTTGTTCTTCATCTTCAGGAAAAGCATTAAATCTTTCACCATTAAATAACATACTGGTTATATGATTTTTATACAGGCCTTTATCAAGTTGAGAAAATAAATTTCCATTCCTAATTGTCTAATAGATATTATTAGAAATGATGTTGCATTTTCTCAATTTTTTTTGCGTCAATTGAAAAATTCCTTTTGTTGGTTTTTCTTAGTTAAAAAAACTATGGTGAAACAAGTTGATTGCTTTTTGAATGTTAAATCAGGCTTACATTTCTAGAATGAATACTACTTGGTCATGAGGGATTAGCAGAATGACACAAGACATTAAAACAGCATGGTACTGGCACAAAAATAGAGAGGTAAATGTATGGAACAGAATTGAAGAACAAGAGTTGAACCCGGACACTTATCGTTATTTGATTTTTGATAAGCCTATCAAAAATATAAACTGGGGGAAAGACTCCCTATTTAACAAGTGGTGCCGGGTGAATTGGCTGGCGACATGTAGAAGACGACCTGGACCCACACCTTTCTCCTCTAAAAAAAATTGACTCTCACTAGTTAAAGGACTTAAACTTAAGACATGAAACTATAAAAATTCTTGGAGAGAGTGCAGGGGAAAAGCTTGGAAAAATTGGCCTGGGAGAATACTTTATGAGGAGGACACCCCAGGCAATTGAAGCAATATCAAATATACGTTACTGGGATCTCATCAAATTAAAAATTTCTGCACTGCCAAGAACACACTAACTAAAGCAAATAGCCCTCAAAATGGGAGCAGATTTTTGCAAGTTATATTTCTGACAAAGGTCTAATAACCAGAATCTGCAGAGAACTCAAACTTATTAATAAGAAAAAACAAGTGATCCTATTTCATTGTGGGCAAGAGACATGAACAGAAGCTACTCTGAAGAAGACAGGTGTATGGTCTACAGACACATGAAAAAATGCTCATCATCTTTAATCATCAGAGAAATGCAAATCAAAACCACTCTGAGATACTATCTAACTCCAGTAAGAGTAGCCCATATCACAAAATCCCAAACTACAGATGTTGGTGTGGATATGGAGAAAAGGGAACACTTCTGCACTGCTGGTGGGAATGCAAGCTAGTATGTTGCATTTGGAAGGAAGTTTGGAGAACACTCAGAGATCTAAATGTAGACCTGCCATTTGATCCTGCAATTCCTCTTCTAGGGGTATATCCAAAAGACCAAAAATCATTTGGCAACAACGATATTTGCACCAGCTTGTTCATTGCAGCTCAGTTCATAATTGCCAAGTCATGTAAGAAGCCCAAGTGCCCATCGATCCATGAATGGATTAATAAATTATGGTATATGTATACCATGGAATACTATGCAGCATTAAAAAAAATGGAGACTTTATCTCTTTTATGTTTACATGGGTAGAGCTGGAAAATATTCTTTTTAATAAAGTATCGCAGGAATGGAAAAAAAAATTCCAGTGTACTGAGTACTACTATGAAACCAATTTATAATCACTCACACTTTCATATGAAACATGAATCACAACTATAGCCCAGGATGAAGGAGGGAAGGGGAGGGGGATGGAAAGAGAGGGGGTGGGTCTGTAGAGGGAGGGTTAATAGGGAGACCACACCTATGGAGCATATTGCAAGTACAAGTTGGACCTATCAGGTGTAGAACACAAATGTCTTAATGCTATAATTGGGTAAATGAGGTGAAGGCTATGTTAATTAGTAGGATGTAAGCACTCCACTTTGTATAAATAATCAACACATTGCATCCTATAATGATGTAAGTGTATTTAGGATCTATGTAAAAAAAAAAAAAAAGAAAAGGATAAGTTACATGTTTGGATGTTAAAACCTTATTTGCAAATAAAAAGGAAAAGTAAAAAATAAAAAATAGGTAAACATGAAAAGACCAGACAAAATCATTATCACAAACAACATTGCACACCAATATATTTTGCAAATATATTTGCAAAAATTCTAACCCAATTTTAGCAAAACAAAGCCAGTAATTTATTGTGAGTCTGTGTGGTGCCATCTGCAACCCAGGAAGCAGATCCTCATCCAACATCCAATCTGTCAGCACCTTGATTCCTCTCAGTCTCCAGAGCTGTGATAAATAAATGTCTGCTGTTTAAAGTATCCAGTCTATTATAATTTGAACTGATCAGCACAGAGGGCTCATGTAAGATGCTTTACTGAGTTTTAGATCAACTACAATTTTGTGGAATCTCTCTATCATAAGTGTACTTATTCTCTTGATGTAAATACATGAGAAGAAGTCAGTGAAGTTTGAGGGATTTACATGCTAGATTATTCCCTGCTTGTCTTCATTATGTCACGTGGATGATTCCAGGGAGACCACAAATAATGAGAAATTCCCCACAATGGTAACTGGTGAAACCTTCAACCAAATGTCTCAGGAAGGTTAGAATACTAACGTAGGGTTGGGCTGCGAAACCTGTGTCCCACAGAAAGCTGGTGTGCAGCATGAGTGCTTTGAGATGTCCACTGGTTACAAAGTGTAGCAGGTCCACAAGTCACAATCATACCCTAAAATGAAGTGGAAATCCTAATGAGGACACTGAGAGACATCATAAGGACGGGAGAAAGTATAGTATTGAAACAAAAAAAGTTCACTTACCAAAGTTCTCTAAACTAGAAATCTCAAGATATGTATTAGATAGTAAAAAAATGTTGCACTGGGGAAGAGAAATCAAAGAAGGAAATTAGAGGTTGATGGGATGGGTTATTTAAATAAGAGGGTAGGAAATCTATTTAATAAAGTGACCTTTGAAGAAACATCTAAATGATGAGCCCATATGACTATCTGAGAGAAGACAGTTTCAGGTACAGAGAACAGCAGATGCCAAAACTCCAAAGCAGTTGTCTGCTTGGGCCAGCAAGGTAGGAGCCACTATGGGCTGGAGTAGAACATGTTAAGTATCAAACTTACACACCAGGGATCCCTTGGCCTCCTACCTTCCATCAAAGGTACTGCATCTCCCTTTAAATTCAATGACCTCCTTACAAAATAAACTACTTTAACTTCTGATTCCCCCGGTACCTGCCATCAGCTGCTTTTCACACACACTTGATGAGCTGGAACATGGCTCTGATCTTTGAGTACATTTAATGCCACAGAAAAAATTCCTTTATGTTTGCTGTGGGTTTTTTTTTCTTTTCAGTTTTTCGGTGTCTATGTGGATGTGTCCGTCTGAGAAAGGCACTATCAAGTACACTGAACAAACCTCGCTCTGTTCTGTTCAGATCCAGTCCATCACACTTCAAGGGGGGGCTTATATTTCAATTTCCCATCATTTTCTTAAAAATACAAAAAAAACATAAAAAGGAACCAGCTAAATTTCACTATAAGAAAAGTAGAGAAAAGAGTATTTGGAAATACTCTTTTCCTGAGAGCCAGTTTAGAATGAGGAGAAACTGCCGCTACAAGATCAAATAGAACAATAAACTTTCCATTTTCTGTTAATTTGCTATGAAACTTAATTGGTAAGCAACATTGTCAAGCATTTCTTTCTTATAATTTTGTCCTCTGTAATACATGTTTAGCTTTTTATTCTATTTATAGGCGATATTGTGATATTTTATTCTTGATGTTTTTCAGGGAAAAGAAAGGAACAACATAAACACATCATAAAAATTATTTATATTGGCTAAGTTAGACATTTGTTGGTGCAAAGCAGTCAGCAGCCACAAAGATAATACAAAACACTACTTTGATAATAATAGGTTTTTACCAAAATGATGAGGTAAGTTTGCTCTGCTCAGTCTCTGTGACTATGAAGACGATTCATCAGTTGTGTGTGGGCTTTAGCCTAAGAGATTTTATATATCTAGTTTTAAATGCATGCTTGAAATTTCATTTGGCCCAGTTCAATGATAAGTAATACGGACCTATCTTATCTTCTCCAACAGGGGAAAAGCCTTCTTTCTCCTTGGCCCATAGACTTTAGGAGTAGAGGGGAAGAGCAAGGAGAAGTCAGAAGATGTGAGGCAAAACTCCATTCATAGATAAAGTCTGCAAAAGAAAGGGATGGAGAGAATTAATTATATTGCTGGGTTTGCTTCATGAAGAACACCTGTGCCCCAAAGTGTTTTCCATTTAAGAAACTCATAATAAGAATTAGATAATTAAAAGGACATTTAGAGGTTAAACTCATTAAAAAAAAACACTGGGGAATCCTGATCCAGACAGGCTGCTGTAGAAACGGATAAATCCTCCACATTGCCTCTCTGAACTGCTGCTTTACAAATTCCCTGTAAGAATTAACACCAGAGATATGCAGTATATACACATTCAAAGCATCCAGTGAGTTCAATGCTATAACCAAATTAGCCTTTAAAGATTCACATTAGTGATACCATGAATACTTGGACCTTAGCTCAAGCCAGCATTTACTGTTCTTATTGGAAAAGGCAAATGTTTATAATAGCTCCACTCAGAAGATGTAGCCTAGGAGACTGGATCATGTAGCTTAATGTAGATAATTAAAAATAAAGTCATTTTAACATGACCTTTCAAGAAACATGATTCAGTTAGAATTCAGCTTTCTGGGTACAAGAAATAAAAGTATAACTGGAATTGTGTTGCCTTCTCATCCTCAGATTGCAAGGATATAGATTTCCTCGTGAAAAATAGTTCTTTTGGATTCTGTATGCCCCAATTTTCTTTCTGCCTTCTTATTGCAGACAGTTCAGGTCTTCAGGGAATTCATGGTTCAAAGGCATAGACAGTCTTTTCATGTTATGTAATATTTCTACCACTAAATAGAATTCAATGCCAATTTCTGCAGCATCCATCCCTAATACAAAAAGGCCAATAAACACCAAAGTTGGAAACATTTGTAGATTATTGAGAGATTTCTGAGGTTCAGTTGGCAAGAGTCACCAAAGTTTAAAGTTTTCTAAAATATATTAATGTTTAATGGAATTGGAATGAATTTTCATTGTGGTTTGCTGGTACTAGTATACACACAAAAATGATTTTTCTTCTTTTCTTTTTGTTAGCTGAAACTTTAACATTGATTATTTCTTTCATGTTGCCATAAAGGCTTTTATCCTAAAATGGATATAATACTGCCCGAGCATCTATTATGCTTTTGTTGTTGTTGTTTTCCCTTGTTCATATTCCTTCAACTAGGTTCCTCTTATTGCTTTAGTAGGGGGATTTTAAATATATAAAATAATTGTCACTTCCCCATTCTATGCATTCCACTTGTATTCCATTTCTGGGCATTTCCCAGTATACCTGTGTCTTAATAGGCTCTTATCAAATCTTCAGATTTTCGTGTAACTGAGATATAGACCATCTTGAGGGGTAAAGAGTATTGCAATCCTGAGCTATGTTTTATGATTAGCTGTTAAGGTATTTTAAATAAACCCCTCAATTTAGTCATAAATCATGTATTAGCAAGAACCTAGAGGATATTAAAGCACCCTAAGAAACCCAGGGGAAATAGGTCATCCTGATTGGATGGGGCCATCCTGATTGGACTGTTAGAAGGGCTGCTTGACTCCTACGTCCTTTGAGATTCTTGAGAATACTACACATTTCCCACAAGTGGAAACCTTCCCCCTCGGAAGCATAGAAACATTCCCCCATGGAGTTATAAGTGGCAAGATATTCCTTGTAAATGGTACAATGATTTTTAACTTGTAGAGTTTCAGAAGAGGATTGAATGTGCATTCAAGGTGTTTCTTGTTTTCAATGTCTTAAAGAACACACATGCGTGTAATAGACACAGGAAAAACTTCATATTTCTAAAAGAAAGCATTTGCAGCTATAAAGCATGCTCATTGCTCACAACAGACCAACAGAGAGAGCAGTATAAAGAGATAAAACACAAATGATCAAAAAAGAAAGAAAAAAGAAAATAAATTTCACTCCAAATTTTTGCATTACCATAAATAGACTCCCACGTGCATGGACGTAAACATTCCTAACAAATATTTAAGAATATAAATTAAAGAAACTAGCATAGCTTAAAACTACTAGATATAAAACTATATCAAAATTAAGCAAAACAAGTCCATTTTCTTATCAGGAGTAAATGGTCTTTATATTTGAATATAGTTTATCAGAAATAAACATCAGTGGAACTGTTCTTGAAAAACAGTGTCTGGAACATATGACCTAGAAATCTTTTATCCTCCATCTCAGTTTCTCAGGGCGCAGATCTATGTTGGTGGAGAGCTGTAGATGGCACAGGCAAGAAGCAGCCAACAGCGCGGGCAGCCCTTTAGCAAGTTAGGGTTCTAAGATCAAAACTATCCCCCCCCGTCCTCTTTCTGAAAATTGTCCATTGGGACAAATAGAAAGATGCACATTTATTAACAAAGCACTATGTGCTCTGCCATCTAAAAATTACACGTGGTGTGCAACCCTGCCTCTCAGTTAGTTTTTACCACGCCTGTATTACTAGTGCGGAGACAATAGCTTAGAGAGATTAGATCATTTTCTTAAAATTCCCTAGCAAATAAATGACAGAGCCAAGATTTACCTCCGGTTCTATATGACTCTGAAGTCAGCATTCTTTCTTCTAAATTCCATTGCCTTGCATTTCAGAAAGATAGAGTATTCTGTACCGTGGAATGCGGATCTTAAAGATTAAGACCCCTGTGAGATGGGAGAGACTAAGTACATCCCGTGGGGAGAGGAGAAGGTAGATAGATCCCCGCAGTGCAGGCTGTGGGCAAGTGGATGTTTTTGTGGTACCTGAAGGAGCTGGGTGCATTTAATAAAGGGCAGAGGGGAAAACTGGTGGAAGGAGAGGCTGCCTGGAGAGGGCATGACTGGAGAGGTGCAGGGATCTAAGGGAAAATGACAAAAACACAGCAGCTCTGCAGTAACCCAGTTTATCCCGGAGTTGGGGGGGTCTTTCATCTCCTTGCCCCTCTATGTCCACTGTTTGGTGCTGGCTGCCTTGTCCTCTCCACGCAGCGGCTTCTATGAGACTGAGGTCAGAGGCAGAGTCTTCCTCTTTTCTGAAGAATCTATTATGTGCACATTGATCACATTAAGCTGGCCAGATGACTGAAGCTCTTCAAGAAGGCTCCCAAACACCGAAAGAGTTAGCCCGTGAACGTGTGCAGTCATAGCACAACAAAGTTTCCTTTTATGAAAATGGGGTGGAACGCCATACCCATCCCAAAGTGAGAAAAGGTATTAAAGGCATGAATCCTATAGTTCTAGCCTCCTCTGCCCTGGGAGCTTCTCCTTTTGAGAGCTGCTGATCTGACTTTGTAGCTCAGGGCACCCCATCTGTTAGAGTGAACGATGGGACCCAGGAACCAGACCCAGCTTTGGTGGCCTGGCCTAGGTCAGGTTGTTGCTGATGCTTGTTGTAGAGCACATTATAATCAGTAAGGGCTAATCACATATCTTTCTAATGTTACAGTTTAAAATACTCTCATGATCAAGGAGACATGTATTTATTTATCTATTTTTGACACAGGGCCTCACTACGTTACCCTCGGTAGAGTGCTGTGGCATCACAGCTCACAGAAACCTCCAACGCTTGGGCTCTTGGGTTTAAGCCATTCTCTTGCCTCAGCCTCCCAAGTAGCTGGGACTACAGGCGCCCACCGCAATGCCTGGCTATTGTTTTGGTTGCAGTTGTCATTATTGTTTAGCGGGCCTGGGCCAAGCTCCAACCTGCCAGCCTCCGTGTATGTGGCCAGCGCCCTACTCACTGAGCTACGGACACCGAGCCATAAGGAGACGTTTATATTCCCTAATCTTCAGGATATGGAAACGGAAGGCCAGACCTGTTAACTCCTATCACAACTCATTGCTGATGAATTGGGGATCCTAATCTGTGTCTCTTCCCTCCTGCTGCTTCTGCATAACACTCTATAAACTGGACAGGGTTAATGACCCAGGAGAACATCACATTGATCTTTGCTTTTTTTTTTTTTTCCTTAATGGAAATTTCCCCCAATATCGAGAACTCCGGCTTCCCATTACGTTTCAAATATTACAAAGCAAATGTAAACGAGGATAAGATTTGATGGGTGGAGAAAAAAATCACAGGAACTTGAATATATTTCTTTTCAAGTTTAAAAATGCAAGTAATAAGAAAATAGTCTTGGAAGATATTCTAAATAGGGAGTTGAAAGACAAATTTGAACTAATTAGGGAAGTGTGAAGAAAATATCCAAAGAACAAACCACATGCCATGGAATCGTCCGGAAGTAAACAGAGAAAAGCTGCCTTGGTATTTAGAAATGAGAACATCATAATTATACAATAATTGGCACCAAGATATTCATCACTTCAACTCACAAAGCATCTTCGCCGCAGCCAGCTTGGGAAAAGGCAGGTTAAGGAACAGGATGAGTGAGGACCTAGCACACAGTCAGACCTTGGTCAGTGAGAAGTGAATGGGGGAATGAATGAATGAATGAATGGGTGAATTATCACTATAAATACGGTTGAGAGGGAAAACAGGAAATGAGTTCCCCCCAAACACCACTCTTATTCTGCACCTTCCCACAAATTATTCCTCAACAGTTGGCCTACGTATTGTTTTATTTTGCTTTTACTTTCTGCTTTTATCTAGTTTATGAATCCAGAATTTTCATCAAGCCCTAAATGGATGGCAGAGAGTTTCCGTTAACGTGGAGGTCACGCAATGAGGTGAGAGGGAAAGCCAGGAGGAGGCTTTGTGGAGACTTGGACAGCGTCAGACTGGCAGTACTAACAGCTACCACCACTCTGTGTGCCCAGAGATTTTTCTCTAGTAATGCATTTAATTCTCACATTTCTGAAAGGTAAATGTTCCCACTTCCAACTTATTTATCAGACAGAACACTGCAGAAAAGGCATCAGAGCTGAAATTCTAGCTTGTGTCTGTCTGATTTCAATGTTCCCTGCTGTCTTCACCTGACCACTCTCAGATCAATAGACTAGTTCCTTCATTTTGCACATGAGTGATGAGTGATGAAATGACTACTGTCTGAAAATTACAAAACAGCTACAGGCCCAAGTATCCTAAAGGCTTTCACGGTCTTCTTTGTATTATCCCATAGCCAGCCTTTGGGGTATTCATTAAAGGTAAATTTAATTTAATTAATTTATTTTTTTGAGACAGAGTCTTCTCCTGTCACCCCAGTTGGAGCGCTGTGGCATCATCATCAAAGCTCACAACAACTTCAAATTCTTGGGCTCAAGTGGTCCTCTTGCCTCAGCCTCTCACCACAATGGCAGGCTAGTTTTTCTAGTTAGTAGAGATGGGGTCTTGCTCTTACTCAGGCTGGTCCTGAAACCCTGAGCTCAGTAGATCCACCCAGCTCGGCCTCCCAGAGGATTACAGGCCTGAGCCACCCCACCTGGCCTTAAAGATAAATTTTGAAAACGTGCCACATGTACAGATTCAGCGTTTTCAATGAAGCACTGGTGCCATACGTGAAAGGCTGAGTTGCCCTAGCAGAGTCCTTGCGTCTGATTTCACATCATTGGGGATAACTGCTGCTTCTCCCGCAAAAGTCTTGGTAGCACTTGGTCCTGAACTTGGCCAGCAGCTCCCAGCCCCTGGCGTCCTATGTCTCGGTCCCTGCCTACTCCAAAGGCCTGGGCCATCAGTGTTCGAGGGGTCCATTTCATGTGCATATTTTAAAAGTTCTTTTTATATTAGATGGCATAAAATACAGGTGTAGATCAATAATGCTTTAATTAATCAAAATTACAAACTAAAGCAAATCAAATTTAATGTTTTTCCTCTTTTCTTGCAGCATTGCAGTTACAAAAGCAAAAGGCATCCATGGCTGTGTTTAAAATTCTCTATCCAGTGCTTGCGTCTATCCAGAATGTAAAATTATTCCACAGCCTTATAAAACATTTCTTCAAATTTTACATAATTCTATCCATTGCCAGTTTTCACATAGTTCTTGGTATAAATTTGATCTCAGGAAATCTGAATGTTCTGATTTATTTAGGGGAAGAAAGTAGTTTCCTGATTAGTTATTTAAATAATTTTGACAATGCTGCTCCCTAAATTCACTGAAAACAAATCAAAAACGATTTTGAAAGACTGATTTGGGTTCTTCTAATTTAGAATGGAAAGGAAAAATAGAAACTGGCGTGTGTTTCAAAATACTAATTGTAGTCTTGGATTGCTGAACATTCCCCCCAAAAGCAATATGACACTTTTTCCTTTGAAATAACGAAATAATGGTATTAACAGCCCATAGCCACAGTGAAAAAAACTGGACTGACCAGAGGAGGGGAAGAAATTCCAAGGTGAATGCCAAAACGCCAAGGTAAAATGCAAAGAATGATGATAGCTCCTCACTCTTCAAAGATGACTTTTCCAGTTCTGCTGGGAGGCAATATGGGAGTGAGTTACACTGGTTGAATGCCATATTTTTCCACCTCTAAAATTTGCTGAGAAGAGTAATGAGAAATCCTATATGGTAGTCATTCTTGAATATTTGCCCTCCAATCTCAATTTTTACCAACTCAAACTGAGGAAGATGCTATTGTTAGTTGCTAAAATGGAAGGGTGTTCTGGTTCTAGAAGACTGCTATGAAATCCTGGATTCTTGAAATTCAAAAAGAAGGCATTTGTAAAACAAACAAACTAACAAAAAGATGGCATTCATGGGAAATCAAACGTACAACTGTCCTTGTTAGTAGGAAGAGTTAGACATCCTTTGCTGGCTTTCTAATGACCTTCGAATTGTTGTGGTCACATGCGCCTTCTTGTTCTAGGCAAAGTTCACCTAGAAACAAGCGGAGGCTCAGGGTGAAACCTCACAGTGATTAAACGGCCACGTGGGATGGCTGATGGCAGGGTCCAGGGAGGGACCACTTGGTGAAGGGTGTGAGGAACAAAGTCACATTAAATGCTCATCTTCCAGCTCCGTTTGTCATCATTTTTAATTATAACCAATAGGGATGTCAAGAGTTAGAGGTAAGTTGTTAATTCTAATTTTACTTGTCAATATTGCTGTTTTTTTTTTCCCTTTGGTTGTTTGTTAAACTTGAGATAGAAGCTCACTCTGTTGCCCAGGCTAGAGTGCCAAGGGATCAGCCTAGCTCATAATAATCCTTAAACTCTTAAGCTCAAGCAATCCTCCTGCCTCAGCCTCCTGAGTAGCTGACACTATGGACACCTGCCACCACATCCAGCTAATTTTTATATTTTTAGTAGAGATGGGGTCAGGGTGGTCTTGAACTTCTGAGCTCAAGCAATCCTTCTGTCTTGGTCACACAGAGTGCTAGGATTACAGGCATGAGCCACCATGCCTAGCCACAACCTATTAATAGTATCAAAGAAAAAAATATTCTGTAGCAAGCATGACACTTGCTACAGAATGGAAAGGCAGACTTTAATCAGGGCCTTGGAGGTAGCTATAGGGACTACCACAATGAATTTTTCAATAGGGGAGGGATATTGGGCTCAACTCAAAATGCAACAAAGAAAAGTGAGAATTTATAGCTAAGAAACAGTGTTTGAGGGGAACAGGAGGTCAGTGAATGGAAACATAGAAACATCAAGGGTAAGAGGGATTCTGGCTAAATGTAACAGGATTCTTGCTGGGAGGAGGCCAGGGTGATCAGACATCACATGGGTGGTGAAAGATGCAGAACCTGATCAGATACGCAGGCTGATCCAATATTGAGGGTGAAAGATTCTGGTTAAACCAATGTGGGCAGATTCTTATCAACATTAGATATTACAGAAATAAACATGGAAGCTCTAAAGTCAAGACCTGGTTGAGAGGAGCGTTCAGAGGAGCCTGATGAGAGGTTAGTCAAGGACAGAATCTTTATCAACGTCCTTCCCCAAAATGTATCTTTATTTTTACTGTCTTAATGAAAACAGAAAATGTTATTCTAATGGGCAGTAATAGAATATTTGCATACCACATAGGAATACGTGTACAGTTTACTTTAGTAGAAATGGAGCTGAACACGCATTAGAAGGACATACATTAAATATTTTCTTGCGATGGGGGATGAGTGGAGCTCCCTTTTGTACTATAATTAAGTATGCAACCAATCAGAGGACTTAAGTTCTACTTCAACTGCACAAATTTGGACAATTCACTTCTCTTTTTCTGGAACTGTTCCCCTAGAGTTAGATATGCATTTTGTAAGCAAAAGTCTGCCTTAGGCTATCACACCAATAGTTTTAGCTATATTTGGCCACAGTGCATCCAAGGTTCTTAGATCTCCAGGTTACCCCATTTGTTTGCATTCACTGTCTGATTGCTAATCAATTGCTGAATATTAAGTTATGAAATGATCAATATCCAGGAACCAATTTCTGTATTATCTAGTTGTAGTAGCAAAGTAATTTTATTTTATTTTTTAATTTTTTGATTCAATCATAACTGTGTACATTAATACATTAATGGAGCACAATGTGCTGATTTTATATACAGTTTGGAATCCTTACATCAAACTGGTTAACTTACTTACTTAATTTACTTACTTAATTTTTGTGTTAAGATATTTATACTCTACTCTTAATAGATTTGATATGTACCCTTGCAATATGCACCATAGGTGAGGTCTCGCCAATTACCTTCCCTCCACCCAGCCTCCCTCCTCCCCTCCCCTCACCCTTCTCTTCTCTCCTTCATTCTGGGCTATAGTTGTGTTTTAACATTCATATGAAAATACAAGTGATTATATACTGCTTTCATAATAGTACTGAGCACATTGGATACTTTTCTTCCCTTCTTGAGATACTTTACTCAAAAGAATATGTTCCAGCTCCATCCATGTAAACATAAAAGAGGTAAAGTCTCCATCTTTTTATGACTGCATACTATTCCATGGTATACATATACCACAATTTGTCAATACATTCAAGGGTAGATGGGCATCACCTTTAATCATCAGAGAAATGCCAATCAAAATCACTTTGAGATACCATCTAACTCCAGTAAGAGTATCCCACCTACCAAAATCCCAATATTACAGATGTTGGCATGAATGTGGAGAGAAGGGAACACCTCTGCACTGCAGTGGGAATCCAAGTTAATACATTCTCTTTGGATAGAAGTTTGGAGAACTCTTAGGGAACTAACAGCAGACCTGCCATTTGATCCTGCAATTCCTCTACTAGGTATATATCCAGATGACCATTTGCATCCATTTTACAAGAAATATATTTGCACCAGAATTGCCAAGTCACGGAAGAAGCAAAAGTAATTTTAAAATGCATCAAATGTTATAAGACAGCTGTACGTTAGTCACTCTCATAAGCAGAGATGAGATGTTGGGGGTTGGAGGCGGCTGCTATCAGCGCTTGCCTTGAGTCCTTGGATCCAAGGAAAGAGGGTGATGTGGAAGCTGGCACAGCACTTACACACACATTCCCCTGGCAGGGAGGAATCCAGTCACAAGGCTGCACTTCAAATTAGCTTTTATTACTAAGAGGAATGAAGGGAGAAGAAACATCAAGATAATTGGCAGTCTCTTCCACGCTAGACTTCAAGTCCAAAAAGCAAAGCTAAAATGGAATATTTATAATCTTTGAGAAACTGTGTTTCCTAAATGCTGGTCTCTGTGCTCAGCCCAACCTCTCTGCCCTTTAGTTTACTGTTTTATACTCTGAGGTAACTGAGAAAAGAAAAAAGCAGCCTTAGAAATAAAGGAGAACTCTTGGGAACAACTTCTGCTATCAGTTTGTATATAAGAAGTGCCACGGTTTGGTGGGTTGAGGCTGTTTGCTTGGATTTTTCCTCTTCTACTTTTAGTTTATAATACAAAGTATGCTTTGTTTTATTTACTTATTTATTTATTTTTTTGTAGAGACAGAGTCTCACTTTATCGCCCTTGGTAGAGTGCCATAGTGTCACACAACTCACAGCAACGTCCAACTCCTGGGCTTAGGCAATTCTCTTGCCTCAGCCTCCTGAGTCCCTGCGTTGGGACTACAGGCACCCGCCATAATGCCCAGCTATTTTTGTTGCAGTTTGACCAGGGCCGGGTTTGAACACACCACCCTTGGTATATGGGGCTGGCACCCTACTCACTGAGCCACAGGCACCGCCGACTTTGTTTTATTATCAATCCTTAAAGGATTCATGTTACCAGACTCTCAGTTGATATTAGATTATGAACCATGGCCAAAAGGGCCTCTCTGTTTTCTTTCTCTGTTGCTTCTAGAAATGCTTCCTTCAGCTTCAGTTGGTACCTTCCTTTTATTTAGTGTAGTTAAAAAAATAATAATAAATATATATATATTTTATATATATATATATATATTGCTATTTGCAAGCTGTATTTGACATTCAGAAACAAAGACTTTTCTCTTTCAGCATCAGCATGTCTCATGCAATAGTTTGGACACTATTAATACTTTTTTAAATGAAGTCATTACTTATCTGGAATTTATTTTATTTTTTTATAGTACTGTATTTCGTGTTTGTGAATTTGCATGTGAGGTACAGTGATGTGGTTACAAAGTATCTAAGATACACAGTCAACAAAAATGTGCTTTGTTGCTGATATAACTATACATATTTCGGGTATCCGTGTGATATTTTGATACATGATTACAATGTGTAATGACCAAATAAGGGTAATGGGGATATCTGTCCCCCTCAAAATGTATCATTTCTTTGTGTTTCACCT
The DNA here is from genome assembly GCF_000181295.1 of Otolemur garnettii. Classification (NCBI taxonomy): domain Eukaryota; kingdom Metazoa; phylum Chordata; class Mammalia; order Primates; family Galagidae; genus Otolemur; species Otolemur garnettii. Next base: position 28,300,555 of record NW_003852402.1, on the reverse strand, counting down.
AATGTACACAATGCCAGGGTACATTTCAAAACAATGAAGAGTATATTATAAATGTCTTGCCACAAAGATAATAAGTAAGAGAAGTGAGGGTTATGTTAGTTTGATTTAAGCATTCCACATTGTATATCAAATCATCATATTGTACCCCATAAATGTACATAGTTATGATTTAATAAAACTAAGAAAAAACAATAACTTACTGTATATTTCAAACTAGCTAGAAGAGAAGCATTACTTATCTGGAATTTAAATTTAATTGGGTAGCCTATGTTTTTGTTTGCTGGTAGCCTTACTTCTGGGAGAAACCTGAAAGCTGAAAGACATAGCTATTGGTTTCCTCCTAAAATAATGTATGATCCATAACCCACCTCACAGTAAGCGTGATACCGATGAAAGGTTTTGCAAGAGTATAACAAGCTACCAACTTCAAACCTCAGAATAGTGTGGTCCTCACCTTCCTCCTTCAATCACCCCACCCTGCCAATTCCGTATTTTAAGATATGTTATTTACAGAACCTCACTTTGGTTACAAAATTTATACCAGATAGAATGCTCTGAAGTCCTGGAAATTAACCTAAAAATAAATTCCTTGAGTACAAAGGGTAGTTAATACCTGATTTGCCAAAGATGGTCAGTAATTAGTTCAGTGCTTGAAGGGTGGAATTAGGAAACTGTTCTTTCTTCTCTATGACTAGAGATGTGTCCTCATTCTTTTCTCTCATTGTCACAAGACTTTGCCACATTTCAGAAGTCCTATGCAGATAAAGTATTATTCAGTAGACCAGGAAGGATTATTTCTGAGCTGTTTTATAAGAGAAAGGACATCCTTCGAAGACCTCAACAGATTTTCCCTTACATGCCCTGTGACATGTCTAGCACTGAGCTATATTTACATCCTCAAATCCATCACTGTCCAGGACAAGATAGTGTGCCTTTGGGTTATTGCTTAATATTTACCTCTGAGTAATATTCAAGAGGGATTGATTCCCATTACATGCCAACAGCCTACCAATCAGGGAGTAGAATTCTTAATAACAATAAAAGGAATTTACAAAGGCCATTCAAACACAAATTTTTTTTTAAAAGTACACCTCTAACAGAACAATTTTCCACTCAAACATAAAATGTATCATTTTTACTTATGAAATGTTCACAAAACTGACTGTTAAATAAGCTACATGATATTTAAAAGCTTATAAAATAAAGATACAATAATCAAGTGAGAGTGGTGTCGGTAAAGGAATAAACAAACAGGTCAGCACACAAGAATTAAGAGCCACAGATAGACACATACAAGTGTAGTTACCAGACCGCAAAGGAGCAAGTTCAATGTCGTGGAGAAAGGATTGTTCTTCTGGCAAATGGTCCAGGAGTAATTGACCATCTGCAAAAGACAGTGTCAAGAGAACGAGAAGACAAGCCACAGACTCGGAAAAAATATTTGCAAATGACAGTTCTGAAATGTTATTCAAAATGTACAAGAAACTCTTAAAACTCAACCATAAGAAAACAAACAATTGAGTCAAAGATGGGCCAGACATCTTAACAGACACCTCATGAAAGAAGAAACACAGATATCAAATAAATATACAAAAAAATGCATCAGGTCTTATTTGCCCTAGTGCCTTTAAGCTTCTGTAACAATGAACCATAAACTTGGTAGCTTATAAACAACAGAAATTTATTTCTCACTCCGCTGGAGGCTGTGTAGTCCAAGGTCAGGGCGGGTTCTGCTGAGGGCCTTTACTTGGGCTGCAAACTAAAGACTTCTTGCTTTGTGTACAGAAGATAGAAGAGGCAAATGAGCCCTTTCTGGCCTTTCTAAGGGCACAAATTCGCTTCATGAGTCAGGGCTTTGTCCTCATCTTCTCCCCAAAGGTGCCACCTCCAAATGAGGTCACCTTTGGGTTTAGGATTTCAATACATGAATTTTGGGAGGACACAAACGTTCAGAGACCACAGTGATATGTCATCAGAGACTTACAAATTAAAACAACAGTTAGATACCACTACATAACTATAGGAATGGCCAAAATCCAGAACGGTAACAACACCAAATGTTGAAAAAAATAAACAGGAACGGTCATTCATTAGGGGAAGGAATGCGAAATGAAACATCCATTTTTTAGGATGGGTTTGGCAATTTCTTAGAAACTGGCAATTTCTTCACCATACTATGCAGTTACCCAAAGGAGCTGAAAACCTATGTCTGCACAGAAACCTGGGCATAGACGTTTATCACAGCTTTATTCATAATTGCCAAAACTTGGAAGCAGCTAAGATGTCCATTGTTAGGTAAATGGATAGAGAAACTGTGTAACATCTAGACAATGAAATATTATTCAATGCTAAGAAGAAATGAATTATCAAGCCATGAAAAGACATGGCGGACCCTTAAATGCATATCAGAAAGTGAAAGAAGCCCATCTGACCAGGCTTTATACCACATGATTCCAACTACATCACACCCTAGAAAAGCTGAGACCACGGACACAGTGGGAAGATCAATTTTTGCAGGAGACTGGGTGAGGGGAAGGATAAACAGACAAAGCAGAGGATATTTTTAGAACAGTGAAAATGCTCTCTGTATGATACTAGGGGTACCGTGTCTCAAAGGTCACCCTATATAGGGAAAACAGGAGATTAGTTCTAGCTAAATATCCTTTATTTAGAAAATATTCATGACAAAATTTTACAAAATATTCTCAACATGTTGGCCACCTCTTTCTACACACATACGAGTTCTTCACTCCCACTCACAACAATCACATTCAAAGATGTCTGTTGTTATTCTGTTTTTCCTATGTGTGGAGATTTTAGAATACCTTGTAGAATGGTGATATGGGTCAGTGTACATTTGCCTAAACCCACTGAATGTACAACCGTGGGAGAAACGTAACATAAATCACAGACTTTGGGTGATTATGATGCATCCATATAGGTTCATCAGTTGTAACACATTTATCACTCTGGTGAAAAATATTGATCATGTATAGATATTTGCTAGTCCTTCATAACTGCAGTAAGTAATAATGTTGGCTGTTAGAGGCATAGAAATAAAACGTACAGAAGAGGTACAACAATATACGAGTTAGTTGTGCCATCACAATTCATAACCACTAGTTCAACAGAAATGGGATGATTTCACACACAAGATATAAAGTCATGGGTCATATTTGTGTCTCCTAGATAAATTCAATAGGTGAAGCGGCATTGACCTTGATGTGAACAAACAAAAAGATAACACAGGGTTCCAGATAAATCTCTTTCACTTCTCTGAGCTTTAGGTTCTTCACATGTAAAATCAGAATTCTTGCCTCATAGATTGTTATGAGGATGAATTAAATGAAAATGCAGTCAACTCTTGAACAACACTAATTTGAATATTGATTGTGAATCTACTTGTATGCAAATTTTCTTCTACTCTGCTGCCCTTGAGACCACAAGACCAACCCATCCTCTCCCCCAATCCTCAGTCTACTCAATATGAAAACAATGAGGATGAAGCCCTTCATGTCAATCCACTTCCTTTTAAGGAATAGGAAGTGTATTTTCTCTTCCTTATGATTTTATAAATACCATTTTCTTTTCTCTAGCTTACTTTATTATATGAATGCAGTACATGTACCTATAACATACCAAATATGTGTTAATTGACTGTTTTAAGCTATTGGCAAGACTTCAGGTCTAGAGTAGGGTATTAGTAGTTAAGGATTTGGGGGATCAAAAGTTATACACAGATTATTCAACTGTGCGGGGGTAGCACCCTTACCCCCACATTATCCAAGGGTCAATTGTGTAACTAACATGGTTTGCAGTCAGAAATTCTTCAGTATGAAATCTCATGAGTTGCTGGAGAAGTAGGAACAGATTTAAGACTACATAGAAAGTTCATGGTGTATTCCTCTTACCTAGATTAGTTTTTTCCATGATACTTCTTGCTTTTTGACTAATTATATTTTTATTTATTATTCCTTTAGGTCATTTCCTATATTGTCTACTAGGATGTAACTTGCACAAGAGCAAAGATTTTTTATATGCTGTGTTTATTAATTTTTATTTGAGCATTGCATGGCAAAGTAGATGCTTTATAACTCTTTGTTGCATGTGTTAAGGCATCATTGTCGTTTTATGAGTCATGACATTGAGGTATAGAGAAGTTAAACACATTTTCCAAGGTCATCCATAAAATATGTGGCAGGACTAGTATTAGAAGCTAAGCAGGCTGCCTTTAGAGTCAAGGATGTCTACCTCTATGCTGTATTGCCCCACTGTGCTATACTAGCAATGTAGCTAGATTTATGTAGCAAGAATCAAACTGAAAAAAATACATACATGGGCAGCACCTGTGGCTCGAAAGAGTAGGGCACCAGTCCCATATACCGGAGGTGGTGGGTTCAAACCCGGCCACAGCAAAAAACTGAAAAAAAAAAAAAAAGAAAGAAAGAAAGAAAGAAAAAATACATAGAATAGTTAAAGCAAGTACATTAACAGTGGCTAAAACTAAAAAATTTAACCACCTAGAACAGATGACATAGGATAAGAATATTCTGGGACCCACAGTTCCTAGTTAAGGAGTAGTTAACATTTATATCAGAGCTTTGATATTGTATAGAACTATTTTATGTTTAAGTTAATCATGTATCAAGTATACACTAATTAAGGCCAGACTAATAGCTAATTTATGCACCTTGGTAGAAGGGATGTGACTTGTGAAAATCACCCTTCCTTTCCAAATGAAGCCTGAATGAGGTGCCTTACTCCAGATTCCTGGGGCCTTGTATCCTTGGCCTCTCTCTGGCTTCTGCTTGGATTGGAGCAGTCTTACCTATGAAATAAGATTTCCCAGAGTATGAGCACAGTAGCAATGGATGCAAATGAGATAATAACATTTTTTGAATTAAGCATCACCCAGTGGGCCAGCCAAAGAACACACAGCAATGACGGAAGTTGTAGACAATGGCCATTGGGAAACAAGCCAGAAATCTCACTCTTTTTCTTTTTTCTGAACCAGTGGAGTGAATTTCAAGGACCAGAGCAAGGAACAGAAGGTGTCCTTGCCTCCACGTCTAGTTACGGCCTGCAGTAATGTGGTTGGCGGGTGCCTCTCATCTGTCCTTGGTGTTCTCCTCGCCTCTCTGTTATTATTTTATAAACCAGGACCAGGTAATCTTGGCAGTGATCTTAGCAAATTGCCATACTCTGAACTTTCCTTTTATTATCTGAAAAACAGATGTGACGACCCTTCATGTCCAATGTTTTCATACAAGTTTAATGAGCTAAGTATTTAGAGTGCTGAATATGGTCTCTGATATTAGCAATAAATGGCAGTAGCCATTATTCATGCTGTAATATTTATCTGAGACCTGACACATGGACCTGGCACATCATGGGTTCTTTGAAAGTATATGAAATAAAGGGTGTCCATGAAGTTTGTGTGCAATTTAAAATAGTTGTCTCAAAAGTTGAGACAATCAGACTACATGGGTCTGATTGTGAACTAGCTGAAGAATAAGAACCTCTTCCCCAGACTCTGTCATATCGGTGCACTCCTAGCTATGCTTAAAACATTTGCTCACTCTAAATATTTACAGGGATTCAACAGTGAACAAACCCAGTGCTTGCAATAACAAGTTTTAGGGTCTGGTGAAGACCCGTAGCCTCTACTTTTGTGTTTTTATAGTTGGCAAAGCTTCCCCGGCTCCTTTCTTGGTCTGTGTTTTAGCACTGGCCCCAATGCCTCAAGTTGACTGTTCCTCTTGCTTGCTGTTAGGGATGATTAGCATCCTAAAACATTTTCTTTACAAAGAAAATTTAGGCAGTCACATTTGGTAGAGGAGGTGATGATTTTCAACTGTATTAAATTGTCTAGATTTCAGACCTTCCTGATGGTGGAAAACTGCCCCGGGCGCTGCTTTCTTCAGAAGCTGGAGTTACAGACCCAGGTACTAAGTTGAGCTGCATCGCCATCTAGTGGTCAGATGACGTGGAGGCCAGACGCGCAGCACCTGCTGGGTGTGTGAGAGGGTTTCTTCATGTCAGAATTGGAAGGATCCCGGGAGTTGCCTTGACTGCTGCCTTTAATTATACACACAAAAAATGAATCCAAGAAAATCCAAGACCCCACCTGTATGTTATAGACAGTTAAATGCATAACTGTCACCTCATTTGGTTGCTATTTCCCTTAACTGTACAATTTCAATTTAGGATGTCTGACAGCCGCTGAATACTGGAGTTTTCACATAGCTGCATAACTTCCTATGAACAGGAGTGTTCTTCCCTATTTACTTTGTTTTATTTTATTTGTTTATCTATTTTTATTTATTTATTTCTTCAGTTAGAGTCTCACTCTGTGGCTCTGGGTAGAGTCCTGTGGCTTCATAGCTCACAGCAACTTCAAACTCTTGAGCTCAAGAGATCCTGTTACCTCACCCTCCCTCCAGAGTAGCTGGGACTACAGGCTCTCATCACAACACTCTGCTAGTTCCTCTTGCTTTTTAGTAGAGACAGGGTCTTGCTCTTGTTCAGGCTGGTCAACTCCTGAGCTCAAGTGATTCACCTCCTCAACCTCCCAGAGTGCTAGGATTACAGGCTATAGGTGTGAGCAACCATGCCTGATAGAACTGATACTGTGTTTCCCCGAAAATAAGACACTGTCTTATATTTATTTTTTCTCAAGAAGACACACTAGGGATTATTTTCAGGGGGATGTCTCTGTGCCAAAATGCATGGTATGGCTATGCAGATACGCTGCATAGCCACACCAGTCACTAGGTCTTCTTATCAGGGTAGAGCTTATCTTTAACAAATGCATAGAAATCCTGCTAGGGCTTATTTGGGGCGTAGATCTTATTTTCAGGGAAACATGGTACAATTAGATCAATGGAGCTGATACAATTTGATCAGTTGAATGCTAAGGTATGTGAAAGGAATTTGCAAATTATTAAAAAGAAAATATAAGCTACTGTGCTTTTTCTTAAAAGAAAATTTTAGTATAGAAACAGATGCCATCTCATCTGTATCTTCAGTTGAAAGCCACTCATTTATTCATACTTCCTTCCTTAAGTATATATCAAGTAATGACTATGTCGTCTTCCTAGGAAAGGCAGTCAGAAAGACCAAGAGAACACAGATTTTTACCTTAAAGGAGTCACAGTCTAATAAATGAAGAAGACACTAATATTTACAAAGCATGGTTATAACATGACTAGAACAGAGTCCAGATATAAGTATCAACTTTACAGCCTGCAAGTAAAAAAAAAGTATTCATGTCTATTGAGTTGAGGTGAGGAGAGGGGTTGCAGATACAGAATAAGCTTCATATAGGCAAAAAACAAAAAAACTTGAGTTATGTCTTGAATAAATACTAGCAGTAAGCCAGAAAAGTAAGTGAGAGTAGTCGTGAAGAGGAAATTCTAGATGTGAAATGCTAAAATCCTGAAAAATACTCATTAAGAAGAGTGATTACTCATTCCATAGTTACGAAAATACTTCAGTTCTGGCCATGCACCTTCAGAAACTCATGGTTCTCAGTCCAAACAGATGACAAAATAATTTGGCTTGGGGCCACTGTTTCATACCTTGTAATAAAAATGAAGTATTTTTGCTGCTATAAAAATCAAGATTATTTTAAATCATGAAACAGTATATAACTTAGAGAGTCAATGGAAAATGATGAGAATTGAATGGTTTCAGGAAAGCTCATCTAGAGTAATGGTTCTATCAATTTCTATATCATGTACCTGGTTTTTGGTTCCATATGGCAACAATTGTGAGAGTTTTTTTCTTTTCTTTCTTTCTTTTTTTTTTTTTTTTGAGACAGAGTCTCACTTCGTCACCCTCGGTAGAGTGCCATGGCGTCACAGCCACAGCTCACAGCAACCTCCAGCTCTTGAGCCCAGGCGATTCTCCTGCCTCAGCCTCCCCAATAGCCAGGACTACAGGTGCCCACCACCACACTCGGCTATTTCATTGGTTGCAGTTTGGCTGGGACCTGGTTTGAACCCACTACCCCCAGTATATGAGGCTCGCACCACCCCAACTGTGAGAGTTCTCTTCTATTTCCCTCTCATCAAATCTAGTATTTGAAAAAAAATCTTAATGGCCTAAAAGTCATACTTTCTCTTACCTTCCCTTCTAATTGTTCTCAATATCCTCTTAGCATTCAGAGAATTGCTTTTAGGATGGCTTGATGGACAGCCATCCGTTCACATAGCATTCATTGTACATGAATCCCCTGGACTATCTTAGGAGCAGTGTACATTAGTCCTTCAAAACATCACAGTAACCATGACTTTGTCAAAATAGACATTTTCATGTGCAGTGAAAATCAAAAATCATGTTTATCCAGGGTATGTTTTCCTCTGCCTCTGCCTATCAAAGAGAATAGAAAAACTTAATCTTTTTAGGCAAATAACAAGGTAATAAAATAATTTTAAAAGAATGTAAGCAAATCCCTTGTTTAAGGAAATACAAAATTTCCAACATGCATAGCTATCTGATTGTGTATAAGAGCTTTATTTAAGCCTCTCTTCTTTATTTGCTCACCACAAATACCATAATTTTCAAAAAAGATATAATATCCTGACTTTATGTCTGCTTAGGTTACTTTTTCTGCCCTAAATTGCCTTCCCCTCCCCTGACTCCCATCCGTACTTTTTCAGTGACAACTATCATTTGAGATTAAGCCCAGAAATTGCATCCTCTGGGAAAGCGAAGACTTCCTGGGCTGAATCTACCGTGTTCTATTTGCTCCCTCAGCACCTGGTGCTGTTTTACTGTGGCTGATGGATCGATTATAGCATAGCCACAGTTGTTCTTCCCTCCCTGTTTCACATGCTTTGAAGTGAAACTTTGGACTTCTTCCCCTCAACCTACCTCCCCATTCCCTTGAATCTAGGTTAGACTGGCGACTTGTCCTGGACAACAGAATGCAGAAGAATACAGTTTGTCAGTTTCAAGCTAAGACTCAGAAAGATCACATTGCTTAAAAACAAGGACTTAAGAGATCCTAATAAACGGATACTAATTATTGTCCCTGACATCACAGGGGCTCATTTTTTCCCCCAAATGAGTAGTAGTATAGGGGTATACTTAGTAGTATAGGGGTGTCCAAAATTTTATACACCCCTTAGTAGTATAGGGGTGTCCAAACTTTTGGCTTCTCTACTCCATGTTGTAAGAAGAGTTGTCTTGAGTTGTGCATTAAATACACAAACAATAACTGATGAGCAAGAAAAAAATTTTTAAGAAGTAAAAGGTCTGTTCATAATTTTTGTGATAACCACTGCCACAGATGAGCAAAAAAAGTCATATAGTCTACACACAGCCTGTGGGCTGCAGGTGGGACACCACTGCTGGGGAGTCTACTTAATACTCCTGGCCAGAACTTAGTCACCAGTCTATGTCTGGCTGAAAGGAAGGCTGTGAAATGAAAGCCGAGGCGTTAGTTTGGCAACTCAAGTGAGTTGGGGGTTCCACTACCAAGAAAGTAGAGCCTGGCTATTCAGAGGTCAGCTAGACAAGCTGCTCTACTAAGTTTGGGACATGAGCGAGGAAGGAGTTACATGAGCTGATCCCTAACTAATGGAAATTATAAAGGGGAAAAACTTACAAGTAAAGGCCAAAATGGTCTGCTTAGGACCCAGAGCTAAGATCTTGGCTGCAGATTGGAATAATCCAGAAGTCAGTAGTGAAAGGCTATATTAAAAAATCTAGAGTTTAAGACTCTAGGTAAGTAGGAAAGAAATTGTGCCATCCTATACATATCCCTGGCTGGATTTTGCAGTCTGTTCAGGAAGAGCGCTTTAGAATAAATCTGGACCAAGGTTTTTGCCTAAAATGGCAGAAGTTACTAATCAATGCCAATGTGAGACCCAGGTCTCTCTATAAAGATCTTGTTGTCCACGCGTTTACCTGGCCTGGAATCTATTCATTACAGCACAGCCCTGGAGCTGGTTTCACACACATCTCTAATCCTCAGAAACAAAGAGCTGGGAACTTTCAAAGATGGAATAACTCAACCATCCAAAACAAATTATGCTAAATACCTGGCCACTTCCCCCTGGCAGCTGGTTCTCCTTGTATGTTCCCATAACAACACCGGAAATGATGCCACCAGATTTCCACTTATATTTTCACCATTCAAAAGAGCCTGGTTGGTTCCTGATCTCTGAGTGAGAAAGTAGAAATGTATGGAAACTTTTTCAGTGTTTAGTTTTCATTAAAGTTGTGTTATTGAACTGGAACTGGGTCTATACTGGCTCTTCTTTCTCCGAGCACTGGGAAAGGACTTCCCTTTGTAGATGCCATGACATTGGTGAAAATACTCACACCATAGGATGGGTGAGGCTGTATAGAGGTGTCCTCCTGTCTCTATCTGCTTGTCCAGTCACATTTGACTCCATACCACCTTTTTATTTTTAATTTTCAAAATATTAAGGTAGTACAAATGTTCCAGGTTACATGGACAATTTTTGTAGTGTTTGAGTTAATTATGCATGCACTCCTATTAGTGTGATTTTCGGATTAATGTCCCTCTACTCTGTTTGACCCTAAGTAGCAAAAAGAGTGTGTCTTTTTGATTATTGTATTATCAGCACTCAACATATGCATGGTAAATAGTAGTTGCTCAGCAAATGTCTTGTGAATGAATATAAATCCTTATCAAATACTGTTCCTGACATGTAATAAGCCATGTGAATATAGCTTAGATAAATATCAACTAAACAGGCTAATATATGTTAAATAAATATTTTATGAATGAATCACTTCAGATTTTTGTGTGGTAGAGTGGAATGAACTTTACAGTCAGGTAGATTAGGATTTAACTGTAGTTCTTCCAATAACTAGCTGAAATTGGGAAAGTTTCCTCACTTCGCTGAGCCTCAGTTTCCTCACCTGAGATAAAGGATAACAGCTCAAATGAGATAACATATAATACTGCCTAGATCTGTGCCCGGTACGCAGTAGGCTGTCAATAAATGGCTCTCATACTGATATGATTAAATTCATACATCATATACGTTAAATCATGATATAGAGCTCAGTTTAGGTGAACTCCATACAACAAATAGTACTGAATACAAAAGATGGATTCAATAAACAGTTGTATAATAAACAAATGAATAAATTCATCTTGAGAATGACTTGGAATCTACATTCTTGTGAACAAAGTATTTCTCAAGAGCATGCTAGAGCAATGCAGAATCCTACCACTAGGTGTCGATAAATATACGTGACTGTACACACAAGGCTGGGCTTCCTGGCCTCTGGTTCCAATGTGAAAATCCTATCAGGGCGCTACAGCTATTCATAAACAAAATAATGCACTCGATTTGTACAAAGCTTCCAACTGCGTAGGAGTACTATCAAGAAAATCAAATTTTTATACTCTTCTTTGCCTTTTCTCTTCTTTTGTTTTTAACACTGGGGCACGAAGAGCAAAGCCTTTACTCTAATTCTCATGATCACTAATGAGCCACACGCATAAACAAGGAGGCTAAGGCTTATGGAGCTGGCAACCGGCTGAACTGAGAAAGTGAATTTTCCATGATAGCTCAGCTCCCTTCAGCTTTCACCAACCAAGATAACGGCAAAGGCCATTCAACACTGTGGTTCGATTTCATTGACTTATTCCCTACTTCATCCATGATTCAGCTTTCTTCAGTTTCGGTCACTGCCCACACCTTCTACCAGGAATTGTACATATTTCACCCCATTCCATTTGAACGTCTAGTGGTCCAGGTAAAGAATTATTTCTTCTTTGGGTCTCAAAACTGTCTTCTTTCAGTCACCCCTCACTAGCAATGGATTCCTTCTTACACTTTCTATTGGTCAGCAGATGTAACAAAATACCTCTGACTGGGTGGCTGAAACGGCAGAAATGTGTCTCCTCACAGTTCTCAGGCTGGAAGCTGCAGAGTAAGGCGTGACAGGTTGTGTCTCCTGGGGACTCTCTCCGTGGCTTACAGATGGCGGTCCTCTCCTTGTACCTTCACATCGTACATGTTCATCTAATCTCTTTTTATAAAAACACCAGTATCTTTTATAAATTGAGGTGCATTCTGGTTGGGTGCATAGATATTGATAATTGAGATCTCATCATATTGAGTATTGCCCTTAATAAATATAAAGTGGCCATCTTTGGTTACTTTTGTTGATTTAAAACCTATTGTATCTGTGAATAAAATTGCAACACCTGCTTTTTTCTGCTTTCCATTAGCCTGGAATATAGATGACCATCCCTTCACCCTGAGTCTATATTTGTCTTTTAAGGTAAGATGAGATTCTTGTATACAACAGATGTCTGGTCTGAGTTTCTGTATCCAGTCAGCCAATCTGTGCCTCTTTAGGGGACAATTTAAGGGGAGGTGAGGTGGGTGGATGGAGGGAGAGAGGGTGATTGGTGGGGTCACCTATTTGATTTATCTTACAAGGGTGCAAGTGAATCTTTCTTTCTAAAAGCAGAGTATGAATGCCTTAACTCAATAACTAAGAAGATGACATGAAGGTTATGTTAACCAGTTTGATGAGAGTATTTCAAAATGTATATGAAAACAGCACACTGTACCCCATGATAGCATTAATGTACGTAGTCTACTATAAGAAATAAAAAAAAAAAAAAAGAACACCAGTAATAGTGGACCAGGGCCCACCCTAATGATTTCATTTTAACCTAATTATCTCTTTAAAGATGCTTCTCCAACACAGTCACATTCAGAGAGGTGCTGACAGGAAGGGCTTCAGCATAAGACTTTTAAAGTCCAGTCCAAAACATATATTCTCACAACACCTCAAATTTCTCCATATTACTTATCATGACTATATTTATTAACCTGCACAATTCATTATTTAATGTTTGTTATATGCCTAAATGTTGCAAGTTTTCTGAGGGCAGGAACCATGGCTGTTTTGTTGAAGAAATAACCTCCGTGTCTGCAGCTATGCCCCCAATGTCTAGTACATGGTATAGATTATTTCCTTTGTATTACTGCCATTCACATCATCCTCTTTATTACTATTTTCTACATAACTCCAGTGTTCAGCACAAAGTGGCTTGGTAAATAGTCAATTAAATAAAAATATGCAATAGCCTGCAGCTGTAAAGAATGTTCTGGATCTTTTTTTTCCCCCCCTTTAACCAACTATTCTCTCTCTTTGGCATGACAGCCTACCCTGTTCACAGGCTTGCACTGGTTGACAGAGGAAGGTTTCATACCGTTGACTGTGCTATATAACAGCAAATTAGTCTCCGCTCCCATTTATCAGTTGTGCTTTGGGGGCTTACTACTTACAGACCTGTGCTAGTTTATGGAAGCAGGCAACCCACCAAGTCATGTTTGGTATTTCCATTATTCCCAGGAATTAAGATGACTGTCCTGGCTTGAACTGCACCTCTGTCAGCTGCGGTCCTCTCTAAAGATAAGAAGTCTTCCAGGCAAGGGCACACAACCATCTGTAACCCAGATTGTCCATTTTTCTAGACCTCTCTTAACTCAAGAACCTTAAGTTCCCTGCCAAATGGCCCTTCACTTGGTGGGGTTTGCAAAGATCTCTGCTTACTGAGACTCAGCTTAGGGTCAAGAGATGGCAGCAGATTCCCTATGTATGGGATAGAGCCAGGTGTGAAACAGACAGGAGCCCCCCAATACAGGGGAGGCCAAAATGGCTTTGTATTTCTTATACTCTGATGTTTTCACCTAGAAAATTAAATTAAAATCTGTAGGAAAGTTGACAAAGACCCTGCCCCAGGAAATCTGATGTCTCTGTGGAGTCACAATTATTGAACACGTACAAAGCCTGGAGCCAGGCAAGCCAATAGCGGAAGCCAATTCTGCCTCCACCATCTGTGTGACTTTGGACAAGTTATTAGTACTGAAATTTCCTGAGCTTCAGTTTCCCCGGCTGAAAAATGGATTTGAAGGACGTTAAATCAAATCATGTGTTTATGATAAAATTGTGAGTGTGATATTTCCTGTTGCTCTGAAATGGACTGCCAGGACTCAAAGCTGAGGATGAAAGGGATAATATGTATCCCACATTCAAATGAGACATCAATCAAATATGCATCAACCATGGGGCCAGATACCTCCCACAAGACATATGGGAAGACGGCCAAACCCTCTCAGCTACCCCCATCATCGCCCTAAGCTTCTCCCCTCGTCTAGAACAGCAGAGTCCTGGGAAGAGTTTTTAGAGAGGCATGAGGAATGCAGGAAGGAGAATGTAATAATTGAAAAATGCCTGCACAGCAGAAAAGCAATAGGAAAACACGGGGAATGAAATATGGAAAATAATAGATGTGGTATTCTTAATGAGCCATAAAGTAAATGGCAACAATATGCAATGTTTAAATTTAAAACATAATTCTTTATGGGCGCTTGCGTCTGTGAAGGAAATCTTCCTCTCCATGGTGCTTGACACAGGCACTGAGAGAAATCTGGATCTGTTTTCAGCCCTTGACACTGAAAGCCCAGAGAAAAGGTGAAAAGATCACTAACCCCCCAGATAATGCCATGTAAAAAGAACTAAAGAAACAGGATTCAAGGAAGGAGGAAAAGAAAAGGGATAAAAAAACAACTTTTTTCTCTTGTTCACTTATTTGAAAGTTTGACTTTTTAGGAACTTGTTGTACAGTCTTTAAAAGAGACAACCTTAGAGGAACTGAATTTCTATAGCAGTAGTGGACTTGGGGGCAATGGTATAAAATTACTAACCAGAAAGAAATAGGCCCTCAACATCTAAATCATACTGTACTGTTACATTCTTCTGGCATTTTCCATGAGATTATTGTCTCATAAACTAAAGTACATTGTCCACTGTCTTCTTACCAAGATGAATTGGTTGGGAAAAAGCTCTTGTTGTAAGTAGTTTATCCAAAGTAGGTAGGCAGTTTATGGATCATAAGACTGAAACAGAACAACTCAACACCCAATTCTAGTGAAAATATTTTGGCTTTGTGTTCAAATCCTGGCTCTTCCCCAAGAAGAGCTGCATAACTTTAGTTCAGTCATTCAAAATGTCTGTGCTTCGGTTCCTTAGAAGAGAATGGATCTCAGTGTTTACCTAGTAGATGTGCTGGGAAGGTTAAAAGTGATTTTAAGGGCAAAGTGCAAAGACTGCATGTCACAGAGTAAAACTGCTCCATCTCTGCTAGTTATTCTTGCCCCAGCAGTTTTGAATTTCTGCCCTACAAATAGAATATGAAGTATCTCAGCGCCAGTTATAGAACCAATAATAATTCCTGACATGTTAATCTCTTTATATTTAAATAAATCAAACTTCTAATTTTTATACTTCAGAAAATTGCTGTCATTTTACTTACATATTTAAAACAAAGGAGAAAAGTCAAGTGACTGACTTTTTTTCTTCTTTTTTTCTTTTTTTGGCACTACAGATAGGACCAGGAATCAAATCTAGCTTCCTCTTATTAGGCAAAAGTGAACTCCCCTTTACTTAAATATGATTAGTAAATGATTAAAGAGAAGAAAAACAGCTTTGTCATAAGTACACTCATAATCTGATAAAGTGGTTATTTTTATTTAACCCAGAAATTAGTAAGAAAGGGTTCTTCTTATCACCATAATTCATTTTGCTGACTGGGGCACCAGTCCCCACTTGCTGAGCTGACAGCTGCTCGCAGCTCACAAATACTCCCATCTCTGGAGAATTTCCCTCTTCACATTCCTATTGCCCAGTCTAAGGAGTTATATCCATTCCACCCCCAACCTGCTACAACTCACAGCTAATGACAGACTGAGCTGGGAGAACAATGGTGATGCTTTTGTTTCATTGCAGGACCGACTGTGAGATGCAATTTACACTTCAGAGCTCTCCTGCCCATGACATTAGGCGGTAGCTCCTCTTCAGCTAGGACCACATCCTTGCCTTTCCCCTTCCCTGACCTCTTTTATTTCCGTCTCTGCCTCCTCCCCATGCACAGTGGCTCCCCCTGAATCCTTGTTGCAGGTTCTGTTTCTAGACAATCCACTCTGAGACACTCACTGGAGAAATGAGACGATAAATGATTTTTAGTCTTGAAAAAAATATTCTAAGAATGAAAGTTAGGATTCAACTTTGTAATGCCAAAAGGGAAGGAACTTAAAATTTAGAGTTCTAAAGCAACTTTAAACTTCATGTTTTTATAAACTGTCCAAGAATGTGAATGGGATGTAAAATGTTCAAAGCATTCCCATTGCATTTATCACAGTGGTGGCACAGAAGGGAACTTTGCCATATAAAATATACCATTAAACATTGCAATGTTATTGAGAATAACACTGCTAGAGGAAAATTCTTTATCTTCCCACTACACTCCCTCCCTCTGTTTTGAAGAGGCCAATTTCTTCTGTTTTCCAAGTTTTCAGAGAACAATGGTGACCCCAAGTGGCCAATTGGGCAATTTTTGGTCAGAATTCCTAAATTAAAGTCAGAGATAAAATATATCCTAACATATATGTACATAGATTTTTCATCTATTGGACCACAGGTGGTTTGTACAATGTGTCAACCTTTATTAAAATGCTATAAAATATTTCAGAGCTAAATATTGCCTTTATTGCAAGTCTAAGAGTATTGCTTAGAACACCATCCAAAGTCATTAAGACTGAGGTCATTCTAAAGAAGCATAGGATTTCAAATTTGGAAAGAAAGAGATAGTCCAATAAGAGAAATCAATTTAAGTCTTAGCATATTAAATTGCGTGATTTCCACTTTCAAGGGTGTTTTGGCATTACACAGGAACCCTAAAATATGACTTCTTGGTATAAAGAGTATTTTGAAGGCCCTTAGAGCAGGGGCAGTCCCTCTACCTGCACAACCAGATGGGGCCATCAAAAGAATAATGAACTTCCCTTCTCTTCCCTGTTATCTCACTCCATTGCAGGAAAAAGAGTCAAGAATGCAACCAAGTCATTTTACACATCATACCTGTCTCTCAGGTTAAAATACAAGGCAGTCTATTTCATACCATCCATTCATTCTCCAGAGTATCTTTTCATCCTTCCTAGCAATAATTTATTGCTCCTAAACTCGTCCTCTCCTCTAAAATGCATGTATAAAATTAACGGATCCAACAGGCCTTTCTCTGAAGAAGACAGATGAATGGCTAACTCACATGTTAAAAAATGCTCATCATCCCTAACCACCAGAGAAATGCAAATTAAAACCACCTTGAGATATCATCTAAGCCCAGTGAGAAGACCCCATATCACAATGTCCCAAAGCTACTGATGCTGGCTGGCACAGATGTGGAGAGAATGGAACACTTTTACACTGCTAATGGGACTGAAAACTAATACCACTTCTTTGGAAAGAAGTATGGCAAATCCTCAAACTAGACTTCCTCATTTGATCCAAACCCCATTACTAGGCATCTACCCAGAAGAAAAAAAATCATTTTATCATAAGGACATTTGCATTGGACTGTTTATCACAGCTGAATGTATAATTGCTAAAGTATAAAAACAACCTAAGTGTCCATCAAGAAATGAATGGATTAATAAACTGTGGTCTATGTGTACGATGGAATACTATCCAGCCATAAAAAGATGAAGACTTTACATCTTTTATTTTAACCTGGATGGAATTGAAACATTTTCTTCTTTTTTTCCCCATTTTTTTTATTAAATTATATCTGTGTACATTAATGCTATCATGGGGTACAGAGTGCTATTGCTATATACAATTTGAAATATTTTCATCCAACTGGTTAACATAGCCTTCATGTCTTTTTCTTAGTTATTGTGTTAAGACATTTATATTCTACATTTAGAGAGATTCACATGTGCCCTTATAGGATGAACCATAGGCGTGAGTCCACCAGTCACCCTCCCTCCACCAATCCTCCCCCCTCCCCTCCCCTCCCTCTCCCCTTTCCCCATATTCTTGAGCTAAAATTGGGTTTAATGACGTATCACAAGAATGGAAAAGAGAGTACCCAATGTACTCAATACTAAAATAGATGAACTAATAACCCAATGTACTCAATGCTAAAATAGATGAAACCAATAGATGAACTAATACATCCACGCATAAGAGAATAACTAATTTAATTCAAGTTGGGGAATGGGTAAAGAGGAAGAGGAGAGAATGGAGGGGAGAGGAGAATTGGTGGACTCCCACCTAATGGGCACAACGGAAGGGTATACGGCACACCTCCTGTGTGTGTAATTGTGGAACACAATTACAGCAGAGACCTTACCTAACATGTGCAAACATTGCAAACTAGTCATTTGTACCCTCATATTAAACTGAAATTAAAAAAAAAACAGCAAAAAAATCAGATCCCATTAGGATACTGGATAATCACTCTGCAATTCTCACTGTGCATGTGATAAATAAACTTCTTTCTCCTACTAATCTACCTTAATTGTGAGTTGATTTTTCAGCAAACTTTTGAGGAAAAAGGCAAGTTTCCCCTCAACTCCACAGGTGGAAACGTGCTTGTGTATTCTATCTTAAAACTAAATGGAATAATACCTCATTGCTTAATACCGATCAAACATACAAAGTCTGTTTTGTCTGCTTTATTCCCAAAGCAATATGCAACTGATACTAGGGTTCTTCTGGTATCTTATCATCACAATTCTTTTACAAATTTTGAAACAGACCTCCGTACAGATAAGTTTCGACAGTACTAGGGAACTGGAAATGGTGTCCAGGTCCTCTCCAACTAAAAGCTCAAGAGAGTTTCAAGGGGGTGAAGGAGTCTGGGATAAATAAAAATGCTTTAGCTTAAACTGTTCACAGTGAGGTTTGTCAATATTGATCAAGGGCCCTTCAGACAGTAGGGCTCTGGCTGCAAGGGGTAATGAGCACGCTTTTCTCTGTGCCCAGAGAATCCCAGACCTATCTCTACAACACACTGCACGGGCAGTGTAAACTGATAAAGGGAAGACTAGCAGAGGATAAAATAAATTGGCTAACTGTAAATAAGATTGTGCTGCAGGAGACTCTTCCTTTCTCTGGTTTTAGATAGTTGATGCTAAAAAAAAAAAATCTCCTTTAAGTTATCAGGGATAAAAAGAAGTTCTCGCAAGCTGGAATTAATGGGTTACTTGCCTGTTTGTCATTCATTCTTACTTCATAGGTGAAAAGAGAATATATGAATATCTTACTGCTTAAAATACGTGGTAGGAGAAACTCCTTTTTTAAACTAAGTGACTTTATATGATTATCTGGTAGAAAATATTTGATCAGTTGACGGTCTTCAGATTCCAGATTTCCACCAGCCAGATATTGTTTCTTTTCTCCGAGGGCTTTGGCAGGTTTTCTCTCCTTAGGAAATGAGTTGAAAAACATCAGGGAGACTTCAAAGTGATGGCTTGAGGTTATCATCTGATTTATGAAATGACTATTTCCATCATTTATCAGGACTCTGAGTCCTTCCTGTGGAATTGCAATCCTAGTATGTAAACAGAATCTGGGAACTGCTTGTTATCTCATCAGTGTTAAGAAACCACTGAACCTACACGCCCCTACCAAAGATAGCAGTCTTAAAATCGGTTGAAAGTACAGAACGTTTCATGAATATAAACTTTTGGAGACTGGGAAACATAATCTTGTTTGTTTTAATTTATGTTTAGTTATATATTTCTCTGAATGAGGTGAGGACATTAACTGTCTCTCTAAAATTTCCATTGATTTCTAAATTCCCCTTATTCACAATAGAAAATCAGGAATAGAACATAAAAAGTAAAATAAACAAGTGCTACAGCTCCTTTAGAATTTGTCTAGCAGGTTTTCTGTTCTCTACCAGAAGACCCCAAAATAAAAAATATAGAAAAAAAAGGTAGAATAAACAAAATAATAAAATAATGAAGTAGAATTTTAAATGCTGTCCCCTACCCCCAGAGATTCTGATGCAGGAGACCCTGGGGAGCTTGGGAAATAAATACATGGTATTTTAAAAAGACAGTCTACATGATTTTAATCATGATCCAGTCAGTCTTTGGCAGGGCTGGGCAATGTCAGATGCTCTCTGAGGTCTTTCACAGACTTATGAATAGGAAATCTATTCTAGGGTAAGTTCCTCACCACAAGGATGCCAGTTCTTCAAAAAGCAAAGTCTGAATCATTATGAGTACACTTGGTAACATTAATTTTTCAGTGGAAAAGAAGCCATGCTCTGTAAAATGATTTAAAGAGGTTTACTCTGAGCTAAATTTGAGGACCACGACCCAGCGCTACACCCAAGATGTCTTGAGCAAGTGACCTTGGGCAAAATGTTACAGTTTGGTTCTATACATTTTAGGGAGACCACAATTACAGGTGAGTTCCTAAATCAATCCGTGGAAACATGCATTGGTTTAGCCCCAAAAGGTGGGACATGTGGCAGGTGGAGGGGGCTTACAGGTGGTGGGTGGGTTTAAAGATTCTTTAGCTGACAACTGGCCTAAAGAGCTAGGCTTTGCCTAAAAGACCAGGAGTCAGTGAAAAACAATGCTTAAGCTAAAGGGTCCGTTTAACTAGACACAAAGTACCAAAGGAATGCGCTATGTATACCGAGGACTTGCAGGTAAGTCTTCATAGCCTTAGGCCCGGTAATGAGGCAGAGGTCCTCTCTAAGAAGGAGAGGGGTGCATGATGAGGCGTGTCTGATCTCCTTTCTCATGGCTGGAAACTCAGTTTTAGGGATCCCCTCCCATAAAAGGGGGTCCAGCCACTCAGTTTCGGAGGGATGCATAAGATTTTATTTTAGTTCACAAAATATCCATTTATCTGAACGTGAAAAGGAGGGATAAGAAAAGAGAAGGGAAAAAATCAAATCAACGAAAGCTGCCTGTTGGGGGTTGCCCAGCCACCGACAGAAAGCACTTGTGATTTTCTCACAATTGTGTTACATGTAAATGTCTCGATCAGAGTTCCTTGAGCATGGAGAAGGTACACACACCTGTGGGGGGGCCCTGAAGGGAAGTTTTGCAAGTGATTATTCTACTCTAAGGTGGACCGGGTGAAAGGAAGCCGGGAAGTGATGGTGCCCTGGGGCAGCAGACTCCAGGAGCTATTACCAAGCTGAGCCCAAAGGGGGCAGGGAGGGGGCAGGAGATATCTGAGAGCTTTGCCTTTGCCCAGTTAGAAGCTGCTGTCTTCCAAAGAGGGAGGGCTCTAACCTGGCAGGAGAAGTCAGGGGCTGAGTCCTTTGCCTCAATTTGCTCTGTTTTTCCAATGTGCTGTTGCTGCCTCCCATTGACTGATTCCAAAAAACCAGGAAAGGTGAGGATCACAGTAAGTCCTGGGAGCACAGAGCAAGGTGGAGAAGGTCACAGAAGGATGAATCCACCCACGAAAAGACCTCTTCCCTGGAGGTTTTCACACCTTCTTGATTTGAACATGCGCTTCTTCTCCAAATGTTGTTTCTTGCCGTATTCACTCAACTCCTCATTTAGGATCCGAACCCGTACAGATGCCATCTCTTCAATGATGTTTTCCTCACTCCTTGCCCAATAAACACGTCTATGTGTGACCTAAGAAACAACTCGTAAAGTTGCTCCTTTCAAATTACATTGTAGGCCCATGTCTACATTATTAATGAACCTCTTGTATTTTCTATAACTGAGGGCAGAATATCCTTGAAGATCTGGTTGAATCAAATCAAGGGTTCTGACAAAATAGACTGCTAATATATTCTTTATTGATATATAACAACTTCTATGGGTGGTTGGCTCTTTCTCTCCCTTCAACATACTCCCCTGAGAAATCACATATCCTAAGAACATCACTTAGTAAGTCTGGAAAGTCTGATGACTCTTATAGACCAACCTTACCAGTTGGAATCCCAGCTGAAGAGTTTAAATGCACCTAACTCCACTATGTAGGTAGGGAAACTAAAGACAGCTGAACAACTGGGATAGTCAGGGATCATAGCTGCTGCTTCATTTCTCACTCACCATCTTTTATCTGTCACTGAATTACCTGAAATATGACAATTCTATAAAAATGAAGTATTGCTTGCTTTCCATATATCACGTTCACTTTCACTGAACTTAGAAAGCCCAGCTAACATTGGCAAACCATTTGAACGAATGATTTTTGCTACACGTATTTGTTTTTGTGAATTCCTTTGACCATGTATTTCAGATATTTTTAAATAATTTGATTTGCAAATAATGGTTAGATGAGATCTGCATAGAAAAGCATTAATGTAATGACTTACGAAAAACTATCAATAAAAAGGCAGAAACCCGTGTAGTTTGATATCACTATCAATAGTTTACATTTGTAAAACCGTTGTATTTTATAGTTACTTAATACATACATGCTTTCTTTTATGCCTGTGAAGTAGATATTATTAGGACTTTTTATTGTTGAGAAAATTGAGATTAAATGATGACTTGAGTTTTTTAAACCAGATCGCACGAGGAGAAAAAGCAACAGATTCCACATTCAAGTGTAAATCTTCCGATTTCCAAATTCGTGGACATATCACTCTACTATTTCTCTTTAAAGCAACAAGTTTGTGCACGTCTCACGTCCTAATATCACATTTTCTTTCTCACACCTGTGAATTCATGATGCCCCAAATATAGAACCGAACTCTATTCAGCCCAGGGATCTTTTAGGATCCCCAGGTAGGGGCCTCATGTGTTGTGTGACTGACAGATTATCTTCTAACCTGGGCCAATAGTCCTGGTTACAAAATGCTTGAATTAGCTCAGCAGTTTACCCCCTCCCTAAGTCTGTGCCCTAATTAAACACAGAGAATTCTGTTTCTTCTGAACTTGGGGATCTCACTTGTTGTTACCATCGGTTATGAACTCAACTGTGTCCTTCCTACCCTACCAAATTCATATGGGAAATCTCTAACCCCCAGTATCTCAAAATGTGACTGTATTTGGAGATACGGCTTTCAAAAGGTAAAGTTAAAATGAGCCCGTTAGGGAGCCCTGTCGTAGTCTGTTTGGGCTGATATAACAGCAATTTCATAAACTGAGTGGCTTATAAACAATAGAAATTTATGTCTCACAGTTCTGGAGGCTGAGAAGTCTAAGACTGAGGTGCTGGCAGACTGAGGGTGGGAGGGTGGGAGGGTGGCAGGATCCTGTTTCCTGGCTCATGAGCGGCCACTTTTTTCACTGTGTCCTCACATGGTGGAAGGGATGGGGGTGTCTTGGGGTCTCTTATGAGGACACTGATCTCACTCATAAGCACTTAGCCATCATATCATTACCTTGGGGATTAGCATTTCAACATATGAATTGGGGGGAGTGGACATCCATCTTCAATTCATTGCAAACCCCATCTCGGAGTTCAAGAAACAAGGTTGCTTTGCTCTTTTGAGTCAGGAAAATGCAAAATATTGGTGCGCTAGCAGCCAAATGAGGCTGTCTACCTGATTGTCTTGCCATTTTATGAAAGCCACAGGGAAGTATTGGAAAGAGAAGGGCTGGGGGCTTCTATTACTCTTTGTTTCCCTGTGGTCCCAGAGTACTAATACTTACAGAGCTGTAGCTGAGTCAGTGCTGTGCCGTCTACTGGGTCCCTGCATGGGGCTCCCTGCTGAAGTGGTTGATGGGTCCAGGAGGTAGAATTTGGGAGGAAAGCTTAGAGGCTGCAGGGCATATTGAAACTTCAGTAAAGTTACTCTTGTAAAGCAACTGAGCCCAAAGGGAGCACAGCTGTGTCTGGTCCTCGTGCAAAGTCTCCGACAGCCACAGCTTACAACAGTATCTTTCAGGTTTTTTTCTTCTGCTGTCTATACTCTGATTTACAATTTCAAGTTTTACCAGAGGAGGACTAATGGGTGGTGGAGGCTCCTCTGTTTTATATTTACTTCCTGGCTCCCTTCTGTGTTCATTAGATAATGAACAGTTTTCCTAATGCCTCATTTTCAGTCTTATTTTACATTTCTCTTTTTTAGCTCTGCATTTTATGACATTTCCCTGAGGCAAAATAACTCCAGCCAAAGTTCCTATAAAATGGCTTTGTGTATATATCCAATCAGAATAAACTACATTATGGTTTTAGACACTTAGCTCTTTCGAAATGAGGACTAGACTCCTATTTGTGTATTTTGAATCAACTTGGATACAATAAAATCTTTTAAAGAACATTCTAAAATGTATTCTCTGGATATAATGAATTGCCATTTCTATTCATCGATACAGGAAATAATTATTTGTTGAATATTTACCACGTTCCTGGCACTGAGCAAAATGTTAGACACACAACAGCTTGCAAGATAAAATTCTTGCCTTTAAAGTACTTAAACAGTTTACTGATGGCGAGATGGGAGAGGGGAATGGAATTAAATACTTTATTTATCTACAGCAGTTACTCTCAAAGTGTGGTCCCAGGACCAACAGGACCTGTACCGCCCTGCATTACCTGAAACTTGTTGAAACACCAATTACTGACCTCGTCCCAAAGGGGCTGAAACTCTGGGTGGGGGACCCAGCAGCCTTTGTCGTAAGGAGCTCTCTGGTTGATCTTATGCATACTCACATTTGAAAAACCGCTGAACTAGAACGCAAGATGTAAATGCTGAGTGGAACAGGAGGAGGACATTAAAAAAAAAAAAAAAGGTCAACCAAGCCTTCCAGGGGCTGGAAAAGCTTCTCAAAGAAAATATTTCTAAGAGGAGGATGGCAAGGTTGGTTGGAACTGGCCAGGCAAGGTGAAGGTGAGCAGAAATTCAAGCATATAATGAATCAGGCTGGAAGGGAAAAGTAGCAGAGTTTATTCAGAATTCCAGAGGCGTTGAGAGAGGTGGTGGAGAGTGGGGAACTTCTTACACCTCTTACCTAAGAGCAGGCAAAACTTCCTACTTATCGTATCTGCACACAAATGTCTAGTAAAGCAAGAGCTGCTCTGACTTGTGGGCTCTCTAGCAAGTTAGAATAAAGAGTGAGGAAAGAGGCACAGGTGGGATCATGAGGTTAGGGAATGTCTGGAGAACCCTCTAGGCAGAAAGGCGAGGAGTGAACAGGAAGGACCACCCAGAAAACACATGAGAGCTCAAATTAGGACTCTCCTCAAAAGGATGATGTCTTCGTGTCCTCAGGCTTCTATAACAAAATACCATAAATTAAGTGGCTTATAAACAGAAGAAATGTAGGTCTTTATAGTTCTTGAGAAGACCAAGGAAATTGTCTTGGTCTTATAAACAGAAGAAATGTAGGTCTTTATAGTTCTTGAGAAGACCAAGGAAATTGGAAATTCGGTGTCTGATAAGGTCTGCTTCCTAGCTCGTGAACAGCCATTTAATCTTTTCCCTGCGTCCTCATGTGGTGGAAGGGATGAAGGATGTCCCTTGATCCTCTTTTATGAGGACACTAATCGGTTCATCAGGGCTTGACCTCAACTCCCAAAGGTCCTACTTACAAATACTCTCACACTAGGGATTAGTTTCAAGAAATAAGTTTTGACGAGACACAAACTTTCAAATCGTAGTTGTGGCCCTAATCCAGTCTGAGTGGCATCTTTAGATAAGAGATTAGGACACAGGAGGAGGCAGCAGATGTGAGCACACAGATAAAGATCGTGTGTAGACATTCATGAAAGCCACGGAAAGATCTCAAAGAAACCAGTCTTGCTGACCCCTTGATCTTGGACCCCTGGCTTATAGAATTGTGAGAAAATACATTTCTGTTACATGAGTCACCCAATCCATGGCATTTGGTTAAGGCAGGCGTAGCTAAGACACCGTCCTCTTGAGGATGGATTGCCTTAGCCTGTGCTTTGATATGAACACACTGGATTATTCCGGCATAACTCATGAACTGAAATCCAATTTGTGAACACATCATATGGCCTCTCATGCTTCTGGGAAATATTGAATGAAGAAAGATGAAATGCTAAGAAGGGAATGCTACACTTGATTGCATTTGTGGTATTTAATTCTCTTCCAGACCCCTTATTTCTATTCCTGTCCTACAAAGTCTAACGTAGGATGAAAGGCAGGAGATCAACATGTCCATCTCCTATTTCTCAGCCTTTAGCATGTGGCATGCCCACACCACGTTGTATACTTTCTATCAGAAAACTGCTTCTATTTCCAGTTGCCCATGTTGTCTCATTGCCTTTGGACACTAATGAATACATTTTTAGCAAAGTTTGCAGAGGGTAAGGGATGATTATTATGGAAATTTAACCCCAGAGGTTAATGAGATCGTCCATTGTGTAAAGAGTAATGCCTTTCAGTGGTGACAAAGTAATGTCAGCAGCTTTCAGGCCACAGCATTCATCGTCAATTTGGGTTGTGTGTTGCTACTAATGCGAAGTTTAACATGGACCCTTCCCAAAGCTTTCTGACTCCTTTTCCCACGCTGACCCTAGTGGCACCTATCAGCCAACATCTGGGCACCCCAGCTGTGAAGTTTTCCAGAAACCTGTGCACATGCCTTATTGCAGGGGCAATTGTCCGCACAGCACGTGATGCTTCTTTGACAAACTCACTGTGTCACCTCTGCCACTGTCCAGAGGATGATGGGTTTCATAAAATATTCAATCATCTATTTTATTATTTTAATCAAAAGAAGCATAGCGCTGACATTTCAGTAAGTCAATGAAGGGACAAAGGTGACGTGGACATTAGTACCCAACACGCAAATAGAAGACGGATTGATTAACAAAGGACCTTCTGATGCAACCCAAAGTCATCGTGTGTCAAGACAAACTCTGGAGGCAGTTGCCATTCTTTTTTTAGAAGGCCAGGGGTATTTTATCCACTGTCCCCTCCAAAAGGAGGCAAAGGGATTTTCACAGCATTTTGCTCATAGTCTTTATGTTTAAAGTGGATGTTTAAAAGCATTCTTCTGTAGTTCTGTCAGTAGTAACCAACAAGTCACCCTCACTTAGAAATTACAGAGACTTTCAAGATGCAAGAAAGAGGAACCAGCTACGGCTGGCGGGAAGGGCCAGCTATAAATAAGATCCCGTAGGCAAACAGCTGTAATGAGGCCTAGTAACGGTGCCACTGCAGGGTTTCTGTTTGCCATACTGGACATTTGATTAAGAGCACTGTAATCTTTTTCATGTGAAAATGTAAGTTATGGGACCAACGCCCAGCCCCACATTCTTCTGAATTGTTCCACATCTAACTATACAGTGAATTTTTACATGATGGATGATTTTGAATGCCAAAGAAAAGGAATGCATAGCTAGTATTCACCGATGCCCTCGGTTTGCTAAAATAGCATGCCTACGTGTACATCAAATTTCAAAATTACTTGAATCCTTTTGCTCCACCTAAGTTTTCCTTCAGCTTCTTGATGTAAGATCGTCCAGTATTTTCCCTTACTACAAAAGCCATGATAACAAGCTCTGATGTTTTATGAAAAAAGACGAGGAATATTGGGATTTTGTGCTACTACCCTGAGATCTATCATTATACTTTCCAGCATCTACTTTCAAAAGCATAATTAAGTTTACACTTACCATATAATGTAAATACAATTATTCTCTCATTTGGGGGAATATATTTTGTAGTAGCTATTAGCAACATATGATATTGCTTTTATCTGTTAATAAAAGCCGGGAGAATTCAGCCAGTACAAATTCTAGGTTCTGTTTTTATTTTTAATCTTCCTATTTTCACTGTTTCCATTATTGGCTACATTTCCCTTGTTCTTTATTTTATAAAGGTAAAAATTGTAACGACATCTACTTGAACTGCTTATTACAATAAAAGTTTTATTTTCACAGAGCGTTTACCTCATTCTAGGTACAAAATTAATTTACATGGTTTGTTTTAAAAATCTTATTTCCTTTTGCAGGCTTCATTGCAACTTATAAACTAAAATTTACAAGTATCAGTCATCCATGCACAAAGTCACCCCTGACGGAAATCTTTCTTTTCAAACTTCCTCTTATTTCAACTTGGGGTATTTTCATGTCACTGAAGATGTTTATTTTCTGCAAGATCCTCCAAATTGTGTGGAAAGATATTTTCCTTTACTCATCACTAATCTGGTATTGATGCATCAATGCTACCAATTTTCTTTTCACATTTTTAGGTTTTCATAGTGATATTGCACAAATGATCTGCCCAGGGGTGAACCATTTGTAAAATAAAAAGGTCAAAGGAAAAAGGACAGGCAACTATTAAGACTATTAAGGAGAAACTGTTGAACCTAGGAGAACATTTATACAGACTGACTTTCTGTACAACATAGGCTAATATATTTCAAAGAGGAGATTTTCTATGGAACCATAAATTAAACAGATTGAAAGGATGACATCCAAACCCCACAATGAATGTGTTCTGTGGTATGTTAAGGAACTCTTCACGTACTTAAGTTCAATAGCATAGAAAGATACACACAGGCTCGATGCCTGTGGCTCAAGCGGCTAAGGCGCCAGCCACATACACCTAAGGTGGCGGGTTCGAATCCCCAGCCCGGGCCCGCCAAACAACAATGACGGCTGCAACCAAAAAGTAGCGAGTTGTGGCGGGCGCCTGTGGTCCCAGGTACTTGGGAGGCTGAGGCAGGAGACTCGCTTGAGCCCAGGAGTTGGAGGTTGCTGTGAGCGTGATGCCATGGCACTCTACCCAGGGGGATAGCTTGAGGCTCCATCTCAAAAAAAAAAAGAAAAAAGAAAGATACACACAAATGATAGAGAATGAATAATTTTTGAAAAAGCTGCCATGTTATCAATTTATTTAAGAGAGAGAGAGAGAAGGATTCCATATTCATTTCTAAATGCAAGTTAAGTTTTAGGGGTGGGGGCCTTAGCCTGAGATACAGAGGCTACAGAAGGGGGAATTAAAACAAAACTTAAAAGGTTTGCACCCATGAGATGAGATGAAAGTAGGAGATGCCAGAACTGCCTGTGAGATTTACTCCACAATTTTGCCAAGAACACTGGAAACCCTGTTACGTCTAAGAAAGGAGCTATGTCATCATAAGCGAGCCATAATTTGACCTGTTATAATTTTGTCTGGTTTTCCTGCTTTAGGAATTGATAGATATAAGCCCTAAAGTGTAGCTATTCCAGCCATTTCACACTTTCCCAATTAATCTTAGAACAATTATCCACCTGTTAGTAAAGATGCAGTTTGTAAAACTGCTATCACAGGTAAAAGGACAGTTCATAGATACATTAAAAAATGAGCAAGTCCATGATACATTTCGGTATTTTCAGTCACTTGCTATATCCTTTATCCTTTAGAGATCTAGCAAGCACACTTTGCCTTTTCTGGTCCCCTCTCCCATGAAGATGTAGCCAAGTACAAAATTGTATGTTTCTGGCTTGGTACCCATAGCTCTGTGGTTAGGGCGCTGGCCACATGCCCCAGGGCTAGCGGGTTCGAACCCTGCATGGGTTGCTAAAATCAACAATGACAACTGCAAGCAAAAAAAAGCAGGGCCTTGTGGTGGACGCCTGTAGTCCTAGCTACTTGGGAGACTGAGGCAAGAGAATCACTTAATCCCAAGAGTGGGAGGTTGCTGTGAGCTGGGACACCACGGCACTCTACCGGGGGTGACATAGTGAGACTCTGTCCCCCCCCCAAAAAAAATTGTATGTTTCTCCTCCAACAAGAGAGGTTTCAGCTACCACAGAAACCAAAGGTACATCATGCAGGTTTAAGAATAACAAGCTGCTAGGTAGAAAAGTTAAGATACAAAAGGAGTAACAGGTTCCTTTTATTTTATTTTATTTTATTTTATTGCCTTTAGGGAGTTTTAACACAAACACATAGAGAGAACTGGAAATAAACATGATACCAAAATTATTATTTATGTATATATATCTTTTTAAAAAATGTGGAACAGTTCACGAATTTGCATGTCATCCTTGCGCAGGGGCCATGCTCATCTTCTCCGTATCGTTCCAATTTTAGTATATGTGTTGCCGAAGCAAGCACTTATTAATATATATATTTATTTTTTTTTATTGAATGGTAACTATGTACATTAATGCACTTCTGGGGTACAGTGTGGGGTTTTCACATGCAATCCGAAATACTTCCATCAAATATTAATATATTTTTTAAGCAGACTAACACAAAACTAAGGAATTACTCATATGACCAAGTCAGGAGCAAAAACACCTGGCCCAGGGCAAGGAGAAAATAAAATAGAGGTCTTGAGTGGAAAAATTGCAATGGGCTAATTTGTGCTGGTGTTCAACATGTTACTCTATAGCAAACAAGAGTTATGTTGGGTCTCCATTGATCAGATTCCTTTAATTTACTAAGACTGCATATTAAGCTAAATTGTTAGCAGCTGTTGGTCAACCGAACTCCAGCTAAACTCGTGGGAGTGATTATATAACTTAACGTCTTTCCCAGTCTGCACCAAATGGATGTTGGAAAGTGAAGGGTACTTCTTCCCAATATACCTTACTTCAGGCACTCTAACTCACCTTCTGAAACCTAAGGGACATTTCTTCTAAATATGTATTCTCAGCTCAGCTCGGCGCCTGTGGCTTAAGTGGCTAAGGTGCCAGCCACATACACCTAAGGTGGCGGGTTCAAATCCAGCCCAGGCCACCAAACAACAATGATGGCTGCAACCAAAAAATAGCCAGGCGTTGTGGTGGGCGCCTGAGGTCCTAGCTACTTGGGAGGCTAAGGCAGGAGACTCACTCGAGCCCAGGAGTTGGAGGTTGCCATGAGCTGTGATGCCACAGCATTCTATCCAGGGGGACAGCTTGAGGCTCTGTCTCAAAAAAATAAATAATATGTATTCTATATCACTTAAAGAAAGGAAAGTTTCCTCCCCAAAGCCCTTTATGTTCCCTCCAGTCTCATAAAATTTTTCATGAGTTCTGTGGCCCATGTGGACCACATGCTTAGCCACCCTTGATCACAGAGGTCCGCAGCAAACCACTTCTGTAATAGCAGGATTTAATTTCAAAACTTTTCTTATGGTTGAAGTCTTTCATATTTTTCTACATGCCCATGATCCAAATTTTCTACTAGCCCATTTAAATGGCAACCTGATGGTCTTTTCCTTAATGTCAGCAAACAGTAATAACAAATGAAGTCATGTTCTCAAGCTTGTATAATAAATATCGCTAATACCCCTGAAATATACTATTTTAAGAATTAGACATAGGTGCAGTATTTTTTCCTTTCTTTCTTTTCAGGAAGGTGGGGGGGGGGTCTTATTTTCTGTCAATAAAATTGCTTTGTTTTACAAAGTTTGGTTGAACTTGGCTCTTCCTCCTTTTTGCTGAGTTGAATAATAACTGAGAGAAAATCAAATTTGGGGCCAGAATTTTCTCATTTGGCAACTTTCATTTCCTGATAATATTGGATAATTAACAAATTGTGCATTTTAGTGCTGTGTTGTTCAAGAAGGTTTTGGGAAGAATGCTTTCTGCATCTGCTAAGTAATCCAAGAACATGCTCAAAAGAATGCTTTATCTAATACATAAAACACACTAAATATTTATGATTTTAAACTGCTACATATTATGTATATGCTTGTTTGTACAATCATATACACATTTAAAGGGGAAAGGGTAAAAAATGACTTTAGGATTGTTCCTCATTCATTATGGGCAAGTTGTTTAAGTTTCTATTAACTCAAAAATAAAAACACATAAATATATTTTAGAAATGCCACCATAGTATTTTCGATGATAAATGACATTTATGCACGTATGTGAAATAACTAGATACTATCGTGCATTGCTTTGGGACAAAAAAGGGCACACAGTTTCTTAGACTTTCTGACTCTTTACTAAATGGATAATTCAGAAGTGAAAAATGCGTCTCTGTTTCTAAGTTGGCTGTTTACAAAAAGCACATGCTAATGTAACAGCGTATGAGGAATTAAATGGAAAATGGCAAACACAATGTGACATCCAAAATGCACTTGGCTATTGGCTTTTACTCCAGGGACGTTCCTTTTCCGGCCTGCCTTATCTAAAACCAAGGGTTTTGCGCGTTGGGATAAAAATAGCCAGCCAAGCCTAACAACTAGCTTCTGATTGGCTGAGCGCAAAGACCAGTCAGCCAATGAGAGCTTCTGGGAACAAAAGCTATTCTTTTGTGTGTGAGATGCTCAACCACGTCAAAACAGCTTCAGGCTGTAGAAATGATTTTGGTTGAGATTTAACAAGGTAATAATGCATGTCAGCCCTCTGAAAGGTTTGAAGCAGAACAAAGGGGTTAGTGAAAAAACAAATGGAGCGCTCAGGCTTTCACCGGATGAATCATCCCTCTGCCTGAGCTAGGAACATTTGCAAGCCTGGAAAAGAAAGAGCGCTGTTATTTTTTTGTTTCTCTTTCTTCCTGAGATTTTATTTTTTTTCAGGCATTTTCTCCACCCAAACAAAAAGTAATCAGAAGTGTTGTATTTTGACTATGCACAAATTGATTATGCTGATTTGTGGATGAATAGGAAACTACTCGTTCCACGATTCCTTTAAATCTCAGAGAGAAATAAAGATGTCGGTGTCGTAGACAGTAGGTCGTAAAGCTCCCAAAACTATGGGCTTTGGTTTTAGGGCATCAGAAACTGCCTACATTTTTCGATTAATGCCGTGGTGGTTCGCGAGGTAAGCAAAATAAAGCGGGACTTCATTGGAGAAAGGCGTTGAGCTTTCGGAGGTTCTGGCCACGTTCGAGGCTTTGCGCCTCTAGGGGTCGCTGTTGCACAGCGGACAAATCTGTTCCGGGAACCCCCCCCCCACCCCAACCCCCTTTAAACTTGAATAAAAGGAGAAAATGGGCTTGTAGGTGCCTTTCAGGTAGGACAAAAGGGAGCGGAGAGTCAGTGTTTGAAACCCTTAAGCATGGTTTATGGTCATCACTATGGGACAAAGCACCCCATGACAATCCGGGTTACTTAACATAGAAGGGAAATGCAATAAAGGGTAAAATGTCGAAAATGTTACACAACAAGTGAGAGCTCGTGAGCCCTGTCACGGATTTAAATTGGCTTTACTGTAGGGGTAATAATTAAAGGATGTGGTGGTGTTTTATAGGCTTCAGTTTTTTTAGGAAACACACAAGAATACACACTTTAACCTTTTACATAGGAAACCTATATAGATTACCAGGTCCAGAGCACTCTTGGAAAGAAATAGACTTGCTTGCATATTGTCCTCCTAAACTACAAGTTCAATGTCATCTTTCTCTCTTGGATGTACCTTTTATGATAATCAATCAGTACATGAAACCTTAATTGAGTTTTATTTGTGGTGTGGCATCTTAGTAAAATGGAAACATTTTTATTCATTTTCTGATCAGGTATAACCAAGGGGAAATGCTTCTTTAAGAGTTACCAGTGTAAGGTCATAAAATATTGTATTTGTTAATTGTTGGTCCCAGTTGCATTTATGAGCCCGTAATCTTTTGCCATAAAACCTCAGTGTTGGGGGAATGGGGAGGCTGCGGAGAGAAATATATTCATCAAATAATACAAAAACTAGAATGGTAGTACACCTTTCCTGTTACATTTAGTTTATAATCGTTTCTTTTGATAATAATAAAAGAATAAAAAGGGAAAGAAAAATCCACCCAGGAATTATGCTCCTAAACAACTCATTCCTCAGAGATTTGTTTATATGTAGTTTTCAACATGCTGTGTCTGGAAAGAATATGAGTTCTGTTTCCTTAGGGTACTTTTGTGTGTTTTACAGTCTTTGCCTATTTCAGGTTGGCCTAGAGCCAGCTGATGGAATTCATCACCAAATGTGGAGCTGCAACCACCTATGAGAGATAATTTAGTTTAGAAGTGGGATGAGGTGGTTGTGGTGGAAGAGGCTGGGTCTATGAGAGAAATATGTGTTTGCCGGTCTTCCTGAGCCTGTTAACTGCTGGGTTGCTCAAGCCCCAGCCCTGACAGCTGCCCAAGTTCCATTATCAGGTGCCTGCTCACAGAGACAACCAGAGATGAGAAGGAGGAAAGCAAACACCCTCTCCCACCTGCCCCTGCAGCTCTGAAACCAGACTCAGAAGCAGCGAGTTGCCTTCCTTACTTTCCTAGAGGCCTAAAAAAATCCCTTGTAGGAAATCAAAGCTGTTTTCTTTCCACAGCTGGTTATCACGAACAAGTGTAAAGCCTTACATTGCCATCTGCATAAAATGTATGTTTTTAAAACATTACTGTTCTATTTCTTCCTTGTTTCCCTTCAATTTTTACCCATTTTTTCTCTTTCAAGGCCTAACAGTCTCTCAGCATCAGGGTTATCCCTTCAAAAAGGGATTCCTTTTCCTTCAGGAAGATTTAAGGTTCCCAGTCACTGGTGCTGTTTGAGAGGGCTCAACTATATGGGAATTGGGTCTTCGAGTCAAAAGCAAGTTAGTTTAAGAAAAACAATGCAAGAGTCATTTCTTGCATATCTGAGATTGTTGCACAAAACCTCACTCCTTCTACTTCATTATCACATTTGACCCTCAGTACAATTCTATAATGGAATTAGGACAGGTGTTTATTGTTTTGCGTTAACAAAGCAAGCTAGTCTCACTTTCATGTTATTCCTCACCACACTCCCTGGGATTTGTCATTATCAGAATCTCCATTTATTAAATATTTTAAAGTTTTATAAACACAAAGTTGAGGGATTTGCCAAAGCTCACTCATACTCTCCATTCTGTGCCAAAACAAAATGGTTTTGTTCTGAGTAATTTTATCACAAAATTCTCCTCTTGTCAGAATTACCTGCTATCATTCATGTTATATTCTTAGTTTCCATAATCACAGGATCTGGAAAGAGCATTGGCTTGAAAGTTCGATTCCGAGATTAATTGTTACGTAAGATTCTAGGATTTAGTAAGTTATAAGGGCCAGGAAGAAATTGGTCATCGTTAAGAATTGGAAGCCAAAGGATATAAAAGACAAGATCTCATAGCTATACACTGCATGAAGAGGCTGGTCACTAGGAACAAAATCTTAGTAATTCCAAAATTAGTCACGTTACTTAAACACGTATTAATAATTGTGGAAGTGATTCTACAAAAAAGTCTTCAGTTGTGGTGATATGGGTAGACAGCTAAAACTGGGAACTGTTTGTAGACCTCAAGTCCAGAGAATCATAGGTAGGTCTACTAAGTTAGCAGAAAATCTTGGTTATAAGTTGAGTTATTCTGAATCCAAGCCTCCCAAAGGGAACTGAGGCACTAGTGATAGAGGAGGAGTCCAAATGGAGGAAAGAATCCCTTTCCGGTGTCCAATTGCCAGCAGCTGTGGATTCTCAGTTCTACATCAAGTATCAGAGTGAGGAATACTCCTGTGGTTGTTTCCATTCATATTTGTCAACCACCAACAAACCAGAGCACCCTTTTTTGAAACCCAGAAGTAGCCTAAGAATCTTTCTCAATGCAGTTCCCCAAGATACCATAGATAATCAATTGTAATTACAAGTTTGTGTCTATTTCAAGCAAATGAGTTAATGGAGACTATTGGAGAATTAGAATTATGGTTCTGTGGGGCCAGTTGCCCACCTATCACAGATTGCCCAGAATGGTTCTTTTTACGTCTCTCATTGCATCCATTTTCTCTCAAAAATGTCCCAGTATTGTAAATGACATTGTCTCTTTGTTTATGGAGAAGTTGGTGAGGCATCTAGTACTTACCCTCTGACTGACCGTGTAATTTTAAGTCTGAGTAGAACCTGTTCGTTAAGTCACTGAAGAAAACACCCTTAGTATTTGATATCATGTGAATCACATTTGTCTTATGCACACCCATAGTGATTGTAAGGATTCTGAGTATCAGATTCCCTTCTAAGGGAAGTAATACCTACACCCAAAACTGAAATGGAGCGTGCAGTATGTAAGAAGTACCCAATGAGTTTTATGATCCTAGGATCAGAGGTTCTGAGATGAGGTAAAGAATATTTCATCTACATTGCTAGATAAAGTCAAGCTACATAACTGTTAGGTTTGCTCATGTATTTGTTTTCTGAACAGTTATGATAAAAGAGTGAATGTGTGATTCTTACGCTGCCACTCTCAGGTTCCTACTCCCCTGGCAGACATCATTAATTGATCATGGAAACCTCTTCCCTCTAGAAAACAGCATCCATGTCAGAAACCTCTACAAGTGCTCGGGCAGCATGTCAATTAAACATAACTTATGTTAATACTAGAGCTGAAATCAACTTTCTGCATATCCTTATCCTCCCATATGTCCATTCCTGTTCTAGGTAGAAATCCATAAGAGCATAGATTGATTGCTTTTTTAGAGGCTGCCAACCTACTGGAGGAGGCAGGCAACTGAACCATTCACTGCAGGGGTACAAGGACCCAGGGATGCTTCTGCAGCAGTTCCCAGTTACTCCATTGTCCCCTGGTGATGGACTTACATGCGGAAATGCTAGAAGAATAATAGATGAGACTACAGAGGAGTCCAAGGAAAGCTTTACTGACAGAAGGTATTTGAATTAGAACTTGAATTAGAACTTGAAGGATAAAATAAGACCAAGAAGAGCTAAGGAGTTCAAAGCAGAAGAAACAGCACATGCAAAACCATTTTGAAACAAGGTAAGCCCAAGTAAAATGAGGCAGGAGGTGGTGGAGGTGGGATGCCATATTTTAAGGAGCTGATGTAAAATACAAATTAGAACTATTTCCACAGTGAAGCAACTGGTAGCAGTAAGGCATTCAACAAATGGTTGCTTATGCATGAAACGATTTCAAGGAAGTCTTTTTAAAAATAAATGAAACAAAAAATAATTCATTAAATCTATCCCATTTCTCAATTTGGGCTTCATGCAGTCACAGATGCAGATTCCATTCCATTATTTCTCTCCAACTCCCATCGTAAATTAAGGACAAACAACCTTGTCATCCTGGATACATCTGTCAGGTTTGGGGGGTTATTTGTTGTTTTATGGTTTTCATAGGATAACTCTTCCACATTAGCTGCTATAAGTGCACCTGAAATCTAAATCATGTACTTGGTGTCTACGAAACTGAAGACTGCTGTTTAGTGTTCATGGTTTCTAATGCCCCAATATTTTTGGAGATGCAGCTTATAATTTTTTTTTTTTTTTCAGTTTTTGGCTGGGGTCAAGTTTGAACCTGCCACCTCCGGTATATGGGGCTGGCACCCTACTCCTTTGAGCCACAGGTGCTGCCCCACAGCTTGTAAATTTTTTGACTTACAAGCTCTCTAGATCCATCTTCAGAATGTTTTTTAAGCTCCCTTCTTTGGACTCGTTTGTAATTGTGGCTGCTTTTCTCAGTAAAATTTACTTAGTTTTGTGACTGGTTTCACCACTAATTTTAAGCCTAATTTGCAATAATATGTATCTATCTACCTTATACAGCTAGCTTTGTGATCTGTGCTACCTCGCCCCACTGGAATTATTGAGAATTACCTTTTACAGCACCTGAAGAAGCTCCCTTCATCACCAGTATGCTAAGGCCCGTCCCAAGTCCCACTGTTTTTTTTTTTTTTTCTTTTCCTTAATATTGTGTCCTGATTAGAAATCTTACATTGTCATTATAAATGTTTTGGGCTCTTGCTTCTAGGGAGGCAAAAATATTTCTGAATCTACCTATACATGTGATAAAGTTTGTAAATCCAGAGGAAGTAATTCTCATGGTAAATATTAAAAATAAATTGCAGTCCTTTTTTTTTTCTTTTTGGTCAGGCCAGGCAGAGTTTTTTCTTTTCCAGCTAAAGTTCCCTGATGGCTATAACTGATATTTTAGCCTCAAAATATTTTGGAATTGGTTTAGATAAGCATCAGTGACTTTGAACGTTACTCTAAACTTTCAAGTCCATAAATTAAAAATGCATGAGCAAATAGTTCACGTCAGATTTTTGCTCTCAAATCCGATCAGCTCTGGTAAAAAAGCAGGCGAATGACAAGTGCGATATAAATTTTATCTGACCTACAGGCAATCTCATGTTTATGAAAAGGTTCTTTTCCAAGAGATTGTTTGTGAGTTGCCTAGAACTCAGAATGTGTTACTCATTGAAACGGTGCTAGGCTGTGATGAGGTGCCTCGGTCAGCCCGTACGAGCCTGGTGTGGA
Organism: Otolemur garnettii; assembly: GCF_000181295.1. Lineage (NCBI taxonomy): Eukaryota > Metazoa > Chordata > Mammalia > Primates > Galagidae > Otolemur > Otolemur garnettii. Next base: position 28,262,668 of record NW_003852402.1, on the reverse strand, counting down.
TTGTTAGGCCTCCTAAAGACCCCTTGTCATGGACCGTGAGTGGGACAACAGTAATAGCTGGCAGGTATTTAGTAATTATTATTTAATTATGCAGCTGTATGTGCTTTGCATATATTAACTTGCCAAGCAGCAACTCTCTGAGACAGGGGCTACTTTCATATAGAGTTTCGGAGGACAAAGAGTTTAAGTTACCTAGCGCAGCACTCCACTTGTAGATGCAGAATTGGAACGGAGGCATTCTGGCTCCGGGCTAGTGTTCTCAACCATCCCTCTGGAAAGGTCTGGAGAGGGAGGGGGAGAAGAAACTGCTCAGAACAAATGCAGGAGTGAGGGGGCCAATACAGGAACAAGGAACTGACAACAGTTCACTATGGAGAGGGGTCTATTAATATACTGGGTAGAACTCTGCAGCCATTTTTTTCTTCCTACTTGTAATTGTTTTTGGATTACTTTTTATTATTTATCATTCTCATATTCTCATTTGTTCTTCCTTTCTTCTCTTTTCTTTCTCACACCACTGCAGACTCTGCCACTGAAGTAAATTGGGTGATAGAAAATATAGAATTGGAGCTGAACTGGGTGGTTTGTCCATGCCTCAAGGGACGACTGGGGATGACAGACATTCCTTTTTTTTTTTTTTTTAGATAGAGTCTTACTTTGTCACCCTCAGTAGAGTGCCATGGTGTCATAGCTCCCAGCAACCTCAAACTCTTGGGTTCAAATGATCCTCTTGCCCCAGCCTCCCAACTAGCTGGAACTACAGGTGTTCGACATCCAATGCAAAACCCAGTTAATTTTTTAAGACTGGGTCCCGCTCTTGCTCAGGCTGGTCTCCAACTCGTGAGCTCAGGCAATCTACCTGCCTTGGCCTCCCAGTGTGCTAGGATTACAGGCTTGAGCCACAGCACCCTGCCTAGTACATTTGTTTTTAAAACCAGGAAAGTTTCTGGCAAAAAAGAAGTGGGTTGGTTACCTTAGTGTGTATAGGACAGGCACCTAGGAACAAGATGCTATGTAGAGACAAGGAGAAAGCGCGGTGAGAACCAGACTGAATTCCTTAGATGCAGTGGCCGTGGGAAATTTGTGTGAGCTGAACTTGAAGGAGCTGGGATGGATTTTGAAGTTCAAACTCCAAGTGCATGGAGAACATTAAGCAACAGTTTCTGCTTGAATGTTTCTCCCCAGTTCTTAAGTGGTATTTAGAGAGATTAAACTCAGCCCCAACCTAGGTCAGGAGGTTTTAAGAGTATGGAGGAGAGCAGGAAGCTGCTTTTATCTGATGAAAGCAACCAGAAAAACAGCACTGTGTTAAAAGTTTACTTGTCTCTACAGGAAAGAAACGTCTTATTCAGATTACTCAGTAGCGTTTTATGCTGCTTTCTTGTTTGGTGAGTGATGGAATAAATAACATTTAAATCTCATATGTAGATAATGAATAGTTTTTTTGTGGTAATTATCAAATTTATCTATTCTCGAGAAACAGCTTGAAATACTCTATGATATTCTACTCTGTTTGCTGTGCTCCGATTTGCTCCGTAAGTAAAGATTTGTGAGTTACCGTTTGAGTTACTGTCCTTATCTATTTAAAATTATAATTAGTTAAAAGTGTTTTTAACATTTTAAAACATTACTAAGTGAACAAACACTTGTTTACCATTGTTGATATTAAAGGAGTAGCTTATTTTTTGATGAAAAGACATTTTTAAGAGATTGGCAATGAAAATAAAATTCCAGAGCAACACAATGGCCTTTGATGTGCGCTGGGGCTCTTGCAGGCACCCTTATTGCATAATTTTAAATCGTTCTTAGAGATATTATGTTTTAAATAGACAAGTTCCTGGCTGGAACACTCACTAAGAGATATTTTCAAAATATCAAAATTTTGGAACTATCACAGCATATTAATGTAGTCTGTGTAGGTAAAACTGTAAAGATCAGTCAAGTAACCATCCCACTGTGTGTATCAAGACACCAAGTTGTACCCCGATGTGTATATATATGCACACATACAATAACAGGAATTAAAAACCTGTACAGAAAAAGATTTGAAATGCCCATTAATTCACGATTTTTATCCTTAAAATTCTATATTACTTGTACAAAAGCCAAGGTTTCCACTGATTTCTTTCTTTTGGAAGTAAAGCCAAAAAATACAAAGAATAAGATATAAATCTATGCAAACGTCTACTCAAATCTTGTTGTTCAGTAGTGACTCTAAAACATCAGTAGTTATGACATCTTAGTTTGTACAGGCTGCTATAACAAAATTCCATAGACTAGGTGGCTTGTAGATGACAGAAAATGTATTTCTCCCGGTTCTGGAGACTGGAAATTCCACCATCAAGGCTGCAGCAGAGTTGGTGTCTGGAGGCCTCATCCTCAAGCATGACCTTCCTACTCTACCTTCACATGGGGGAAGGGATCTTTTAGGGGTCTTTTTCATAACAGCACTAATCCCATCCATTAAGGCTCCACCTCCATGACCCAATAACCTCCCAAAGTCCACACCTCCTAATACCATCACCTTCAGGGTGAGGATTTCAACATATTGGTTTTGGAGGAATATATACATTCAGCCTATAGCATAACACATTCAATTTTCACTTATGTTGCCTGAGGACTTGGCTGGCTTCACCTCTGCTAGGCTCTGCTGGTCTCAGATGCGTCTTGTTTTTTCTGTCTTATTATTCTGGGACCTAGAATGAAACCACCACTCTCTGTGACATGCTATTTTCATGATGGAAAGTAAAACCTCAAGCGTGGACAGAGCCTAATGCAAAGACTTGGTGCCACAGATCACATCACCTCAACCTACTCCTGACTGGAGTGGTTCTGAGTCTGTGGCCAGGATTGCCACGCCAGCACTGGCCATGCTACTCTCAGCCTTTCAGCCTCAGGGCTTTTGTTGTAGCCTTGGCATCTACTCAGCCTGCACATGGTCTTTGTAGAGTGTGGCCTCCATGCTGGTGCTTCAGCTTCCACATTTGGAAGGTCATTCCAAAGCTCTGCCAGATGAGCAGCTTTTAAATGGTGCACCCACAACCAGTGCACCCTGCTGTCGAGGTCCACTCCTGTACCTCTTTTGTTGTGAAGTAGACTGTCTGCCAATATTTTGTGCAGAATTCCAAGTCTGTAGATCTTCCACTCAGTAGAGGTGATGGAAAGGGAAGCCCACCTAGAGTGGGTATCTGTTCCTGGAGTGACAAATGACTGGCACTTTCTGCACAGAAGGGGCCCAACCTAGTTGATGTCTAGCCAAGTGTCAAGTTGGTCTTCTCAAGGATTAATGTCACGCACATGCTCAGTGTTGGTCTCTACTGCTGGCATGTTTAGAGTGGCAGTGTCTAGATCAGCCTTGGTAGGTGAGAATCCACACTGTGGGGCCTGGACTTAGCCTCCCTGCCAGCCAGTAGATCCCTGGGTTGACGTGCCCATTGTACCTATTCTCAGGTAACCAGTAATGAGGACTGTCTAGTATCACCTGGTTGACACTTTTTAAAAACTTTGTCAATCAGTGTCTCATCTTGGTGAATACTTTATAATAGAAATTAAAGTTGATACTGGAATTTCATCTTGTCTTCTGGCTGGCTCCCCAAATCTGATGCCAGACTTTCAGGTTCTTGGTCTCAGTGATTTGAAGAATAAATCTGCGGACCACAGATCAGGGGTAAGACAGAATTTATTTACAGAAAAGAATACAAAAACTCTCTTCCTGGTAGGGAGAGAAAACCCTAGTCAGGAGAGAAAAGCTCTCTCCGTCTCTCTCCATTTAGCGGTATATATAGGTGCATGGGTTCCTTCTATATGAGGCCAGGAAATGAATGGACACAGCCTCTTCTGCTGGGGCAAAGTGAATGAATGTACTAATGAATGGACACAGTCTCTTCTGCTGGGGCAAGGTGAATGAATGTACTAATGAATGGACATAGTTCCTTCAGCTGGGGCAAGGTGAATGAATGTACTAATGAATAGACACAGTCCCTTCTGCTGAGGCAAGGTGAATGAATGTACTAATGAATGGACACAGCCTCTTCTGCTGGGGCAAAGTGAATGAATGTACTAATGAATGGACACAGCCTCTTCCTCTGGGTCAAGGTGAATGAATGTACTATGAATGGACACAGTCTCTTCCTCTGCGTCAAGGTGAATGAATGTACTCATGAATGGACACAGTCCATTTGCAGAACTGAGGCATAGGAAACTTACATGAAATTGACCTAGGCATAGGACATGGGGGTTTAGTATTTAGTCATAAGTGTAAAGGGGAAGGAGACACCAAGGTGCCGGTGTCTCCCCAGCAGTTGTCCTGTCCCTTTGGCTACTGGAGTCTCTAGTGGGGGAGGGAGGCTCCCCTCCCCTTGTCTACACTCCAGCCCGCTGGTTCCTCTGCCGGCTGCCACAGCACTAACACTGCTAAGGTGGAGGCTGCAGGTCCTCCAGCCCAGCTCCGCTGAGCTGGCTGGGGTGCCACCTGTCCTGTATCAAACTGATAAAATAAATTTTACATTTTTTTCCCAGTCCCATATACCTATCAACATCTTTCTACATCTAATGTCCTTTTATCTGATCTAGTACTTTGTATTCAGGCTCCTCCCTGGCTAGCTGGCCAGGCTATTGGCCCATTTCCATGAATCCATCTATAGCCTTGGAGTAGGTCACTTCTTTCTTCTTACAAAATGAATGACAAAGTGCAGCACTTGGAATTCTGCACACTGGGAAAATTAACCCTCACTAGTTTAATTACTTAATTTTTTGATGTGAAAATTTTAACTTAATTTAATTAACTTATTTATTTTTAGGTAAAGTCCCTCTTAAAATTATGTCCTGCCCCCAATGTGTATGGCAATGTGACCCCTCATTCTCCTCCCTCTTCCCTTCTCCCTGCTTCCTCATTCTGCTACTCCCCACCTTAGATCCTCTACTGGCTTCATATTAGAATTCAGTACATTGGATTCTTGCTTCTCCATTCTTGTGATGCTTTACTAAGAAGAATGTGTTTCTACTCCATCCAGGTTAATACAAAAGTTGCAAAGTCTCCATCTCTTTTAATGGCTGAGTAGTATTCCATGGTGTACATATACCACAGCTTGTTAATCCATTCCTGGGTTGGTGGGCATTTAGGTTGTTTCCACGTTTTGATGATTATAAATTGAGCTGCAATAAACAGTCTAGTGTAAATGTCCTTATGATGAAATGATTTTTTTTTTCTTCTGGGTAGATGCCCAGTAGTGGGACTGCAGAATCAAATGAGAGGTCTAATTTGAGTTCTTTGAGGATTCTCTATCCTTCCTTCCTTCCAAAAAGGTTGCAGTCCTAACACCAGTGTATTTTAAAGATGTTTCTGATTGCGATGATAATGAAGCCACCATCTATTTTCAGCGTGCATCTATATATTAAACTGACACATCCATAAATCAAATCATACTTTTCTTCTGCTTCCATTGGTCTCATAGACTCCCTGCACATCACCTTGGGAACATGTTAAAGGAGGGGGGAACTGGCTCAATGTTAGCAGGTGACAAGGAAGCCTGGACTTCCTGTTCATGCAGCTTACTTGGGTGGATCTCAGACATATCACTTCCATGTGATGGTGGACTGCTGCTGGGCCCCTCTGAATGGGAAGTTCAGGCTGCATGGTCCTTGTTTGAGCTGATGGTCAGATATTTCATCTCTACCAAAGCCTAGGAGTGTGCCAAGAGTATTTTTCTTCTTAAAAGGCTTACAATTTTCTACTATATAAAACAAAAATGGCCTTGATCTGAAATCCCAGAAGTCAATGTTGTGATTCAGCAGCTGGCTCTTGGTGTATACTACAAACTACACCTTTTCCACAACCAACACCTCCAACAGCACAGGGGCTGTAGGATCATATGGGCCAAACCCCAGGGATGCTCTGACTGCAGCCTGGACCTGTGGAGAGGCTCTTCCTCCAAGTCCCACTCAAAACCTGTAGCCTTTGAGTTACATGGGAGGTGCACCAGACATTCTTATTAGGTTTGGGATAGGTTGCCTACAGAGCTTGAAGAGGTACAGAGTTTTGTGCCTCTTTCTTTGTGGTAGGGATACAAGTAAAATCAATTTGTCTTTTACTCTAAGGGAGATGCACATTGAGGACATGGGATACTTAAAGTTGTCACAGAAGTGACAGGTCCCTTATTCTTCATAGATTTTATCTCACTTTGTACCCATATGTTACACCAAAGTTTTGAGCTTGCTCACCATTTCCTCTCATTCTTTCTTGATCAACTTGAATGCAACTAAACAAGGTGATGTGCTATGGGATATTCTCATGGTTCTGATCACTTTGGATGATAGTTTGATCTCTTTGGACAGTACACTGGTGACTGTAGTGATATTCAGCAATAAGGTATGACTAGCACTTTTTCTAGAACAAGTTCACCAACTTAATTGTCAGTTCTCATACAATGATAGGTGTCATGGCCATTCCACAAAGAGCTTCAAAATTGCTTCAAAGGGTAGACTAGGCACTAGTGTTGGTGCATACCTTCCCAAAGGTGTGCACCTACATCACACATGAACATAATTATATTTAGCAATGAGGTATGCACCACTCTTTCTAGTATGAGTTAGTGAATTTGTTTGGCTGACCTCATATTACTCGTTTAGGTTTCTAAATCAGAATATATATATATATATATATACCCACTTCCCTGATCCTTTTTTTTTTTTATACTTCCCCTACCTTTCATGGTAATTCAGGCATTTCAGCTTACCAAGAATTTATCCAAGGTTCTGAGATCCACCCTAGCATCAAATTTCCCCCAAGCTCTGAAGTCCTTGTCCATGTCTGAATTCCTTGTCTGAAGTCCTCTGGTGACTACAGTCCAAAGAGATCAAACTATCATCCAAAGAGATCAGAACCATGAGACTATCCCACAGTCCATGGCATTAAATCCCATGGTTTAAAAGACTTCCCCTTGAGTTAAAAAAGTATATATTTTTTTCTTTTCCAGTCTCAAATTCTAGCCCTAGTGAGCAAGTACTCTATCTTAGACTATTTAGAGCTGCTGTTACAAAATAAGTGAGACTAGGTAATTTATAGAGGACAGAGATTTATTTCTTACAGTTCTGGAGTCTGCGAAAACCAAGATGGAGGGGCACACATCTGATGAGGGCAATCTTGCTGTGTTATCCCATGGTAAAAGAGCAAAGAAAGGGCCATAAATAGACATAAAAGGGGCTGAAATCGTTCTTTTAGAAAAAAAAAATCCACTCCCACAAGGGCAAGAGAATGTAGCATAAGGGAAGGAAGAAGATTGACTTCATCCTTTCATCAGAGATCCCTTCCTATGATAGCTACCGCTTCCCACAGTAACAGCATTAATCCCCTCATGAGGACAGTGTCCTCAGACCTCATCACCTCATAAAGGTCCCATCTCTCAACACATTGCCTTGGGGATTAAGTTTTCTACATGTGAACTTTGATGGATACATTCAGATCATAGCGTACTCTGAAAGTCTAATCCTGTGGCTACTCTCCTGAACCCTAATAGCATATACTAGCTAATTCTTATGGCTTCATGGGGTGATTATCTCTTTCCTTATTAGTCCCAGTATGTTTTCATTCCCCACCTGGGTTAGTTTGTAATTTAATTATAATTTTTAGCCTGGAAGCCTAAAGAAAATATGGGAGCAATTCTTGAAGAATGCATTGTTTACCTTATGTGAGAGTGGCTTTGGAAGAATCTCCTTGCATGAGAAAATTTTCATATCTTAATAGAGTATAGCGGGCCAACTCTATAGATTGTGAATTGTTAAGGGAATTCACTCAAAAGTCCACATTCTACGTTTCCATGTCCCAAGTTCTCCCGAGATTTTTGACTTTAGCATAAAAAACTTCCTAGACTGAGGAGCTCATCATCTTTGCAACTCAATGGCCCTAAATAGCAGAGTCTGAATTTGCTCTTCACCTATGTCCACTCTCCCTTTGCAAAAGCTAATAAGGTCTTTGTAGGCTACACACAGTGCCTAGCAGCTTTCACACTTACATTTGAGCTATTTGTTAATCATACTCAGTTTCTCATTACCCCCACAATGTAACTCAGGGATAATTATCTAATCTCACCTTTTTTTTTTTTTTTTTTTGAGACAGAGCCTCAAGCTGTCGCCCTGGGTAGAGTGCTATGGCATCATGGCTCACAGCAACCTCCAACTCCTGGGCTCAAGTGAGTCTCCTGCCTCAGCCTCCCAAGTAGCTGGGACCACAGGCCCCCGCCACAACGCCTGGCCATTTTTTGGTTGCAGCCATCATTGTTGTTTGGCGGGCCTGGGCTGGGGATTCGAACCTGCCACCTTAGGTGTATGTGGCTGGCACCCTAGCCGCTTGAGCCACAGACGCCAAGCCATTTCTTCTTTTCTTTTAATATTCTTCCAATTGTATTCTATTTTGACAAAAACATGTATCTTGTGTCTTTCTATTTCCTTGAAATAAAATTATCATTCTATTTTCTTTCTTCTCTTAGTCGTGGTATTGTGTTTATGCATTTTATTGGTGTACTTATTTTCCTAGTGAGAAAAACCAAATAGCCTGTAGGAAAAGATCTCTCTCTCCCGCCCTTTCTCTCTCACACACATGCATACAAACATGGACAAACACGTACACACGTGACTTCTGCACACTTGTATGCAATTTCTAACTTTTGCACATGAATTAAGAGAAATCAAATACATACCCTACTTGGTGTCTTATTCAAGAAGTCCACGGTCAGCTAATCACGGGTCAGCATGAGTTTGCTTTTTCTCACCCTACCTCCCTTCTATCTCCTGCTATCACAAAAATAACAATACCATTGTGGAAGATAAAGACCACATCCTCTTTCCAGTTCCCTTCTGGTTCCTGATAAGAGCTGTTAATTTGCCAGGATGTGAGGATGTTGATCTTTATGAAAGTTAGTCTCTTGCCTAATTAGGTAAAGTTTTCTCATCCATTTAGTAGCTGGCCTCCTGCTTCTCTTTCATAATAAAATAATTCTGTGCTACATGAAAGAGAATTATTCATTCAACTGTTACTAGACTAAGCATTTTAATCAGAATATATAACATGGGACAGAGACTATTACACATTGTCCTGACTGTACATCTTATCTGGAAGTACAAATCCAAAATGACCACTTAAATCACAACACTTAAATACACATTTAATCAGAATTTATTTAAGATTTTTCAAGAAAGTAATGTCAAGTGTGTGTTTCTTTTCATTTCAAATGATCACTCAAAATGCTGCTATTTTAGGGACTTGAATTGCTTTCTCTCTTTTTTTTTTCCTTTTATGAAGTCATACACACATAGATCATGGATACATTTCTGCATTTGTGGGATCCAATGTGTTGATTTTTTATACAATTTAAAGTGCTTACATCAAACTAATTAATACTGTCATTTGATCTTTGAATGGCTTTCTACTAACAGGATTATCTTCACATTTGCCCCCCACGAAATTTTAACTGTATCTGTGACTCTAAAATTGGTAGGAGATGACACTCATTTTCTAAGAGAGAGAAAAAAATTAAACCCAAAACTTCTGATGGTCTAGAATAAAAATGAAAATTCCTTTGGTTCCAACTAGGTAGCTATGATATGTGCTTGGTCAGGCGAAAAGCAAAAACCAGAAGACACGGCCCCGCTCCACTTTCTTTTATGAGTTCAACTTTGCACCTTTGCTCTGCATCAGTCCCACGGAGAACAAATTAATGGGTACAGGCATGCCTCATGTTTTCTCGCCTACCCCAAACCTGGCTCTTCTTCTGAAATAGAACATGACTAATGCACTTCAGTTGGGAATGTGTGCAATTATATTGGACTTCCTGGTTTGTTGCCTTGGAACACTGTGTAACAAAAGACTACTCACAACGAACTCACCCTGCCTTTGAAATAATAAAATACACTTCTCCCGTTAAAGTACTGAGCTGCTCAATAAAAGTCAGTAGAAATTTTACCAAGCTGTCTTTCCCTTGTGCATATTGTTATGTGGCCTATGTTACATGTAATCAAAACTAGACATGACTCAAGTCTTGGGCCAAAATGTGAATGGAAATAGCAAGAGAAAAAAATAATATTAACATCTATTTGGAACGTTAGCTCCTGGAGATCAAGGGAACTTCATATATAGTAAGGGGAAGCACAGAGGTTAAGGTAAAGGACTTTGGAGTTACCTTGATTGTGAAGCTTTGTACAGTTTACTTAACTTTTCTTAAGTTTCAATTTTCTAATCTATTGAAAATATCAATATTTTTTCTTTATAAGTTTTTTTTTTTTTGGCTGGGGCTGGCTTTGAACCCGCCACCTCTGGCATATGGGGCCGGCATCCTACCCTTTTGAGCCACAAGTGCCTCCCTATAAGGTTTTTTTAAAGATCAAAATTAATCGTGTATACAGGCATTGGCATACTAATTTGCAGCTAGTAAGTGCTTAGTAAATTTTTGCTGTATAACATACAGTTGCAGAATATTGCATTTATTAAAACAAAAATATTTGGCAGGGAGAGAAGCCTTGTTTTTAATTCCCTATCAAAATATACCAAATTCCAGAAAAGTTGTCCAGAATGAATTAGAGCCAGTAATCATATGTTACTAATATGCTAGAGGAAATATATCTTATAATCGTGGGGCTCATTGGGGAATTTAAACAAAATAATAATTAAACAACATTAATATCAACCAAATGAAATAGTATTGGACAGAGTGAAAGAAAATAAGAAAGAAAAACCTCTGAATGCCATGGGAACATCTGAATACCTCTTCATCTCATGATTTTCCTATCCAAAAATACGTACGAGAAGTTCTAAGATAGCACACACACTCTGTTTAAAGTATTTTGCCAGGGACACCAGTTAAAAAATACTTCAAGGATTTGTGCGTAGACTAGTCGCTCACTCTCAACAGTTGTTTTTGACTTGATATCAAGGTTACCAAGGACCTGGATCTTGTCTTTGGCTGGAAGAGGAACTTTGGAAAAGATGTGGACCTTACTAATCTGGGCCAAAATGTCTATCCCTGGAGACCTGGATGATTGATTTCTCAGTATATTTGGATGACTTGTGGTTTTCACAAAGTGGCTGCATGTTAATACTGCAGTCTATGAATTAGAGGTCTGACAGCTTGACCTGATTTGAAGTAAGAAAGAAACTAAGTGTAAAAATTTTATCGTCATGACCCCAAAGGCTGACTGTAGATTATCAACTTGTGAAATCACAGGCTGAGTCTGTTCTTGCCTGGTTATATCCCCCCTCTGCTAAAGCTACGTGTAGACAAGGCTTTGAATGAATAAGTAGACTGACTGTTTACCACTTTCCTTTGGTGGAGCTAAATACCGAATCAAGGAAGTAAGATTTCAACACAGGAGCATGCCAGTTTCCCTTCCTTTACTGGGGATCCGTCCATTCTAGAATCTCTTTCTAATCTTATCTCTGGCCCCAGCCTGAGCACCTCCCCTTTTAGCAGTTGGCTGCATGATATTTATAAGAGAAATAATGGGCTCAGTGGATAATCAGATCCTTTCCACTTAATAGCTGAACATAATTTCTTGCCTTCTCTAAAACTGGTTATTCAAGAAGCACCCACTCCATTCCATCCCCTCCATCTCCACCATGAGAATAGCTATCCGAATTTTATAATTATGAAACATTGCAAAAAAACTCCAAAAAAATACAGATTAAAATTAATATCTTCCCAGAGCAAATATTAGATCAATCTCTATGCTTAGCTAAACCAAATAATTCTACCACAAACACAAAACCACACATAAAGACAACTAAAAAGAATGGAGAAAAGAGCCCACAGTTTCATGAAATCTGACCTTAACCTTAGAGAAGGCTCAATGTCGTCTGCTAAATTAGATGATCCTAACTCAGTAAAGATCAATTATAGCTCACAACTTATAAATTTATTATTATTTTTTTTACCTTCATCAACATTGTCATTTTTCTTTCTGTCTATTGGCCTATCATATATCTTCTTTGGAGAAGCATCTGTTTATTTATTTTATTTGTTTTTTGAATTTTATTTTATTTTTTTAAGAAAGGAAAAAAACTGTATTAAAATGGTGGTATTCAAGTCATGTTTGACTTCTGCAATTACAAGGGATATAAGATACAATTCATAAAGTAAGAGATGTTATCGATAGATACTGAATATTACAGTTTTATTTTTTCTCTTAATTTTTTATTAAATCATAACTGTATACATTAATGCATTTATGGAGTACAATATGGGGTGCTGATATTATATACAATTTGGAATGCTTACATCCAACTGGTTAACACAGCCTTCACCTTATTTATTTAATTATTGTGTTAAGACATTTATACTCTACTCTTGATAGATTTGAGATGTAACTTTGCAATATGTACTGTAGTGAGGTCCCACCGATTACCCTCCTTCCACCTGGCCTCCACCCTCCCCTACCTCCCCCTCCTCTTCCCTGCTTTCATAAGATACTTTACTAAGAAGAATGTTATGTCTAGAATCCACAGAGAACTCAAACTAATTAATAAGAAAAGAAAAAGTGATCCCATTTCATTGTGGGCAAGAGACTTGAACAAAAGCTTCTCTGAAGAAGACAGGTGCATGGCCTACAGACACATGAAAAAATGCTCATCATCTTGAATCATCAGAGAACTGCAAATCAAAACCACTTTGAGATATCACCTAACACATGTAAGAGTAGCCCACATAACAAAATTCCATAACTACAGATATTGGCGTGGATGTAGAGAAAGGGAACACTTCTTCACTGCTGCTGGGATTGTAAGCTAATATCTTCCTTTTGGAAAAAAGTTTGGCAAACACTTAGGGAACTAAAAGTAGACCTGCCATTTGATGCTGCAATTCCTCTACTAGGTTATAATGTTGATAAAACTGAACTTATCCAGAAGACCAAAAGTCATTTTACAACAAAGATACTTGCACCAGAATTTTTATTGCAGCCCAATTCATAATTGCCAAGTCATGGAAGAAGCCCAAATGCACATGGACTCATGAATGGATTAATAAACTGTGGTAAATGTATACCATGGAATGTTATTCAGCCATAAATATGGAGAGTTTACCTCTTTTATGTTTACATGGGTGGAGCTGGAGAAGCATCTGTTTAAATCTTATGTTTTTTTTTTGTTGTTTGTTTGTTTTTTTTTAATAGAGTCTCATTTTGTTGCCCTTCACAGCTCACAGGAATTTCAAATTCTTGGGCCCAAGTGACCCTCTTGCCTCAGCCTCCTGACTACTGGGACTATAGGCACCCACCACAATGGCGATTATTTTTAGAGATGGGGTCTTGCTCTTCTTGTCCAGGCTGGTCTTGAACTCACAAGCTCAAGCAATTCACCTGCCTTGGCCAGCCAGGGTGCTAGGATTACAGTTGTAAGCCACCATACCCAGCCTTGTGTTTGTTTCTGTTTTTTAAATATTGTGTTGTTTGCTTTGTAACAACCAATTTTTTAAACTTCTTTTTATATTTTAGACACAAGTTTTTTATAAGATACGTGACTTGCAAATTATTTTTTTCCAGGTTGTGGCTTGTCTTTTCATTCTCCTGAGATAAGATCTTGAACTTTAGTGACATTGGTGTCCTCTCCACAAAGGAGAGTTTCTTCTATGACTTTTATAGTACAAAAGTCATTTGCTTTTTATAAATGTTGATAAAGTTGAACTTACAACTTTTTTGATAATTGTGCATCTGGCCTTAAGCCATGAGCTGCATGATATCTAATATATCTAAGAAATCCTTGCCTATGAGAATTTTTATAGTTTAAATTTGATATTTAGGCCTATGACCTATTTTGCCATTTTTTCATAAATTGCAAGGTATGGATAATTTTCTTTTTGTGTGTATGGATACCCAATGATCCCAGCACCATTTGTTGAAAAGATTATTCTTTCTCCACTGATTTGTTTTTAGATTTTGGTGAAAAATTAATTGATCACACATGGTTGGGTCTATTTCTGGACTCTGTTCTATTCTATCAATCTGTATGTCTGTGTCTGCCTTTATTCAAGCCCCACACTGTCTTGATGGCTATAGCTACATGATAGATCTTGAAGTCAGACAGTATAAATCCTCCTAGCTTATTACTATCTTATAAAGTTTTTTAAGAACTATTTTGATATTTTTCCTTTCCATGTGACCTGTAGAATTATCCTACAAGAGTAGTACCAGCCTCACAGAATGTATTGGGAAGTATATACTACTCTTCAATTGTCTTGAAGATGTTATGTTGAATTAGTATTTATCATTTCTTCCATAAACATTTGGAATTTCACTTATGAATTCTGAGTATCTAGAATGTTTGATCAAGGATAAGGATTCATTGAGTTGAGGGAGCTCTCTAAGACAAGGGATTTAAAATCTTGTCAAGGAAGCCCTAAGATAGAAAAAAACTTTCTGCCACGGTAATAAACTGACTAGAACACTGACCAAATGGGATTACTTGATTTTCCCTGGCAAAAAGGAGACAAAGAAATAAAAACAGTTGATGAAAGAGGGCTTGCTTGAATGGACATGTGAGGGCGAAGTCCCAGCAGAAGATTATATTTCATGGGAGGGCCCAAAAGATACCAGGTACCAAGACCATGAGGAATGTACTTGGGACTGTGGCACCAGCATCACTAATGAACTCAGTACTAGCCATTTTCTGCAGACCACAGCTGACTTTGTGAATATTCTTGGGCCAGCATTCAACCCTAAGACCAGCAGGATCAGAAGGACAAAGAAAGGTGTGAAACCTCTGCAGAGTTATGGAGATGATTATTAGCACAGGGATAGCATCTATACAGGTAAAATAGACTTCTGATTAATATCTCCAAGTAGAAATAGTCAAGTACAGAGAAGTGGGAGGTTGAGGGCTGCCTCCCAGATAAAAAGTTATAATTCCTTGCTTGGTTGTTGAACTACTTTTTAGATTTGAAACCCATTGACTAAAAACAGCTAAGTTTCCAGTATGAAAGGTCCTACAATATTTCAGCTAGTAAATAATGTAATGATTTTCTCAGTCCTATCCCAAAAGGACTTAGGACCACTTGCTCAAGTGACTATAAACTGGAAAAAAATATTTCAAAGAGTATCAGACACTTTGTCCAAGATGGTATAGATAGCCAGAGATCCAAGCAGCAGCATCATGGCCCTTCTCTTTGAGGAGGGGCTGTTGAGTACTGACTAAGGGTCAGATCATAGTGGGACCATTTGGTCTGTGGACCCACATAGTCATCATTTCCCAGACCCTGATGGAAATGATTCAGTGGGCATATGGAGTAACCTCTCTAAACTGGTCCTTGGCTGGTGAGGTAACAGCCATCCTTGTGGGAAATGTTAATTGGAAACCTCTGAAATTGGCCCCAGGTGGTCAAAATACCAAATTAAACACTATATCCCACCATATCCCATTGCAGAGTAGGGGGAAGACAGCAAAGATTAAGGCAGCCATAGATAACTAGAGTGATGATTGCTGTGACATTTCTGTTTCTGGCCCCAGCAGAAACAAATGGATTATGTATAGTGATTATTTCGAGCTCAACCAATTAGTAGTACTGAATCTATCTATTGTGCAAAATGTGGAATCAGCACTAGAGCAGATTAATAAGGCCTCAGGTCTATGGTATGGAGATTTCGGCTTGGTAAGTGCATTCATTTTTTTTATTCCCATTCAAAAGAAGTCAGAAAACAGTTTAATTTTAAGCCTTTTTAATTCTGTGAAGGCAAAAAGTGGAAACCTAATAATCACATGTATATGCAAAATTTTAAAAAAATAAAGACGTCAGAAAGTAGTTTGCATTCAGATGCAATGATGTTCATTTGTAGTTTTGTATCAGGGTTATATTAACCATATTCCTATTCCACAACATAATGTAGTCTGAAGCACTCAGGACAATCTGGATATCCTGCAGAAAATTATATAAATCTATTATATTGGTAATATCATACTGATTAAACACGAAGAGAATGAAGCAGCTCTTTTACTAGAAATCTTGGTAAGACAACAGACATTTCAGAGAGTAGGAGTTAAACTATAAGATTCTTGAACCTGACACATCAGTATGCTTTTTAGAGGTTTAATAAGGTGGCTCTGCTGGGATAGCACCTCAAAAATAGAAAACAAATTGATGCATTTTGAATCTCCTAAAATAAAGAAAATAATATGGTTCCTGGTGGGCTTATGTGGGTTATGGTGGCAACGCATTATGCTACTGAAGATTATACTCTGAAATCATTAAAGTTTGCCTGCTTAGTGTGGAACCTAGAACAGAAGAGGTATCTGTAGAATGCCTGGTCTGTGGTGCCAGGAGGCCAGCATGTCTTTTTTTTTTTTTCTTTTTTTTTTTTTATTAAATGATAGCTCTATACATTAATGCAAACAGGGGGTACAGTGTAGTGTTTTCACATACATTTTGAAACACTTTCATCAAGCTGGTTCACATAGATTTCATGTAATTTGCATAGTCATTGTGTCAAAACATTTACATTCTATTTCTGTCTAACAAGGGTACAAGAGGCCAGCATGTCTTAATAGGCTCTGTTGTATTAGAGACATCAGTGGTAGGAAAAGATACAATGTAAAGCTTCTGACAAGTACCAGTGGACAATCACAACACAGGGCCCTGCAAACCTGGAGTATGCATATGCCACATGATCCAAAAGTAACTGGACTCAGCGAGTTTGAACATGGTTTTAAAGACCCAGCTGAAGCAGAAGTTCAGAAGAAACGATTTTCAATGATGATATATGGAATCTGAAATGCAAGACACGGAAACAGGAAACAGAGATTGTCCCACTTACCATCATGATTGGGGAGGGGGATTATGACTTCTAGAGGGTGAAGGCCAGGGATGCTTCACAACATCCTATAAGGCACAAGATGACCCTCTTTTCACATAGTGTCATCCATCCCAAGATGTCATAATACTAAAGATGAGAAATCCTGCCTATAGGAGGGCACATTTGTCAGAGGCATAGCAAGGATGATACTGAACTACACACTACAGAATACTCTGATCCTCGTGGTAAGGGGGGGAAGAGAGGACCATCATAAGGGAGTATTTGACCTTCATTAGTAGGAGAAGGCAGGAGAAATATGTGTGGAACTTGGACCGCTTTCCATACCACTCTGTTCTGCTGTAATAATGAATGGGCATGAGTATCAGGTCCTGCTAAGGAAGGTTTGACTTCCTATGCCTCAGATCTCTCTCAGAGATGAAGAGTTAGGTCACCGTCCAAAACCACTGACATGAAACTGAGAATGGATAGTGGAGAAGAGATTGGAGGAGCCCAAGACCAACGGTGGCCACAGGGGTTTTGGTTCATCACCTCTTTCCAAGCTTCCCTTCAGGAGGAGAGGTCCACAGGGACCACTGAGGAGCTGCTCCCCAACATCCAGGGAGTCAACACAGGTGTGGACTGTGACAGCTAGAAGGGTGCCTGGGTCAGATCTCCCCTCGCTTCGACCTCTACTTGCCATCTTTTTTTTTCTTCTAAGTATGAAGTACTATGCACACACATAATGCTGGAAAAACAGAAGGCTGATTCATGATTGACAGGAATTATAACTGGTAGTTGCTTGTCAGACACTTATGGTTCTGTTGGCATGCAGCATACAGCTGTCTCATTAATGATTTTCTAAGAAATACCTACTCATTTGCATATTGTTTCATAGTTCTTCTGGGGCACTCAGCAAAAGAAAGCAAGTGCATATTTAATGGTAACTTTCACCTGTAGAATTTTCTTAGTTCTTCAAGAAAGATAAAATTAATAAAATAACCTCATTAGGGGAATGTATTTTATGCATTTTGCTTAAAATCCACAGACGTACCCTGCCTCCTTCCATAGCAGTTGTTTGTTGGACTTCTAATCAATTGATCATTGAGCCTTTTAAAAAAATTTTTTTATTTGTATAGCTTTTAGGAAACTTGATTTGTGATACATTATATATTTTGTGTACTTGCAAAAGTGTATTTAAGGTACAGAATATTCCCTTTTCACATTATTTTTTGCTTACTTTTAGAATACACACACACACACACACACACATATATATATATATTTTATTTTATTTCATTTTATTTTATTTTCAGTTTTTGGTCGGGGCTGGGTATGAACCCGCCATATGGGGCACCCTACTCCTTTGAGCCACAGACATTGCCCTTAAAAAATATTTTTTGTTAAACATATTTCCAGTATATATGCTTAAATCATGAACTTATTTTTTAGTTTTAATTTTTGTATTTTTTATTGACATATCTTAGTTTGTGGAGCATATGAGATATTTTGGAACATGTGTGATATGTAATGACCAAATAACATTAATTGGGATATCCATCACCTTAAATATTGATCTTTTCTTTTTTCTGGAGACAGTGCAATTCTTCTTTTATAGCTACTTTAAAGTATCCAATAAATTATTGTTAATTATAATTGCCCTCCTATACTGTTGATTAAATTATGTTTAAATTTTACTCATCTTCCTCCCTTCCTTTTCCTTACTTTCTAATAATATTTATTTTGCTTTTATTAAAATACTTAACATTATTTTCTTTCCTAATCATGTAATTCAGTGGAGTCTTAAGGTTATGTCTCAGGGCTTTGATTATCTACTTGCTCTAGTACAATTATATAATTAAAAGTTTTAATTATTTTTAGTACTTATAAGTAAAACTCTTAAGAAGTGGATCAGCTGCAACATGAAAAAAGGAATCATCCTCCATTAATTTTACAATGAATAGGTAGAAAATTAAACATGCATACGTACAACTGGCCCTAGGTGTTCAAGGGTTCTGCATCCACAGATTTAACCAGCTGCAGATTGAAAATATTTAAGAACTAAAATAAAGAATAACACGATAATAGAACGTAATAAAAATAAAAAGCAATAGTAGTATAACAACTACTAACATAGCATTTGCATTGTATTAGGTATTATAAGTAATCGAAACATGATGTAAAGTGTATGGGAGAATGTGTATAAGTGTTATGCAAACATTATGTCATTTTTACCTAAGGGACTTGAGCATTCATGGAGTTTGGTATTTGTGGAGGTCCTTGAGCCAATACCCTTCAGATATGGAGGTTAAATACAGATGTGTATATCTAAATGGCAAGATCCCTGGACTTTGGCTTTGGAAAGTGGTTTATTCCCATTGGTACAATGTTATAAAATGGTAAACTTTGGGGAAATTAGTGACTAAACACCTTTTATAGGGTAGAGATATGAAGAAAGTTGCTACAAATTAACAATTCTATGTGAATGTTTCAGGTAAAGGTAAAAATGATTAGTCAGTTTATTAGCCTAAGTAACATTGTTTTTCCTAATAAATTTTTACTTTTTTTAATCTGCAGACAATTCACGTGATTAGAAGATTAATGTAACAAAAGAGGCCTTCAAGAAAGAA
Source organism: Otolemur garnettii (assembly GCF_000181295.1). Classification (NCBI taxonomy): domain Eukaryota; kingdom Metazoa; phylum Chordata; class Mammalia; order Primates; family Galagidae; genus Otolemur; species Otolemur garnettii. The sequence goes on along the minus strand of NW_003852402.1, from coordinate 28,243,277 downwards.
ATAACCCTGGGAATGAGAACAACCCAAGCATAATCCATCACTTTGTCTGATTAAGGAACTGAAATCACCCGCATCCCGTATCTTAATTGTTAAGACTGAGAACTGAGCTCACCTGTGTCAATATGACTTACATGTTTGTTTCAGGAAAATTGTCCTTCAGGAAGATAAGAATATAACCAATAAACAATTTGAGTCTTTAATAAAATTTGTACAAACCAACTTGGGCAAATAGCTTGCTCAAATATTGAGTTAGCCGAATCGTTCTCCTACCAAGGCAATAGATGGCCCACCTAGCAAACAGCTAGGAGGTGATATGCCGGCAGTAATGGTGTCTGGAGGGGATGACTAGGGGCAGATTACCGAACTTTATGAAGTCTCAGCTATCTCACCTGTAAAACAATGATGATAAAAAAATAATAATGATCATTGCTACAATTCAGCACTGGGGACATCTGGAGAGAAAACTGAAACCAACATGCTTCCCCAGTTTGGGGCTAAACAATGCTGGGGCCAGGCAAAAACACCAACAAAACAGCAACGTGGGCTAAGAAATAATTGCTTCTAGAAGATATACCAACGAAGACAACTTATTTAACGTGTTTAATCATGTGCCTTCCAATCTGTAATTCTCACACAATAAACTGCCCAGTCTCAATTAGTTCGCTGCTTTTTAAGACTCCTTGTAAAATCATCAGTCTGATTTTGTCTGTGTATATGTGTACATATATGTATTTTTTCTTCCTTCTGACATTCCCCAATCTAAGACACTCCTATGCTAAAATTACAGAATGGCATTACTGTTAACTTCAGTAGATTTAATAAATTGGGTTCTGTTAGCTCAGCTGGCTTTGGGGGTTTGACAGATGGCACAGGCCATGTCCTAATGCTTCACATGTATTAATTTCTTTGATTCTCAACATACCCCTATGAGATAGGTAAGATTATTATTCCCATTTTCAAAAGAAGAAACTGAGTTTCCTAGAATTGAAATAAATTGTAAGTGCTTTTGCAAGAATTAAATATAATAAAACACAGCAAAAAAAAAAAAAGAAGGAAGGCTTATGATGTCTGAAAAAATATTGACTTTGCCAAAGGGATCTCCACTGTGACTATTTTAGTGCTGAGGGAACTGTATGCATCTATCAAGTCTCTGAAATGTTCAATCCCAGAGAACTTAGAAGCAGAGAAATTTTTGACAATTATTTATTTCTCACTTACATGAAAAGTAACATGTATTTATAACATGGTTGCTTATTTTCTAATAATTCCTTCTTTTTTTTCAAATAATGACAATGGTGTTTATTTGTTTTTAGGGTCTTTCTAATCCTTGTAGAGAGAGAATATGATAGAGCAGTTTTGCTTTTCTGCCAAAGCAAAGGAGCTTGGGGGGTGGGGTGGTTACGTATCACGTTGATCAGGAGTCATAATATTTTCCTGTTATGGCCCAAGTGGTAAATATTTCAGGATTTGCCTCCCACGTGGTTTTCTGTCACAGTTGCTCAACTTTGTCCCTATAGCACAAAAGCAGCTACAGATGATAAGTCGGCGGGGCTGTGTGTGGCTATTTTCTGTACAACTTTATTTACAAGAACAATTGTCAAGTTCCTTTGGGCTGTAGGCTGTGGTTTGCTGAGGGCTCTTCTAGATGGCTTTCCATGGGCCCCTGTTTCTGTCTTCCTGAGTTTCCTCAGATTTTACAATCGTGACGGGTGCTCACTCATAGCAATGGCATTGCTTTTTCATTTATATGCCCTGTCCCTAACTCTTCTGGGTTGTCAGGACATTTAATATTATACTTTGGTGGCTTCGGGAACAAAATAAAGATATGTGAGTAAACCTTGGCTGGGAAACAACAACTGCCACAGTGTGCAAGATGTTCAGTCTGGAGCACACGATGCTGGGGGAGCCCGAGGCTGTCCCGTGACGCCGTCTGGGAGTGCAGACAACAGTCTCCTCAAGGATGAAAGGACTGTTTAGTCAAGTTGAGCGCCCAATCTGATTCCATTATTTAAATGTAGAAAAGTGTTCAGTGATTAGCTTTGTTTACTCTTGGCAAATATTGCTTTCATTTCTGAGGGGAGAAGAAAGACCAAAAAAAAGCTCAGAAAAATTTCAAAAAGATTTTGACTTCAAATAGTTCTTACAAAACTGCATTTGGATGAGTTAAGGGTAGAAGAATCAAAACCATATGGATTATATTCCTTTTGAAATAAGCATTGATTTGAAAATTGAGGGGAAATTCTTGGAAAAGCAAACTATAGTCATTTTTTTTCCTTTTTATTTCAAAATAGTATGGGGGTACAAATGTTTTTGGTTATGTGTATTCATTTTGCTATGCTTGAGTCAGGGTTACAAGGGTGCCTGTCACCCAGATGATGATCATTGTAGCTGGTAGGTGGGTTTTCATACTTTCTGCCCTCCTCCCTCCCCTCTGCTCGATTGTTCCTGAGTTTTACTTCCCTCTGTACAACTGTGTGCTCATCAGTTAGTTCCAGCTTAATAGCAAGTGTAAGTGGTTGTCTTTTCATTCCTTAGATACTTCACTTAGGATAATGGTCTCCAGTTCCATCCATATCATTGCAAAAGGCCCTACTTCGTCCTTCTTCCTAGCTGAGTAGTACTCCATGGCATACATATATCATGTTTTGTTAATTAATTCATGAACTGAGGGGCACTTGGGTTGATTCCACAATTGTTAATGGTACTGCAATAGAGATGAAAGTATAGGTGTTTTTTTGATAAAGTAACTTCTTTTCCTTTGGATAAATAAAGTAGTGGGGTTGTTGGATCAAATGATGTACCTACTTTTAGTTCATTGGGAAATCTCCATACTGTTTTTCATACAGGTTTAATTTGCAATCCCGGAACAGTGTATAAGCATTCCTTTCTCTCTGTATCCATGCTAGTCTCTATTGCTTTTGGACTTTTTAATAAAAACCATTCTCACTGGGGCATGAAACCATAATAATTCTAGAAGAAAATGTTGGAAAAACTTTTCTGGATATCAGCCTATGCAAAGAATTTGTGAAGGAGACCCCAATAGCAATCGCAGCAGCAACAACGACTATAACAATAAAAATAAATAAATGGGACTCAATTAAGTCTAAGAGCTTCTGCGCATCAAAGGAAGAAATCAAGGGAGCCAATTGACAACCCGCAAAATGGGAGAAAATACATCCAATAAAGGGATAATAACCAGACTCTACAAAGAACTCAAGAAAATCATCAAGGAAAAAACAGTCACATTAAAAAGTGGGCAAAAGACATGGACAGAAGCTTTTCAAAAGAGGGTAGACAGATGGCCAATAAACACAAGAAAAATGCTTAATATCGCTAATTACCAGGGAAATGCAAATTAAAATCACATGATAGCACCTTCCCCCGGTTAGAATGACTATAGGCTTCAGAGACTCCAAAAAGTCTAAAACCAACTTTAAGAAATTGGATAAACCCACAGCACAGCTGGGTTTATACGTTCTTAATTACAGTGTTTTCATTGTATATCATGTAAAAATAAACAGCCCCGGGAGTAGCCTGTGTTTGGCTATTTTAAAAGAGTGTGGGAATTTTAACTTATCTCCACAGTAGGTTTTGCCCAAATATGTAGCATTTGAAATATGAAAATGTTAAGCGCTTATCATTCATCATATTTTATTTTTAAATGTCCAGTCTTTACCTCAAATCACAATTAACCAAATGTTGAGAAATACCGATATGCAATTCTCAGTAAGGTGACTACTCAGATTAGATTTCTACTGACATGTTTAGTCATCAAAACGTGAGAACTTGATACCCTTATTTAGTTAAATTCAATGACATTTCTGAGGGGGTATAATGCTCATCACAAACAACCCAAATCAACTTACCTTAAGTACAGTCTTCATTCAAATTACATCAATTCAACTAGCTATTTTTTTTTTTCCTTTCCTATCAGGTTTCGGAACTTTGCTAGGGACTGAAAACTCAAAAACAGGAATGTATGGTCTCTAAGAGGAGCTCAAAAAACAAAATGTGACATGTAACTAGGTAAACTATTGCAATACAATGCAACGTTTGTCAGAACACGTGTAAATCATTATGAATCCAAAGGAAACGTGAGCAGTTTCCTGGAGGAGAGGGTAAAGTCTTCTTCGACCGTCGAACATTTGAGTTGGGTCATTGCAGGTCCATAGGAGTTTGTCTGATGAAAAAAAGGAAAGCAGGTCATTCAATATAAAGAGAATAGCACATACAAACCTTGGGATGATATGAGGGGATCTGGACCATCTCTATGTGGCTGGAGTGCAAGGTGGTTGGAAGTATGGGCAGAGGTAATTCTAGAACATCAGGCCATGGCCACAGGGGGATCATACCATAGACCTGGAGCTTATGGGTGGTTTTCATGGCAGATAGAGTGAGAAAATATAATAGCTATTTGAGGAATCAGTTTTAGGTGTGTGCGTGAAGAATAAGAAGGGAGGCAAAAATGCCCATAAGGCGGGAAGTTTGTTAGGATTCTCCAAAAATGCATATTGCAAAATATAAAATAACTAGTCCTACAGGTTGTTCTGTCCAAGCCCCTAGCACCGTAGACAGCACATAGCAAGTGGTGAGAACTTCTCCAGTGGATAACTGACAAATGTTAAGGTCATGTATTGATATGGACCAAGGTAACAATCATTTATCAATGAACTTCAGAAAATGGTAGTTTCCGTGTAGTAGCAACTCTGAAAGAAATACATTACATGTTAATACATTTACATCAATCTGAGAGGAGGAAGAGGTAGTCTGTCTAGGTCAGTGGCAGTGTGGGTACCCGCTTAATTGTATCACCTCTTGTATGATGTCTCACCCAGTTTTTATTTATTCCAAACGGGTGCCGTACCCCGACCTCCAAAACCATCCTCCTGTTTAAAAGAAGGCAGCACTAACCTAGAAAATCTATGTGAAACTCTGTGATCCCTTCCTTCCTCCCTTTCCCTTGAATGACCTTCACACTTTTCACACTAAGGCTCTAACAGCAGCATGAGACGGGAAGGATGCGACCTTTACTGACTTTGATCTGCTTTGGTTATATGAGATTCACTGAGCCTCAGTTTCTACGTTGGTAAAATGGGCACAAAAACAACAACTAGTATTAATTTGGTAAGAGCATGACTCTGAGTAAGCGTTAGTTATCTTTATTTCTTCTCTCCCCTCCCATAGGCCATTACAGGATGAGCTTCGAGTCTTCCTTTCAAAGTCGAAGGGATGCATCTTCAGTTATAGAAAATTAAATGGAAACTTACCTTCCTGTTTTCATAGTTAGAGGATTTTGTGTCTAATTGCGAAATAAATCTGCAGGCTTCTTGTTGACGGATAATTGCACAGATAGTCACCCAACATTCCCAAAAGTTACATTATAATTTTCAAGGAGACTTATAAGTCTAAAGTTTTAATGGGGGGGAAGAAAAATTCTTTAATACTGCAAAAGCACAAGCTACCTAAGTTGTGTAGGTAGAGTCCAATCTTCAACTACATCAGCACTATTGGCCAACAACTGCTGTGCCAAACCACTCACGGTTCACAGCAGGTGCACTGCTGACTCCCAACAGGGAGGGGAGCACAGGTCCTCCTGAAAGGCTCAAAACACTTCTGTTAATGGGTCTTCACTTAAAAGCTCCCGAGGGCCTTTGGATTATTGGGCAGTTTAGGACACTTTTACTCACTCTCCCTCCATCTCTCCTTCACTAGGAGTCACACCTGCACCACGTGCCTTCAGATCTCTTAGCCTCTTCTGTTTCCTTTCCCATTTTCTCTCACAGTTGGGTTCCCTAGTAATATTTTGCATATTTAATTCTATCTTCGCATCTGTTTCTTGGAAGCCTGGAGTAACATACCAAAAGGTCTCCATGGTAGTTAACTTCTGTTCCACAGAAAGTCATACATTTCTCTACCCTCAAAGGTCAACTTTGCTAACAATCTCTAAATGACATCTTACATTTCAGTATGTAACAAACATAAACGGGACCCTGCACGGTTGCCACAGCTACATGTAGGACTCAGTCCAGACTCTAAATCTGTTTCGTACACAATGTCCTCCTGCCTGTCCCCTCATCATTCCCATGTCTCACTCTCTAAAGAGTCTCAACTTTGGTCCCTTCTTCAAACATTCCTAACCTGCAAATGCTTGCACGTTTGCCAATTTTGTCTCCTGGGTTTAAACCAATCTTATTCATGCGGTAGTCCCACAACTCCAGGCCTAACTGAATGGCATTGTTCTCCTTCCCAATCTCTTAAACAGGAGGACCACCCATGCAATTGCTTCATCTACTGGGTGTGTGTGGTTGAGTAACAGAGCTAATTATAGATATTCCTGATTGCACTGTGTGTGACTCCTTTCTGTGTATTCCACAGTGCTTAAGTGAAAGCCTGATGCATTGTAGCTGTTCAGTTCAATAGCAGGCCAAATCAGCCCATATCATGTAAAGTAAATAGAACAGACTTTGGAAATAGAGCAATTTGTGTTTGAATACCAGATCTATCACTCACCAGTTGTGTGATTTGAGACAAATCACTTAATACAGAGACTTCTAAAATGGGGTTAATAGACCTCACATTGTAGAGACTTATAAAGATTCAACAAGATAATCCATTCATTTTGCATTCATTCAATAAACTGAGTACCTACTGTGAGCCAAGAATTGAATTACATCCGGGGGGTAAATCAATGATGGAGACACTCAGGGTGCTTAGCTTCAGAATGTTTATTTCAATTATGTGGAAACACTGAATTCTGAATATTTGCAAATTGGCATGGATTTTATAAAGAAAATAAGCAGGATACATTGTTCTAGAACACATAGTGGAAAACACAGACTTCAGGATGAGCTGGAAAAAGGTCTTTGAGGCAGGGGTGGACGTTGGGTATGCTATGTGCTCTCCACGTCAGTCAGGGTTTCACCAGAGAAACAGAACCTCTCCCCCTCCCCAATTACATTGTGCAATTATTTCTCAACAAAAAAGGAAATGTATGAATTCACAATTAGACACAAACCCTTCTCATTGCAGACACATATATGCATACATATAGTGTATGAAAGTGTGTATGTTTTCATTATAAGTAGTTGGCTTATCACCGGGGCTAGCTAAGTGAGACCAAAATCTATAGGGCAATCTGGGAATTTTTAGGCAGGAGCTGAAGCTGCTGTCCATAGGTAGAATCCAATCCCTTCCCTTCCCTTCCCTCCCCATCCTTCCCTTCTCCTCTCCTCTCCTCTCCTCTCTTCTTTCTTTCTTTCTTTCCTTTTTTTTTTTTTTTTTTTTTTGGATACAGGAAATTTAGTTCTTTCAAAACATTTAAACTGATTAGATCAAGCCCACTCAAATTATAGAAATTAATCTTCTTAATTTAATGTCAACTGATTGTACATGTTTATCACATTTATAAAATAACAACACAGCAACACCAGGATTAGTGTTTAATTGAATAACTGGGTATGATAGCCCATCCAACTTGACTCATAAAATTGACCATCACATGCTCTAAGACCGTAATCCTTTAACCATGAATTTCTGAACCTAAAGCATACTTTTGAAGATCTGCATGTATAATCAGCTTTTCAGAGGAAATCTTTCTACCAAGGCTATTAGAACATCTTTCATATCAAAATCACAATAAATAAGGATTTCAAAAAGAAAGAAGTTTTGTTTTCCTGAAATGTAAGATTCTATACCGTGAAAGCTGAACAGACAAAATTCTAGGCCATATTTTGTGGTTCAATAGTCAAAAAAATCATAGAAAAAAATCTCATTTTCCTTAAAGAACACACAGCAGGAAACACAGTGATTGAAGATCTTTACATGATTAATAGGGAAAGACTATTTTTCTTCTGTATTGTACCTTATATTTTTAATTATAGGTAAGTATGTTTTTAATATTTAATATTGATTAAATGACTCACTCATCCATATTAAAACTAAATTTAAAGTGTATTCATTTTGCAAGTAAATAGTAAGCAAAATGAGAATTGAAAGACCCAAGTTAAAAAATCAGTGTAGAAAGTTTGTAAACCAAATCGCATGCAAAGGGAACACGAAACATAAACCATCACTTCATTTATCAGGCAGAAAAGCTCTCACGTTTTATCTTAAATTAATGAATACTTGCCTCCTTCCCTACCTTCCAAAGTCCAATATTGTTAAGTGTAGGAAAATGGGGAGACATCAAGCACCCCACAACGTCGAAAAGAGGAAGATGTTGTAGAGAATTTTACAATGGGTAATATAAATTTCAGCAAAAAGAAAAATATATATGTATATACAATCTTATCTTGCTTCAAATGAGAATGCTAAAATAGAAATTTATAGAAAAGAAGTGGTTGGAATGGTCGGCGTGGGACAAGAGACAAAAAATCAATCACTGCAAATAAAAGGAGCTTGGACTAAACAGGACATGTTGCATCGTAACACTTTGTTTTACTCAGCGTGTGTGGCCAAAGTCAGAGCGGACGTAGCTTGTCCTCTTGGGAGGGAGTGTAACCAACGAGCTTGCCTCTTCATGACCTGGATTAGGTTGCGATTCCAGTTCCCTTAAGTTCTGGTTGGTCTTGCTCTCAGACAGCAGAGAGAGGCGACAGCATGGAATGGTAGCTCAGGGAATCCTGCTTCCTGCACTTCTCAAAGGGAAGCCGAGAGAAACACGCCTCTGCTCCACACATATGGGCTCCATGTGCCCTGCAAAGACATCAGGCTTAGCTCTGCTTTGAAGTCAGGCTCTGGGTGGCTTCTTTGTCACTGTTTTTTAAACTGTCATATATTCTACGAATTATGTGCAATGTTCAAGGTCATCTATTTAGCACAACTGTTGGGTATTATTGTAATCCTTAATTGCTAGCATTTCCTAGAACCTGGATCACCCTCTGTCATGTACCAGAGGACTTTTCAAAACCCAGTTGTTGAGAAAGAGCTGTAAATCTTCTCACTATGACAGATGATATTGTTTACAATCACATGACATTCTGCCTCGTTGTATAAACTGTGTTAAAGAAGGAAAACATGTCTCTGTTCCATGGAGACTTCATGGTGTGTTATGAACTGACCCCGCCCCAAAAAGACTTGCTTATGAGTCCATAAAATTTATTCATTTTTATCAACTAAAGAACACCAAGACTGTGCTTGGCAATGTGAGATACTCTGGAGAAGACACAGAAAAAGGTTAAGAAGAGATGGAAAACACCACAGAATATTTTAAAGAGTACAGACAGGTAACAGACCAGAGAGGGAGAGGTGCAGGGAAGAGTTTCCCTCAAGACAACATTTGAACTGTTTCCTGTAGGCTAAATATGGGTTTTACTGAGGACTAGAATATATCACAAACAGAACGATATGTATGTACAAAGGTACAAAATTAAGATTATGGTGTTTTTGAAATGGGAAGGAGTTTAGTGAAATTGAAACACAGGTTTATGTGTGGTAGATGGGGATTGAAGGCCCATGAAGTGAAATAGGTATGTTCAGAAAAATAGTTAAACATATGTGTATGTATATATTATATACACATACATATATATATGTGTATATGTATATATATGCACATACACATATATATATTCTTTTTTTATTACTTTGAAGGAAACCAAAAAAGATTTTGAAATAAAGATCCAAAACTCTCTTAACTTCGAATCCAAATCTAGAAAAATCTTAAAAACAGATTTTGTGGCCCATCTTGCCTGGACATGATAGAAATAAGGTAATTGATGCTCTTTATCCTGTTCAAGTGAATCTTCATACATTTGGCTATGTCGTTATGTTTAATTACTGGGTGCTGCTCCAGACAGACATTCAGTTAGGACTATGTGATGTACAACTTCCTTCCTGGGCTACCTATGTAAAATCTGAAAACTTCTGAATTCCGAAACACATCTGACATTGAGAATTTGGTATAAGGGACTCCAGATCTATATTTCCCTCCTTTAATGTTAAACCTTGTGACATAGGAAATCAGCTTATGTAAATAGAACCATGAGCATCACCCCAAATCTTTTATTCCACAGACTACATTTAAAGAGTAGAGATTCCTCAGAGTTCCTACACCATTTGATTTTCTTGGTAAAGCTCAAAAACAAACAAACAAACAATCAAAAAACTCATTATGATACGGTCAAAGTTTTCCTATACTTTAAAAAATTAACATCTTTAAAGTGTATGTCAGGAACCACATGGATAACTAGTATTTGAAAACATTATTTGAGGTGGTATATTAAATACTGCAAAAGCCACACTAAAGGTTCCCCCTCACGTTAGTGTATGGCTCAGAACCAAGCCCCTCCTTCCTTTAACTGGGCCCCAAGTTAAATTAATTCCTTATGTGTCTGGTGTTTTTCAGCTTTGGAGTTCATCCTGTAGGGTCACAGAAATGAATAATAAAAGTCTAAGTTAAGTCTTACCCAAAAAAAGACAGGATTCAAAAAGGAATAATTAAATTAACTATTATGGAGCAAATGTTTTTAAAATATAAAGAAAAGCTGTCTCCCTTTCGTATATTAGCATACCTGTTATATTACCGGTACATGGAGCTTACAAAACAGATCTTACTTAATCATGTGGCAAAACTACTTATAGCCTTAATTCAAGGGCTCATTCAAAGTTTTGAATTTAAGATACAGGAAGAATAAAACAAATAAACAAACTTGCAGAAAAATCTCTTTTCCACTGAATGTAAGTTTATAATCTCTATGGCTGGACTTCTCTTAAAATAGCCAAAATTAACCAATTTTTTGTGTGTGTGCGTATGTGAATTTCAAGGTAACATCCTTGATTGAGGATTTTCTTCCACTGAGAAAATGCATTTATGGGAAAAAATACAATAACTTCGGTGAATTGTGGGTATCATTATCAAAGATTAAAATATTCAACACCAACTTTAAACTCATCGCATGACTTGTATGCTACTTATTTCCAAATTTAACCGTATTCTATTTTCATACATATTGTCTATTTCTTTCTTTTTTTTTCTTCTTTTTTTTTATTGTTGGGGATTCATTGAGGGTATAAGAAACCAGGTTATGCTGATTGCATTAGTTAAGTAAAGTTCCCCTGATAGTTGTGTCTTGTCCTCAAAAGGTGTGTCCCACACCAAGACCCCATTTCATACAATAATTCTTCCCTTTGGCATGGTTCATCATGAGACATTAATATAGTAATTTCCCATATTTCTCTATGACCTGAGAATTATAATATGTTTGATCTATATTATATGTTTAGGGTATATACTAAGATTATTTAGAGTAAATAAAGATTTAGAGTAGTGTATGTATGTGTGTGTGTGTGTGTGTGTGTTATTTGATTTCTCTGATGCTTGCCAACTTTGGAACATGTAGATCTACAGGTTAGCACAGGTTGGAAAGGATTACAGTTCTTAAACAAAGGGGTTTTAGTTGTAGATATCATGTTTTGAGAAGTGACCTTTAAGCTGGTTTTTAAGAACCATACTTCTTTAAAGGTGTTTTGAGGAGTCTCTTGACATTTGATTTCAATTTAACATTTTAACTGTAATAACTATTAAGACACACAGTCAAGTACGTTATATAATAAACTTTAATATATTTAGACCACCAACATATTGACTTCTGCTGCCAGGTTACTTCATTTTTATGCAGGCATTAACATACAATCTTTCCTACCATCTCTAGGACTATATTTGAACTTGAAAACATGTGTCAATGATTAAGATGATTTCAGCTGTGTGCTGTATTTTTTTAATAACTCACATCAGTGCATATGTGCACACACACACACAGAATATAAGATTGTATATAACTCTGAGTCCTATTTATCTCTGAGTCCAGATGTTCTTTTTTTCTAAACAACTCAGTAAATTACAAAAATAAATTGAATGCCAAGGCTGATCTGATTTCAGCAGTCACATAAATTACTACCTAAAAGTTTTGTATGTGTCGGATAGAATTCTCACATTTATTACATTACGCATTTCCATGTTGTTCGAATATGTTACAAGGTGTATGTATTGTTAATGTCAAAAAGAAAAAACTTGATTTTAAAAATTGTACTTAAGATCATGCTAATTTTAACAAAGTATTTAGACAATGGCTACAAATCATCTAATAGGTTTGTGTACCTGGGTAAGGACCTTCGCATGATTTCTAATCTACCACTTCAATAGTCAAGTGAAGTTTTTAATGACTATGTCCCTGGATGTTGTACAGTTAAATGGAAAAACCCAACACAGTTCCTGACTCACCGTAAGTCTTCAAAATAAGGTGTTATTATTATAAAACACTTTGAATATGAAAGTATTTAATGTGTTACCATTATCTTTAAAAATAAATCAACTTAAAATGTACAAAGCTTCGTTTCTTCACACTGAAAGGTGTTTTTAAAATTATATTACTTACGGTTTCCACAGCTTTTATTCAAACAGATATAAAAGGGTTAAGAGCAGGGTTCTACTGGAAATATGCTAAGATCAATTATATTTTACATTTTCTCAAGTTCTCTAAATTGAATTTCCCAGTTTGCAGATGGCATTAAGCTTTCTCTGAGCAGTGAAATGCCACGCAAGAGGTGGGGGTGGGAGATGCACGGTGTTAGCGGGAGTGGGTGGAAAAGTACTTGGATGAGTTACAGGGTGGAAAGTAACCAATGGAAGGGAGTGGGAGGTGCACCAACAAAATGCCCGTGAACTTGAGCTCGAGAGCAACCACACACAACAAAAGCAGAAAGGCAGCCATGGTGGAAGGTTCCCTGGTGAGACCTCAGTGCTACAGATAGTAAAATGATGAGCAGTAAGAGTTTCTTGGAAACTAATACTTAACATCTGTACTCTAAAGCTAGCGTGTCTGTACCTGGCACCCAATTTGCAAAACTGGTTGCATCCGTAGGAAAAATAAACAAATGCACAGCATCAGTCATGAAAGTCATCACGTGCCTAAAGAGGACTTTATTTGAGTATTGCATTGACGGTGCTTTTCCATTTCAAATGGCACAGACGCTTATAAACACCATAAAAGTTGCCAGGAGGCAAACTCACGATAGAAGCAGAATGTACTTCATCTTGCCCTTCAGAGGACGCTTAGTGATGGCATGCCATGAGGTAGAACAAGTTAAATTTGACGAGCCTGTGAACTTTCACAACGCGATCGTGTGTCTATTATCACAGTTAGTTCTCTGAATAGTGTCGCCTGACAGGAAATATTGGCCGGCATGGCATGGAGTTACCCTGGAAGGTTCTGCATATTACACTCAGCTACTTGTATTACTGGGCATTCTCGAAGGACAGCATTCTGTGGAGACATAGAAGTGTCTATGATAAGAAAATATTTTATAAATAGATCTATGAATTCTCTTTGTGATTTTAAAGAACTTTTAAAAGTGTTTGCCCCCCAAGTCCACAACCTAGCCTGCTTCTTACAGATATTTTAATTCCTTTTAGTGTCTCAAATGCAAGCACAAATTAACGTCTTATTGTATATAATTAGTTTTTCAGAAATTTGCTTTTTTCTAGACTGAAATCTGAATTTAGGAAACTTGTCCCTTTCATTTTAACAGATAAACTTCTGTATATCTGAGATTTTCCACTTCTCTGTATTGTTAGCGACCATTCAGCATACCCAGTAATAAAATGTTCCATTACCTCAGTTCATTTTTAAATTTTCCTTTTTGGGAGCTCTGAGTGATGTGATCTGAACTGAGATTGAATGTAGTTAACCTTGAGGTCATCATGATGCAAATCAGAACTTTCCCTGACTGGACATATGGCCCAGACTTGTTTATTTTGACTTAAGTAATCTCTGAATATTCTTTTTCTTTGTTTTTTAAATGTCAAACTAATGTAGTCCAGGTGAAACTAACTGGTCTTATTAATTAAAAACCTCTGATTTTTATTTGAAACTAAGATATGGTGGGGGAAAAAAAGTAATTATTTTTTGGCATAAAAAGCTCCAGGGATGTTTCATCAGAATGCAGGAATGCCTGGGGTATACGCTTGACTCTCTGGGCCATCATTCAAACCTCTCCTCTCAGGATCTGACCAGAATTGCACCAGAAATTCTGTTCGTTCTCCGCTGGCTGATAAGCCAATTGCAACATAACTGAATACTTCATAATGGTTCAAAAATGCCAGCTAATACACAATCACACTAACAAAGCAATAATGGCAACAACAAAATCCATTCTAAGAATGTCAAATGCAATATTTTTATAAAAGTACTTTACCCTTTCTTTGTCTTAACTAATTTTTATCTGGGATCATCATACCTCTTTTCAAATCGTTGATCCAACTTTTTACAGTAGAAATGTACCATGTTACCTTACTATGAAAAGCCTTTCAAATTACCAGCAAACCATGAGAAATAGGTATCAAACAGAAAAACGAAAGGTTATTATAAAGGTCTGCCAAAAGAAGACTTAGAGCATAGACAATGGCAATGATATATTTAAAATCAGAAATTTGGGAAGTGTTGTACTTGATATTTTGATGATGAAGTGATCTGTAGAATTAGTTGGCTCCCTAATCATTCCAGCTTCTGTTAATCATCTCATATAAGGACAAAACAGTTACAGGAAACCAAAGCTAGTTTTGTGATACTTAATTCTTTTTATTCTTAAAATTGAGTACATTGATAAATAATGTACACACACTTTTGGACAAGTGCAGTTTAATTAGCAAAAAATGAATTTTGTGTCATTCTCTAAGTGAAAAATACTATATGCAATGTACATAGTGTGCATTATTAATTGCCCATTTGTGCATAACATTAATTCCGTTTGGAAAGTTATTTCTTTTCCTCTTAAGTCAGCAGAAAGTATACTTATACACATTTTGAGCAAAGGTGTGTACTTTTAAATTCATGTGCATAGTGCTTTACAAATGAAGAAATATTAACATATAAGTAAAAGGGATAACAACATACTAAACATAGAGAAAACTATTCAAAGGGCCTTGCTCGAATAAGCAAGTATTTATGAAAAGTGTGAATGTAGAACCTTATTCATGACTGAGGAAGTCCCACAGAGGAGAAGGCTAGACTTGAACCTTGGTCACAGGTATGGATAACTTTGCTGATGGAGTAAACAGATGGTTTCAGGCTTGGGGATGGAGACAGATGAGGTGTGGACGGAGATGTGAAGGAAAGATTTCGAAGAACGAACTTAACTTTTTCCCAATTTTCTGAGCTTGCTTTGTGTGTTTTCTAACCTCTGTGCCCTAGCCTGTAAGCCTCAGACGCTTTCTTACCATCTCCAAGAGATTAAACTCAAGATCAATGCCACCTTCCCTACAAAGATCCTGCAGTTCTTCAAACCTTGACCCCTACCTTCTCCAAAGGTTTTAATACCTCATAAAACACCCGTGTTACACTCATTGCTCTATACTAGGAAGGGTCTTTGTAAATGTACATTAGCTGATAGTTTTGCTTTTTAGTGTTAGTTTTTTTGCCAGAACCCTTATGAATCCACTACTCTCTTTTTTAATAAGATAGAAATAGGCATAACAATGTTAATAACCTTCTGAACGTTACATAGCAAGGAAGTAGAGGATTTGGATTCTAATCAAGGATAATTTTATTTTATTTGTATTGGATTTTATTTTATTTTATTTATTATTTTTTTGAGACAGACCCTCATTCTGTCACCCTGGGTAGAGTGCCATGGCATCATTGTAGCTTACAGTACCTTCAAACCCCTAGGTTTAAGTGATCTTCTTGCCTCAGCCTCTGTGTAGCTGGGACTACAGGACCTGCCACAATGGCTGGCTAGTTTTTTCTATTGCTTTAGCGGAGATGAGGTCTCACTCTTGCTCAGGTTGGTCTGGAACTCATGAGCTCAAGCAATCCACCAGCCTCAGCCTCCCAAAGTGCTAAGATTATAGCACTGCGATTGGCTGAGTTCTGTTTTTAGATAACAATTTTCTGTGAATTCTGTATTTTTACCCTATAAAACATTTCAAGTTGCAAGCAACAGAAATCTTTTTCAAACTAAATTAAGGTTTATTGCAGTCATTGTAATGACCTATTCAATTATACCACAGAGCTTCAGCAGAGGGAAGGCCATGGCCAATCACTGGGGAGTGACATGAAAAGCTGACCAATCACAAAGTGGATCAGATCTCTTCATCTGGGATTGGTTCCCTGCATTTTTTTCCTGTCCCTGCCACAAAGTGGTGTGGGGGAATAGACCTCAGTCCCAGACCCAGATCGCATCCCCTTGATCTAGTTACTGTAACTAATCTCAATCCTGGCTCTGGGACCGTCATTATTTCACCTTCCTTGGCCACAGTAATGATTCCCATTGTGATAACCCAATCACAATGACTCCTGAAACTTTTTCTGATAGTTGGAAAAAGAGAACTTCTCTTCTTTTGCGTGAATTATTTCTGAATATGAAGCTTAGAATGCTTGTCAGTTGTTACCATGAGGAAAGCTGATTTAAGGTCAAAGCCAGAGAATGGAGTAGGGCAGAGACTCCCAGCGGAACAGGGAAGGCCCGGATCAAACCACACCTGAACTTTATGTGGTAGTTTGCATTATGGTTCCAGGATATTTACTGCCTATTCCTCTAAGAATTATCCTTATCTACCATTTTGACATCAGTCTTTTTTCCATGTAACCTTGGAAATGATATGTGAATTGAAGAAAATATATGTGACTTTTGAGAAGAAGCTTTAAAATCCAATATATAGTTTCATCATTTTCACTAATACATTTCACCTTATATGGAGTGGTGAGATTCCCTAGGCAAGGGCCCCTCTTTTAGCCTGGACCACAAATTGAATAAAACCATAGAGTAGAAGGTGGTCTCTATGGACACATGACATGCGTGATAAAGAAACATTTGTTGTAAGCCATAACAAATTTGGATTTCCTTTTTATAGTACAGTCTGGTTGACTAATACTATCACCCATGAACTTTGCCACTAAATAAGCCAATGAATCTCTAATTGGCTTCACATCATCACTAACAATCTTCATTGTCAAAACCAGCATGAGTTTTCTGCCATTTGCTTTCGAAAATATCTTCCCTACAAACCTATTTTAGGCAATTAAATGCTACATTGTGTTGTTAATCCTAAGTATATCAGGAAACCCTTTTAACACAAAAACTTCCCAATGATACATCATAATAAGTGTCTAATCTTGTGTCTGTAATGCCAGATAGTCGGCAGAGCAGTGACTACAAGGATAGGGGTCACCATTTCTACAACTATGTCTGTAGACATCCAGATAAAATAGAAGGAATCTTTCCATTTCTTGTAATGGTCTTAATGAAATGGGGTAAAATGAATTAAATTCAAGTTGGAGGGAGGGAGAAGGAGGGGGAGGGAGAGGGAGAGGGAGGAGGATGCTCTTACCTACTGGGCACAATGGAAGGGTGTACAGCAAACCCCCTGGGTAAAGGGCTGGACTACAACTTGAGCTTCACCTAACAAACACAAAACACATAACTCAATCATTTCTACCTCCCATTAAGCTGAAATTTAAAAAAAACATGGGGAAATGAATTTAAGATAATGCATGGGATTTTACCATTGTACTTTTAAGAATTTTATTCTCCCATGCAAAGCATGTTTTCCTTCATTAACAAATAAAATCAAAAGCTGAGACACATAATTGAATCTCTTTGATGCTTATTTCAAAGCATTTCAACAGAATTAATTACTATAACACTATGAGAAATATTTAAGTGCTATTATTTTTCTTCCATACATGGGAAGGTGGACACTCTAAAATTTTAAATATCTTTCCTGTAGACCACACAGCAAGTCACTGGCAGAACTCAATGCTTCTAACCTCATTGACCTCTGTCATCTCAATGTGGTCTATAACCTTTTTACAGCAGAACATTCATAGGAAAAGGAGACTTCTTACCAAAACACTCGACAGGCAGTAAAACGCAGAACTTTCAGTACTTTTTGCCATTTATAGCTTGTTTTGAGTCCATTCTTAGGATCAGCAAGATATTTGAATTAAGTTACAGCAAGTCCTGCAAACCAACCAATGCCTGCACTAAAGGTCGTCTAGGCAACATGAACAGAAAAATACAGTGTTCAATCCTCCTTCAGATTCATCCACTTCCTTCCTTCTCAATTGACATAATTGAGCCAAAGGAGGAAAATCAGAGAAACATAAAGTCTACTGAGAAAATAACCAATCATTTCCCCCCCCAAAAAAATACGTTATGGCTCCCAAAATAATCCAATACTGCTATTAAATCCTTGTCATACCTGCAAACGTTTCCTACATTTTATGACTTTTAATGAGTATGTCAGAAAAATTACTCAATTGTTCTAATAGGTTAGGCAAAGGGTAGAGATTTAATTATTAGGGAAAAAATGGACTCAAGTTTAGTTATCAAGACAAAATGGATTTAATAGAAACAGGGTTATAATTAAAATTTGTAGCCTTTCCCAGGAAGCTTTGAGCTGGCCTTGCAAACTATAGCATTGCTTCTAAATCATACAGTAAAATATGACAATATGAATCTGAAAGTCTATACTACCTTGTTTCAGTAACTTCTCCCAAGGTCATGGATGCTCTGTTTAAGCATAATATATTTAATGCTTGCATTATCATAGTAGTACATGTGACAGAAAGCTATATAGTATTCCAAAATTTGAGATTTCAGTCTAAAAAGGGAGCACATTTACATTGTTATTTTAATTTGATTTCTTAATTATCTGAAAATGACCAAAACAGTACTATTACAACTACTTTCATTTAATTAATTAATTTACTTTTTTAGAGACAGAGTCTCCCTTTGTTGCCCTCAACAGTATAACTACTTTTAATGTACCCAAGAAAGGGCACAATTCTACTTATTTACTTCAAGGAAAATAGAAATCTACTTTTTTTTTTTTTTTTTGAAGTTCTTGGCCAGGGCTGGGCTTGAACCCACCACCTCCAACATGGAAAATAGAAATCTTCTTAATTCTTGATCTTTCTAAGGGAAATTGAGACTCTTTCTCAACTCATTTTAATTCTGTGTGTTATTCAGGTGAAAATGTGTGTGTCTTGCTTCATTTTTCTCATCATGCTAATTTTACAACAGCCTAAGAAAATTTCACCAGCATCATGACAGGGTCTCCAGAGGTCCTCCAAAGTCACAAAACCAGAGAAGCTCCATGGGTACAAAAACACAAAAACTGACACTTACAAAAGGTAGCACCAGCTATCAACCCCCCTAAACAGGGTACGAGCTAATCTAAAGAACAACAGGCTCAAATATCATTACTCTTTTCTGATGCTCATAACTGGTAAACAAAATTGAAGCTGTTAACACAAATAATTACATTCTGCTATGTAAATTTCAATTTTTATAATCAATTTTGAAACAGTCAATTATAATTCCTGTGTCCATTCGCAGGTGTACATATTTCATACCATTAAAAATTCTCACTCTGCATATAAGCTTTTCTCTGTGAAATGTCACTTGTGGAAGAGATAGTTATTACATAATACTTCACACACTTAACTAACTCATCCATTATTTATACTCTGTTAAATAAAATTCCAGGCAAAGAGTTCTAGCCTTGTCAATGTGAGGACTAAGTAACAAAGGTGAATTCTGGAGAAGCTAGGCAGCCTGCTGCCCCATGGCTTCCTCAACAGGTGCTTAGAGAATTTTCAGTGTTAGGAACTTAGACTTTTGTTCACCTATTCTGTGCACTGTATGCAACTGAGTCAATTCTGAGACATGTTTATGCTATGAGGACAATGATGGTAGAAGCCAGGAGAAACACTGGTCTTTCAGTTTAAAAAAATGATGATATTTATAATATGAAAAACAACAGCCAAAATTCCACAGGTATTTTGTCAAAATATAATAGTGGCTTTGATAATTATGGATGAAGCCACAGATATACCCTTTCATTTCTTTTGAAATATTTATCACTGACAAGAATGTGGAGGTCTAACATTCACCTTTCAGCACAGCCCTGAAAGGCTACTCTTTATATTTGAAAACAAAGATCATATAACACACTCCTTGGAGGGTAAGTGATGTGGCATTCACTTTCAAATAAACATCTATGAACACAGAGGAATTGAGAGAGAGAGAGAGAGAGAGAGACATTCACACACCACACAATTTTATGGAAGGTCCTGATTTTTCCAAAACCTAAAGTGGATATTAGCTTTTAAAGTCTACATTTTAAAGACCTTTCCCTTAATTCTCTAAGAAAGATGAAGGTAGATAAAGATGGTGATGATATATATCCCTCATGCGTGGATGCATTTATTCATCAAACACTAATTTAGTGCATGCTCTACTCCAGGTTCTGGGGATACACAATGAAACAATGTATGCCCCTTGGCTGTTGGGAGTTTGTAATCCATTTGAGAGAGACAGATAACTCACTATAAAAAATACAGCATGCAAAGTCCTATCTCAGGGTTTCTAAAGCTTGCTAAAGGGGATCTTAAGAGGAGCATCTTAATCAAATCTGAGAGTTTGAGAATTATTCAAAGAAAATCATTTTAGGCTGGGCATAGTGGCTCACACCGGTAATCCTAGCACTCTGGGAGACCAAGGCAGGTAGATCTCCTGAGCTTAGGAGTTTGAAACCAGCTTGAACAAGAGCAAAACCCTGTCTCTAAAAATAGCTGGGCTTTGGGCCAGGTGCCTGTAGTCCCAGCTACTTGGATGGCTGAGGCAAGAGGTTCATCTGAGCCCAAGAGTTTGAGTTTATGGTAAGCTATAACACCATGGCACACTACCCGGGTAAGACTCTGAAAGAGAAAGAGACTCTGTTTAAAAAAGAAAGAAAGAAAGAAAGAAAGAAAGAGGAGAGGAGAAAAAGAAAAGAAAAGGGGGGGAAAAACCCCCAAACATTTTTATGCTGGTTTTTCAGTGAGTTACATCTCTATATTAAAGAGGCCCAGAAAAATTAGGTTAGCGGGAGAGAAGTCCAGGCAGAGGAAACAGCCTGTGCAAGATGAGGACTAGCATTACATGCTGGAGGAGGCACAAGGTGAGGGTGGCTGGTGGACTGGAGATTAGGCCAAAAGAGGAGTAGCAGCCCATGTACACAAAGCTGAGGGGAATGAAGCTATGGACAAAAATCACAGCAGAATCACAGCCTGTGTTTCAGATAAGATCTGTGCTTTAGAAAGTTTACTCTGGGAGAGGAATAGTAGACTGACCATGAGATGACCAGCTCTGTTATGCTGATTCTCCTATTATTAATAGTTTAAACATCACACTCGGATAATGACTTAGTCTGCAAAAGACAGTTCTTTTTTATTTACTCAGATCTTGTCTTCTGTGGCATATATACCCACCTCTGTGCACAGAAGTGTCCAGGCCTCATTAGTGAAATCTCCTTCATCAACACCAATCTAGAAGGTTAATTTTTACAAAACTCAGTTAAAGTATCATGATGTCTAGGAGGGCAGTAAATGAGTTAATTGTCATATTTTTTCCCTTGCCACGTTTCAGAGATTAGAACTTGCAGGGAAGAGAATTTTTGTCATTTATTCATTGACTCACTGGAATTGCAAAGGAATGAACAGGGAGAGGTAGCAGAGAACAGTGGGGAAGGGAAGAGCATATCATGAAGTCTCCCAAGAGGTGGGAAAAAAAGAATGCAGTGCAGAGAAGGGACACAAAGTGGTGACCCCGAAAGAGCTGGGGCAGGCTCTGAGGACGAGCTAAGTGGAATATTGGGAAGAGCTGGGAAACCGGTTCTTATAGGAGAATTAATTATCATTTCTACCTTGACCAAATCACTTAATTCACCTGACCTATTTGTTTTTGCAGAACAAAGACAGAGGACTAGACAACCTCTAAAATCCCTTCAAGTTCTAAAATGCAGTTGCCCAACTATTTCACAATTTTGCCCAAGGCTGCTCCTAAACATTTGAGGTCTGATAGTTAAGTTCACAAACTCATCCTAGAAAAAGTGCTACATACCTCATTGCTGAATATCACTCCGGTCACCAGAGAGCCAATGGGGGTACTTCAGAGGTGACCATAGTGATATTCAGCAATGAGGTATGTAGCACCTTGTCTAGGATGAGGTCTCAAACTTAATTGTCTCATCTTGTATACTCCATTCTTGGTTCTTTTTCTCCCCTCAAACTTCCTTTATATATTCTTCTTAACAGAAAAATATGAGCATCAGTATATAAAAAATGAAACTCAGTAAATATTTCAGAGATGGATGTAGGTAAAATTGAGTTTCCTTTAAAAAGAGGGTTGTTGTATAGTAATGAATTTGTCTTTGCCCAGGTTCCCAGAAGGGAGCTTTCAAATCCTTGGAATTTCCATAGTGAAAGGAGGATTTTTGCTTTTCATGATGAGTTCTTGGAATCATACCTGAATTTATGCTAGTGAGGTGACTCTGAGCAAGTTCTCAGATAGTTGGAAGATGAGGTCTGACCCTCCCAGAAAGACCAGCACATGACTGGAGAGTTGGAACGTTGAACCATTTGATGTCAGTTGGGGTTCTATTTTCTGGGAAGAAGATTAGGGGGGACAGAGAATCATGTTGTCACTTTTTTTCTATAATAAAATTGCATTCATACATACAGTCTTTTATGAGTTCTGTGTCATTTCAACAATTCATTGAAGTGGGGGGGATAGTATGACCCCCAAAGTGGTAGCAAGTCATCAAAATTTCAAGTAGCCTGGGCATCCCCAATCTTGTGACTGGTGTATGCCATGAAAGAAACTTACCAGGGACTGTGCCTTTCATCTGTGCTAAATCTGGGTAGTTAGCATCAGAATTTTATTCCTAAAATGCTTTTGAATATTCTAGCAGAATAAAATAAAGTATAATATAAAATCATTTTAAAAATGAAATATTTAAGAATAAATTAAATTTAAATTACTAAGAAATAATGATTATGCAATTATTATTAAGGAAGTTATTAAGAAAAGCTCAGCAGCACATTTCTACACATAAACTCTCTGGAGCACCACTGCTTCATTAGAATATCCATGCAAGTGTTAAACGTGGACACAACGGAGGCACTGAGCCCCTTAAAAAGAAAGAATTAACACTATTTAGTTGCAGCAAAAAGAAAAGAGTAAGAGACTGTCTCTTAAAACTATTAAACAAAGGGCAGTGCTTGTGACTCAAAGGAGTAGGTCACTGACCTCATATATGGGAGGTGGTGAGTTCAAATCCAGCCCTGGCCCAAAACTGCAAAAACAAAACAAAACAAAACAAAAAAACTATTAAACAAGAAAGAAAAAGAGCAGAGAAAATCTTTTTAAATGAGAAGATCACATTTCTTATAGACTTTCAAAAAAAGTTTTAGTAGTGTTCAGTAAAAAGAGAATAATAAATACAAGTTGATAACAAGGTTTTGTAGACTATTAAGTAAGTTGAAGTTAAAAGAAGTTGAAAGTAAAACCACGAGAAGAACATCAATTATATTTTAAAATGCTGGTATATGGGTATGGTAAGATTTCATGGGAAATCTCACAGATTTATTAGTGCACAAATAATTTTGAAATTAATTATAATGACATATAATTGTGATTGACCTAAAAGATATAATACTGGTTTTTCCTATATCAGAGATTGTAAATTTCTAAAAAGATAAAAATTCAACCAAGTCAAGTTTTCACATAGCTAATTCCTTCAGTAAGGCAAGCAAGTTGGCACAATTTGTATTGATTTTAATGAGGCAGTTTGAGTTTGTCTTAAGAAAATATATTCGTGAAATCATGTACCCTTTATACAAGTTATATTTCAAATGTTAGTTTCTTTTTATAGGTGGAAACATTATGCTTTAGAGAACAAGATTTAATTCAAAAGAGAGGGCCATCCATTTAACATACAATCATAATCATTAAACAATGGAAGAATACAGAGGAAGATGAATCATTAAAAATTTCATCAAATTCTGTTAAAGTTCTTTTCAGAGACTCAGTACAGATGGCAAAGAAATATAGAGGTGTTTTTTATCAAAATGCTCAATATCTAGGTATAGTCTTCTATGCTAAAGCACGAGTCATTTCCAAAAAGTCTGATGATTAGCCTGGTGTGAGGTGGGAGTGCCTTTAAGTGATTTGACTAGAAGAAAATGTCCACATGACTCAGATAATGATTGCTGCTGTCTATAGAGCCAGGACTATCTTTTTTCTGCATCAGAGACTTGGTAGTGTGAAACCAGAAAGCAGTACTTCACTGGTCCATTCATCCTTCTGACACTTATTTAAGGCCCCAAAGCCATATTGGCAGAATCAAACACTGCATTATCTAGGTTCCTATAGCTTTGCAAGAGACTTCCATGTAAACATGCATTGACTTACATACATAGTCTGCTCTTCCAACATATCTTGGCTAACCAGAATTTTGGATATTGATCTTATGTGTGTATGAGTTTGTGTAATGATTGATTGCATTTGTCAACTTGACTGAGCTAAGGGTTGCCCAGGTAGCAGGAATACATTTTTTTCTGAGTGTGTCTGTGAGGGTGTTTCCAGAGGAAATTAGCATTTAAATTGGCAGAATGAGTAAAGAAGTTGCCCTCACTAATGTGGGTGAGTGTCATCTAATACATTGAGGGCTTAAATAAAATTAAAAGATGGAAAAAAGGCAAATGTCCTCTCTC
This sequence comes from Otolemur garnettii, assembly GCF_000181295.1. Classification (NCBI taxonomy): domain Eukaryota; kingdom Metazoa; phylum Chordata; class Mammalia; order Primates; family Galagidae; genus Otolemur; species Otolemur garnettii. Next base: position 28,218,738 of record NW_003852402.1, on the reverse strand, counting down.
TACCTAACCAGAGATATTCATCTTCTCCTGCCCTTGGACATCATTGCTCCTGGTTCTCAGCCTTTTGGATTAGCACTTGGACTTGCACTGCACCGGGGCTTATGTCATTGGTTGCCCTGGGTCTTTAGCCTTCAGGTTTGGACTGGACCTACGCCTACCTCCAGCTTTCCGGGGCCTACAGCTTATAGATGGCTGATGGTGGGATGTCTCAGCATCTGTATCTCACGAGGCCGTCCTCCAAAATAAATCTCTCTCTCTCTGACAAACCCTTATTTCTCATTTAAGACCCAAAAGCCATCATGGCAGAATCAATCACTTCACTGTCTAGGTACCTACATTCCCATAGCTTTGTGAGAAATGTTCTCATAAAAACATGCATCTGCTTACATAGCTTGTTCTTTCAAAATGTCTTGGCTCACCTACAGTAACAGTTCTAACGGACATTCCAGTAAAAGAATTCCAAAACTGCTTTGAAGGTGGATTAGGTCCTGGTGTCAGTGCACAGCTTCCGAAGGGGAGTCCTTGGAAAATGACCACAGTGATATTTAACAATGATGTATATAGCACTTTTTCTATGACAAGTACGAGAACTTAATTTTCCAGCCCCATATCTGTGCATATTCTATTTCTCTGGAGAACCCTAATGTAGCATGTATGTAAAATATACATGTGCTTGAAATTATATACTATTATTCTATATTTATCAGGGTAAAGGCTAAGTTTCTGTAGCAGAGAGACCTCCAAACACAGGAGCATAAATAAAATAGAAGTTTTTATTCTTTATATCTAAGAGTTTCAAGGTAGACGGTTGACGTGATGGGGCTGTTCTGTTCCACAGAGTAATTCATAAAATTTGTCACAGAAATCTAATTCCATCTCCTTAGTTTCCTGTCCCCTAGATGTTGAATCTGGATCATTGTCCTTGCTGCCTTTCTTCCAGCTGGTAGTAGAACAGTGGAACAGGAGAGTGTATGTATGCTCGTTGTTTTAGTTGCAATGCCTGCAATCTGCACTGACTTAGTCCCTGAACATGGTCCCATGGCCTTATCTACCCACAAAGGCAGCTGGGGTATGTAGGCGGTAATACAAGTGGCCATGTGCTCACATAAGATTGGGTTACCTCAGAAGAAGGTGAGAATGGTTTGCAGGAGAAGTTTAGCAATTTGCTGCTTTTACTGCACATAATGATGTAAAATAAGGCAACGAAAGTCAAAAACAAAACCCCTCAAAAAGAACCTGAGTAACTTGTCATCTTGTTTCTCAACCAGAAACATTTTTCCAGGCCAGGAGCAATGTGTGAAGAAATTGGGAGATTGTTAAACTGGGAGTGAGATGTAACTGCACGCAGTACCCAGCGGCCAGAGATACTGATCATCTTTGCCTGGCACACAAGCAGACAGCCTCCACCACAAACGTTACGCTGATCATGGAGAGTTGAAAACGTCTACTTCTACATAATATCCTTTGTGTTTTTAAAATACTGTACATCACTCGGGACATTAAAGTTGTGCAAGGCCATGTTAGGGGTATTTAATTTTTTTTTTATTGGCTGACTTTTGTCACACTTGCTTGACTTTAAGCAACTTGGTATTAGAAATCTTGTTTTCTTCTTAGTTTGAATATAGGCCCCAGGTCAGTTGTTAATAGGTCACGTGTTTAAATAATAAGGAGCACGAAGTGTCCCTTTTGGACATTTTTCCAGACTGTAGATGGCTACAAACACATGGACCCTGTTCTCAAAGTCCTTGTCACTGTTGTTATTTCTCCCTCTTTGTCTTTCCCTGGTGTCTGTCATGTCACTGCTAATTTCTCTCACTTTTGAGGACCCGTCTGTATGGGAAAGCCGGGCTGCTTTCAACACTGCAGCCGCATCACAGGAAAGTCCACGTTAGAGACCCTTGGCCGCGCCCATCACTGTAAGCCGTGCCTGTTCTCAGACGTTCCCTGTGACACAGCGAGCCTGCCAGTGCAGGAGGCAGCTCTAAGTCATTAACTTCTGAACAGCTCAGCTCAGATGGAAACGAAGAATTAAGATGTACAGGACTATGAAGGAGGTGGCTGTTATCTAACTTTTCAAAATGGGAAATGAAAGAAAAGCCCAGGCTTTACGAGATCCTGTGGCACAACCAGGAAACTCCAACAGCTAAGAGGAATGAAAGAGGGAAATGAGGATTGGATCAATTTTCACGTGCACTTTTGACCTTCTCAAAGGTGGCAAAGGTGCTTTTCCAGCCAGCCTCCCAAGCAGGTCCTAGATTTTACTCTGCCTTTTATTTCTCTTTCTCTCCACCCCTCTCTTTCCTGCCTCTTCTTTTCATTCCTCTCCCCCCCTTTCCCTTTATCTTTCCCTTTTTTAAATTAAAATCATAACTGTGTGCATCAGTGCATTTATGGGGTACAAGGTGCTGATTTGTTATGCAATGTGGAATGCTTACATCAAACCGTTCAGCTTTCATCTGGAGGCCACCAATTCACGGCTGCCTCTTTATGACCTAGCGACCTCTAGGGAAACTTCATCTACGTCAGAGATCGTAAAATATGAATGCTCATCTCTTTTCATCTTCCCAGGACCCCAGCTTGCAAAGAAACAAAGTTTGAGTTTTCAGTATTGCTTCAGCGTTCTCCATCGGGAGAAAAAAAGTATTATGAACATTATCGGCAGCAACATAAGGAATCACATGAAAGGCAATATTGTGTGTGGGGCTTCCTGAATGGCAGACAGCTTTCTGGGAAATCAAGGCCTTCCCCTGATGCAAATCAGATACTTACATAATGCTGTTTCCTTAGAGGGTGGCAAAGGACTAATGGGATTTAGGTGCCCCTTTGGGGCATGGGGAAGCTTTTCTGTCTTCTTGCTTGAAACAGAACATTTTGACATATTAACTGGATCAGCACAAAATGTATCTAATGCTATTGAATGCACCTGCTTTTTCTGGATAGAATTTATAACAGACCTCTGTCCATGAGATCTGAAGCAGCGGGAGGCTACTATGATGTCCCTGCCCTTTCCCCCACCCCACCATAATCCTTAGATATGCATATTTGAAAAAAACAGTGCTGGTCACAGCATGAATGAAAAGAAAAATTGGTCTCTTTCTCACTGGATTTCATAATGTGCCATATGTCATAATGCCAATTGTATACTCATGTGCTACAGTGTTGTTTTTTTATTTTTTTACACATGGCACATGGAATTAGGACCAGTGATCCAGCAAGTCATTTTGTATAAAGCCAGATTCTAGTTTGACATGTGCTATGCATCACTGTACATCCTTAAGAAAAATGCTTGCTGTGTTTACACGTGTCTTCCCAGCAGCTGATTTCTGAGTACAGGCACTGATGACGGCCTGTATTAGAGATCGGAATATACTTCCTGCTGTGCAATCCAAATGAAGCTAAGTGTATTTCCTGCAAGATTATCCTGCCTTCTTCCTTTTCTCCTTTTATCTTCTCTCTGATATCTCCTTCCTGTTTTTTTTTTCCTTTTCTCCTCCACCATTGATTCCCTTAAAAATTTCTTCTTTTAATCACCTAGTTTCCCTTTTATGTTAGTCTAGAGCAGTGGTTCTCAACCTTTCTAATGCTGTGACCCTTTAATACAGTTCCTCATGTTGTGATGACCCCCAACCAGAAAATTATAGCAACGAAAATAATTTTCTGGTTGGGGGGTCACCACAACATGAGGAACTGTATAATTTTCTGGTTGGGGGTAACCACAGCATGAGGAACTGTATTAAAGGGTCACAGCATTAGGAGGGTTGAAAACTACTGGTCTAGAGAGTTCTTGAACATCACATTACATCTTCTTATATCTTGGTCTTCAGTGTCTGGCTATGTAAAAGTGTCAGTAAATGCTTATTACATTATATTCATACTGTATATCTGACGGCTCAACGTGTATTCATCCAAGATGACGGCACAGTGCTGATAGATAGACCTTTGTCTTTGTCATTGCTATCACCGTTACTACCACTTCGGCATAATTATCCTTGGCATAATCATCATCGTTACCACAATGAAGGCTTCCTGTCCAGAACAAGAGTGTTAGAATTATTATTTCTTTTAATTCTATAGTGACTCAGTACCCTCATCTGTGAAATGGAGGTATCAATAGCACCTTCTCTGTAGGTGTCTTATATGGACAAGAGTGGCAGGACGTGCAGAAAGCGTTCAGTGTACGGCCTCAATACTAAATAGTCCATGTATGCTGGTTATTGATATCACAGTTATCATTTTATACTAACCCTGTAGTTGAAGAAATAGGAACAGAGAGGTTAGGTAGTTTATTAAAAGTCACTCAGCGTGTATGTGGCAGAAACTGGAAACAAACTCCCAATTCTATCTTTGTAGACTAAGCCCAGACTAACTTTGGCTTTCCATTGTTAAGCGTCTTAAAGTTCTTGGCATAAATAGCAATTGTAAGTCACATACATAACTGCCACAGGTTTAGAGAAAGAGCTCTATGTAGGGAAAGAGGTTGAACAAGATTCTAAAATAAAATACATAGTTTCATAAGGTTTTACTATCTCCAGTAAAGTCTTCCCTATCATGGGCTGGGAGCACGGTGTAATGGTACTTACTATGCATGTCAGAAATGCATCTAGGAAATTGCTCTATCTGCTCAAGCCATAATAATCCGTCTTTATAACTGTATGCTTTGAAGTAAAACATAAGGTTTTGAGTAATTGGTGAATATCATTTCTATAGTAATAGCTAAACAATGAAACATATTCTCAAGAAGAAAAGAGGCTGCCCTTCCCCTTTTCTTTTCTTCTTTTCTGCTTTGATAGTCTCTGAATTTGCTTAACATTTGTTAGGGGTTACTGATGAAATTTTATTTTTTTACAGAGACAAAATATATAGATGATCTAAGCTGAAAGTAAATATATAAGGATTTAATAAATACTTATATGGAGAGGGAGGGAATTAACACATTTTAAAAATTGGGATAAAAAGCAGTTTGTTTAGAAGATAGAGCTCACTAAAGGTAAATAGAAATAAGTTAATTACTATTGAGAATTGTCAATTGCTACATACGAACACAACATTTACGTAGACCATATTTTACTGAGTTTCACCACATTGTTTATAAGTTGTACTTTGTTTTCTATATATCTAAGCAAGAAAAATAATCTGCCAATCAAGTGACAATATTACTTAGACCTTTTAACTTCAAGTTTTAAAAGAACACTTATATTTAAGCATAAACATTTGGTATTTATGTTGCATCTATATAGGAAGAAAAGATGTATTCACTGCTGATTAAGGTATATTTAAAATTTCCTTCTATTCAAAATCCCAGTCATTTTAATCACTTTTTTATCATTTTCTAAGTGAGGGTCATTGAAGCCTATGTTTTCCTATCTGATATTATCCTTTATACTAAAAGAATATTGGTAAGGTTCATTTCTCAAAAGAGCCCATATAGTAAATTAAAATTACTGATGCTGGTGAACTATGTGAACAACTATATAAACTACCTAAAAATGAAATTTAGAAAAGACTTCATTACAATACCATTGAAAAAATAAAATACTTAATAATAAACTTAACCAAGAAGGTAAGAGAGCTCTATGCTGAAAATTATAAAATATAGATGAATGAAATTAAAGGAGAATCAAATAAAGAAAGATATCCATGGGACTGGATTGGAAGAATTAATATTGCTGAAATCTTCATATTACTCAAAGAGAGCTGCAGATTCAAGTCAATCTCTAATAAAATACCAATAACATTTTTCATGAACATGGAAAAAACAATCCAAAAATTGTCCATATATAAAACCATAAAAGACTCTGAATAAACAAAGCCATCTTGGTAAAGAACAAAGCTGGAGGCATCAAACTTCCTAATTTCTTTTCTTTTCTTTTTTTTTTTTTTTTGGCCAGGGCTGGGTTTGAATCTGCCACCTCTGCATATGGGGCTGGCGCCCTACTCCTTTGAGCCACAGGCACCACCAAAACTTCTTAATTTCTAAGCATATTTTAAGCCCATAGTAATAAAAGCAGTATAGTAGTGGCATAAAAATAGATACGTGACCTATTCCAGATCAGTGGAACAGACTAGACAGTCTGTAAATGAACCCAAGAATAGATGGCTAATTTATATTTGACAAGGATCCAAGAATACACAGTGGATAAAGGATAATCTCTTCAATGGTAGGAAGAAAACTGGATATGCATGTGTAAAAAAATAATAATCAGACCCTTCTTTTACCCCATACAGAAAAACAAACCCCAAAGGGATTCTAGATGTAAATATAAGACCTGAAACTATAAAATTTCTTGAAGAAAATATAAGGAACCATCTTCTTACATTGGGCTTTGCAATAGTTTTTTGACTATGACCCCCCAAAACACAGGCAACAAAAGCAAAAATAAACAAGTGGGACCACATCAGACTAAAAGACTTCTGCACAGCGGAGGAAATAATCAACACAGTGAATAGGCAAGTCATGGGAGGAGAGAAAAAATTATGAACCGTATATTTGATAAGAGGTTGACATCCAAAATATGTAAGAAACTTGCACAGCACAATACCATGGTGACCATAGTCAGTAGCATTGGACACTTGTATTTTTTTTTTTTTTATTGCTCTTTTTGGCTGGGGCTGAGTTTGAACCCATCACCTCCGGCATATGGGGCTGGCACCCTACTCCTTTGAGCCACAGGCGCCACCCTACACTTGAAATTTTCCAAGAGGGTAGACTTCAGGTGTTCTTAACACACACACACACAATTTGTACTATGTGAGGTAGTAGATATATTAACTTAATTGTGGTAATCATTTCCCAATGTATATGTATATAAAATCATCAGGTTCTGCCTTCAATGTATACACATTTGTCAATTTTACCTCAATAAAACTGGCAAAAAAAAGAAACGTCAGCAGCCAATATGCTAAGTCTTCACTTTACAAACTGTAAAAGGAAGAAAAAAGTATAACCAAAGCAATCAGAGGAAGACAATGATAAGGAGAAAACACGAATGAAATTTTTAAAAAGCAATCAAAAATAAGATCAGTGAATCTAAAAACTGGTTTATTCAGATGTTCAAATTTAAAAAACCTCAGCCAGAGTGATGAAGACCAAAAGAAGGTAGACAAACAGGTATTTATCAGAAATTTAAAAAAATAACAAATAAAACTTTAAAAAATATAAATTTTTTTTGCACCATTCTTGATCTTGACATGCTGCAAATCTTCTGTCAAAGATATGTACAAATAAATGTGTCATGGTTTTTCTAACATAGTGAACAACTTTTGCTGTAAAATGAGCTTAACTTGTATGATTTGAGGGGTTCTATACTTTTGCCCCTAGCAGTTACACAATACCCTTTTTAGAAGAAGCCTTTAGGAGACTTCATAACTTCAGATTTTTTGTTGTTGTTTGGAATTCATTGAGGATACAAAGAATTAGGTTACACTGATTGCGTTTGTTAGATAAAGTCCCTCTTACACTGTGTCCCGCCCCCAAGAGGTGTGCCCTACACAGCCCCCCATCCCGCTTCCTCCTCCCCATCCCTCATTCCCCTACCCCCCACCTTGTGTTAGATCATCTACTGTCTTCACATTAGGATTGAATACATTGGATTCTTGCTTCTCCATTCTTGTTGAGAGTTGGAACTCATAATTTCATATTTTTAATTGAGAACACTCCATCAAGCGACTTGGCAGACCCATGTAAAATTCTTCCGAAGGCTTTCCTATATAAAAAGATCTCGCTTGTTTAAAAAGAATTTTCCCCTCTTTTTCTAACAATTATCATTTTATTCCCCTCACCTCAGCCCCTTAGAGTGTAAAAGAGTTTTAGATTTAAAATGTGCCCTTGCTATGAACCACTCCAGTGTAAAAGGAACCAAGTGAATTCAGGTGCTTTCTTACAGTGTAATTGGTTTCTTTTCATGCTAATAAAAGTGGTCTCTCATGCCTACTTTCCCTGGCTCGTCCATATAACATAGGCAACTGTGTCAACATTTAGCCACCTTAAATGTATGCCAGACACTAAGGAGTGCATAATGAACGTTTCTGTATTCAGTAACCATCTCATAAATGTTCCTGTGCTCAATGTGCATATTAAAATGCCTGTTTTCCCCTTCCAACAATGACATGTGTTGAAAAGTGGATAAATACTGAATATCTGTTATATATGTTGGCAAGTGATAAAACATTCAATAGGCTGCTCTGAGTGAAATCTAATGAAAAGACCATTTCACACCAAGTTCTTTTCCACCATTAGCACACTCGAACCCTCGTTCTCAAAAGATATGACCTCTGGGTGGGAAAAAAACAACACAGTTGGAATCAGGTGGTAAAAAGAATCTGTAAAGAAAGAGACTGGGGGCATTCATTTTCAAAATTTGGATGTAAGTGGCGCTTTCTGCTTTCCGGTTTTAAGCAGAGAATATGTATCTGGAGGTGACCATAAATAGACTTTAATAATAAAGGTAATTCATGGTACACAATGTCATTTATTTTACTAGGAGGGAAGGTTATTATTTCTGTAATTTTAAGAGTGATAAATGCTCTTATTTTTTTTTAAATCGATCCATGCAAGAATGTATTGAATGGATTGGATTGAATTGTGTACGTATAAAATAGAACATGGAAGTCCTTTCTGTAAATACTGCTTACTGAGTCAGCTAAATACTTGTCCAGAATTACATATATATGAACAGACCTATGTGCAGACCCATATACGCATGTGTATGTGTGTATAAAAGGTGCTCTATATGGGCTAACGGCTTCCATAAATTGGGTAGTGCCTTTCTGCCAGTATGTAATAGAGACATTCACATCACTGAAAGGAGAACAGAGTCGCTCTTAATTGCCTATCACATTACTTCTGGAGCCACATGGATGTTACATTATTCAGGATTAAGGGATCCATTTCCAAAGCACCCAGCAAGACGGATGCTTTGGAATCCCTTCACTGGCTCCACAAGCTTCTCCTTGCCGGCCTTTTCATTGTTTGGTCATTTCCGCCGTGAAGGATACCTTTGGTGCCCAATGCTGTTTGCAGGGCCATTTTTGCCACACACACAAAAAAAAAGGATTAATTTTTTCTGCCATTTTCCATTTTCATCACCAATTTCCAACTGTCATGAAAGCGAGCTCTGTTTTTACACGACGTTCCATTCTTATTACCATCTTCATCCCGGGAATGGAAGTCTGTAATGAGAGCAAAGCCATGGCTGGCATCTGAGGAATGTTATAATTCACCCGCATGACAAAGACAGTAATGAGAAATGACAGTGCCACAAAATGAATCCTTTCCGATCCCAGCCCCTCCGCTGGTAATGAAAACAGAAGATGGCACCAGCTGTATTCATCTTCATGACACCTATTGTGACAGGATTGAACGCTGCAGCAACAAACCCATCTGAGGGTACAATTTCCCAGTCTCATTCTCATCATGTTATTTTTTTTTATTTAGACTTTTTATCACCATTTCTCCTGGGACTCCAGTGATTGGGGGTTGGTGGGGGAGGAGGGAGTCTTCAGGGGCTGCAGAATTTTCTTTATTGTCCACATCTGAATGTATTTCAAGAGAAGTAAAGGTGCATTCAGCTTTAAAAATTATTAGTATTTTTTTATTTTGAAATCAGCTTAGCAATCCCTCTTAAACACATGAAAGAAGAGTATGGAAATAAAGCTACTTTTTGAAGTTCTAATTTGAATCTTGAGTTGTTTATCCAACACATACAATGATTACCAGCTCTTACCCACCCACACCTGCACGATTCCCTCTGGTCTCCAGTCCCCTCTTCTCCTCCCCCCTTCTGCTCTTGTGGTTTCCTCTCCTCGCTCCTTTCCCTTGTCCCACTCTCTCTTTCTGAGCTATGATTTCATCTTCATCAAATCTAAAAGGGAGTTTAGAGCTAAGTTGATCCAATCTCATTTTATAGATTGAACAGCAAGGAGGCTCAGAAGGTGAAGCCTCTTACTCAGGGTCACTTGAAAGTTCCAGCATCCCTCATTCACAACTTTTTTATTCTGATCTTTATAGGATATGAGTTGAAAATGCCAAAGGCAAAGGTAGCACAGACCGTGCTCTTCGCAGACTTTCTAAAGAAGAACGGTAGCACTTTCTCAAGGAATTCTTTTTTGGACTCACAGGAATCCTGGTTCTGTCACTTCCCACCTCTATGCCTTTGAGCAACTTATCTTTCTAAGATTCCGTTTTCTTAACTATAAGCCAAGTTTTAAAAAGTATAGCCAGTATACTAAACAAGTCTGTCTTCAACAAGGTAAATAAAGGGATCATTTCTGCTTCTTACTGACTTCAAATATGACTTTATCTTCTTAGTTCTTTTGAGCCTACTCTGAGGTCACAGAGACCAGAAGCAGGAAAACTATTCTTCCCTGTTCTTGATACATCTTTTTGTTTGTTTGTTTGTTTGTTTGTTTTGAGACAAAGTCTCACTCTATGGCCCTGGGTAGTGCCCTGGCATTGTAGCTCAGAGCAACCTCAAACTCTTGGGATCAAATGGTCCTCCTTCCTCTGCCTCCCAAGTAGCTGGGAATATAAGCGTGGGCTACCAAGCCCACCTAGTTTTCTATTTTTAGTACAGATGAGAGTCTCACTCTTGCTCAGACTGGTCTCAAACGCTGGAGCTCAAGCGATCCATCTGCCTTGGTCTCCTAGAGTGTTAGGATAATAGGCATGAGCCACTGCTCCTGGCCTTGATCTTTTCTTAATCTTTTATCTTTTCCTCACTATGCTTCTAACTATTCTGTGGTCAGGAATGAAGGAGAGGTGCAAAGTACATGGCAGAGGCACCCCCTCCCCATTATTTGGGCTCCTGTGCTGCACCATGTCATGACATAGGGAAGCAGTCCTTTGGAAGACTTCTTAAAATTCACCCTTCCCTCCTGGCAAAAAAAAAAGGCAAATTGGTCCATTTCCCCTGTTGGCAAGTACCTGAGTCCTTTCAAAAATATTCACGCCTGGCTACCTTTCTAGGTATCCAGGTGGTGCATGTGAAAAGCACACCAGCCAGCCCTGACATGCTCCAGGAGTGAGACTAATGCATTGCACTCTTTTTGCTTGCCTGCAGGTGTGGTCTGATCCAAGCAACATCCTGCTTTCAGAATATTTTAGACAATCGACAAGTACCATTCTCTCCTTTTCCACACACCACACTCAAGGTATCTGCTCCATAGCAGCATGGGCAAACTTATGCAGTTTTGTAGCTACCAAAAGTATCTAGCAAAAATTGGAGGAATATTAGTGAAATATTGATCTCCCCTTTTAATCCACATTCTAATCTCTAGGTGGTTATTGGGACACACCTTTACTTGACTAGAAAGAAAGGGAATATGATTGCCTGATAAGTAATTTGTTGATCAACTTTGCTTTCAAAGTTTAATTCAAAATTCCCTTAAATTAAATTTGTCATCCCTTGACATTTCTTGAGCAATTTTGATCTCCTACATCTCTCTAATCTTTCTAATGTTCTCTTACACTGGCTGCTGGGGGTGTGTGTGACAGGTAAACCACTTTCGCCACTGGGATGAATCTTTTGTGTCTCTTTAGATAAATAACAGTACTTCTCCTCCATCATCCCTGCTTTCAAACTTTAGATGCAATTCTGAGACCCTCCAAACTTCTCATTGCATTCTCTACATACCTCCCAGAGTTGTTATAATAACCAAACCTTTTCCATATTGTGGCAACTCATTTTGTGTTTCTTTTCAAAACTGGTATATTTAATAGCAACTCTTATGTGATGGGATAACTAAAGTATAGAGAGGAAAAGTTGTCTTCTAAGAAATTCATACTCTGATTAAATAAAAAAATTAAAATAATATGAAATAATATAAAGCAAGAATATATGCCACAGCACACTGCAGCTTTAAAGTCATGGTAATTATAAACATGATTATGGCAAATGTCATGTTTGTTAGGGAAAGAGTCAGACCTACAAGTCTCGATTATTTCTCATAAAAATTATTGCTGTTAATTAAAAGAATGCTTTTTTTTTAATTTTAAAAAATTTGTCTGAAATTTTGTGAAAATATGGGTATATTTGTGAAAATAATACCCAAAAGCCGATGGGTTGGCCAAGGACTTTACAAAACATTTGGAAGATATCTCAGTATGGTCTTGAGGGAACTGCAGAATATTTAGTGGTAGCAGCACTGCCGCACAGATCTGGTGGGCCTCTGGCTGCCACTGGAACCACAAATGCCCATCATGTATATCACTCCAGAATTCCCTGAGAACAAGAGCTCCGGCCAGCTCTGCACTGAGTTGAAGATATTCTGAATCTTCAATGTAGAGGATCTGTAATATAGATTAAAGCTAAAGAAATTATCAGGCATGGAAAGCACTAGAAATTCTGACTTCTGGGTCTTCTGATTACCATAATAATTTATATTGTAAATTTAGACCTAATATGTGCAAAATTTGTGTTCTATTGCTTTCATTTATGAAGTTTTTTCTGTAAACATGTTTGCAATAAACCGACAGATTGACACTAATCTGATTTTCAATCTGTACTGAGGATCTCTTGTATTTTGTTGAGCTTCTCCGTGAGTCCCCTGGATAAAGAAAAAATAGGACCATTGAATCATGTGGGCTACTCAGTGGTTTCTTAATCAATGGAGAAGCTCCGTTTATGAATCAGGCTTCCACATGAGATTGACTTATGAAAAAGGAGTTTAAAATCACTAGATTGGAATTTTCTTCTATCTCTACTTATTCATGATTCTATGAAAATATATGTAACTGAAAAATTCAAAGCAGCAAAAGTTAATTCATGTTAACTTTTTCATGACATGTGGTGAGGTTGGAGTCCTATGAAATTGCTCTGATGCTTGATGTCACCTACTCAACTTTGTTTAATGAACAAATATAACAAGGTGCCCCTTGCCATACTCAGGCAAGGAAGGCTTTATGTGAAATACATTTTATGGACTCTGAGTAACCTTGAAAATTGGCATACATTTGCCAAGACGGCAAACAAATGTGTGTGGGAAGCAGATAGGCTGAATTCCTTACAGACCTTCCAACTCAGGGTAAATTGCCCAGTCAGGGGAATGTCTACATGACCATCCCTGCAGGGGGAAATCAGCAGTGTGGGCAGCTGAGGCCATCAATTAGTAGTTTAGGGAAGAGAAGCTGAAATGTCTGTCTGAGGAGATGAGCCTTGCTCTCCCCCCTCTCTCTTTCCTGTTTGCACTGTTCTCTGGCCTCTTCAAATGTTGCATTACCCTACGTTCTTGGTTTACCCTTTACCCAACCTTCCTGGGGGCTATAATCTTCCCTCTCTCATTCTCTCTCTCTTTTTATTAAATCATAGCTATGTACATTAATGCATTTATGGGGTACAATTGTTGATCAACTTTGCTTTCAAAGTTTAATTCAGAATTCCCTTAAATTAAATTTGTCATCCCCATTCTCTTATATACAATTTGAAATACTTACAGCAATTGCTAAGTCATGGAAAAAGCCCAAGTGCCCACCGACCCTCTCTCATTCTTAACCTTGAATGCTGTGCATCCTTGCATATGTACTCTGTTATGTACCTAATAAAAAGATTCTGGGAAACAGGCCCAGGGCTGCATGTTTCTCATGCTTCCCCCCTAGGCACCTGAAACAGTGTATACCATCACAGGCTTCCAGTTTTATGCACTAAATTTGGCGTAAATTTTATCCTTTCCTCAGCGCCTTCTCCCTTGCTGGCCACTATCCCAGTTTGGAGTCCGTTAGAAGCCCAACAAATGTGCTTCAATGCTTACCACAGAAAGACAAAGAAAAAGGCCAACCACAAGGTGACTCTAGAGTGACATATTCTCAACAGAAGCCATTTCTACGATTCCTGATCATAGTCCTTTTAAGAAAGAAATGTCACTGTGCAATTTATTTCTATTAAAAAAAAAACATAAGGATAACTGAACTTCTCCAATAATGCAAGATGAAAATTATAATAAGTTAAAGTGTTGTGGATATTCTCTATAGTCAGTCAAATATATAGCATTAATATCAAGGAGAGCTATCAGCATGAACATAGATTAAATGCATATAAAATCTTGATTCTATTTCTAAACCTGTTTTGGAGTCAAATAAAACAACTCAAGGAAAATATCTTTCATATTATTATTAGTTTTTAATTTTCATACTTGTAGCCTTGAAGATTGCTAGAGGGTACATAGGAGATAACATAGTTTTGATAAATTAGTCTTACTTTGGGCAATTAAGGCATCGGTAAGATTAAAAAGTTGGTTCTAACATTCCATTCCCGGTGACTTAGGATAAAATCACAATTACTGCTTTGTCTTCCTGCTTGGTTAGATGCAATGTTCTCACCACACGTGGATTGCTATAATAAGTCAAGCTTAAAAAAAAAGTCTACACGGAAACTTGCGTGCAATTGCTGTGCCTGACATTCATGCAAAATGTAATTAAAAGATTTGAATTGTACAGGTGCTATAAAGAAGTGTATTACAAAATAAGCAAACCATAATGTCAGAAAATCCAGTTTGGTTATTAAAATGTTATGATCTTAATTATGGCATTCCTGTATTGTACTTCCAGGTCTATTGCTAAGGAGAGGAGGTTATAAAAACAGGTTGTCAAAATCATTATCAGGAAGTTATTCGAACATTGTTTTTAAAGGAAATTTATTGTTTAATTATAAAGGCAATATAACTCCAATCTAGAAAACATGTAAAATGGTGAAAAGAAAAGTAATTGCCTATTATCCCAGCCCTTGAACCTCCGTGATTATAATTTTGGTGGAGTTCCTTCCAGCCTTTCTTCATAGTGCTTTTATTAATTATTTTGTTTACAATTCTAATGTTTGCACATCACATTTCACACCTTCCTTTTTCACTTTCTTGTACATATTTAATAGAATTTTATATTTTCAAAATAAGCCCAGTTTTCATATTAGGAAATTATTTTGTAAGAGAAAGTGGCCTTTTTTATTCCCAGGAACTTTTCACAAGAAATGCTTTGCTCTTTGCTGAATGCTAAACAGAGGACAAAGTCTCCATCAATTAAGGCTTGGAAGGAGGCCAGACCTCAATCGCTGGGGGTAGAATCTTTGTGTCTTAGCTTCCATGGGAATGGTCATATAAAGAGACCAGATGATACAAGACACCATAATTGCTGCCCATGGAGCCAATGGAGGGCATCTGAATGCACCAACATGAAAGCGCTTCTTTCAAGGACACCTGAAAGCATGCTATGAAACCAAGAGCTACAAGAAAATCAAAATTAGAAAATAAACTGCAATTGTATGAGCCATTCTATGGGTGAGAGTGGCTTATGTGCTTTTTAAAAAACTACAATGTATAAGTAAAGCAAACTCTGAGAGTCCCTGCAATTTTGTACTTGGAGATAAAAAAAGAATTAATATCTACAGCTATAAAATTAACTTTTTATGTATATGTACAGGCATAATTGAGCATACGCTATATACAGGAAAACTAAGAAATGTCTAAATATAAACTATACTTAAGTAATCACAGTAAAAGAATAGAAAGGCCAAAGTTTATTAAAAGTGTCATAAGACGTGAATTACCCAAAATTTCCAACAGCTTCATTCATCATTAAGAAACCACAAAAGATGAAAGATCAAAGAACTTTAAAGCGTCTCCTACTTAGAATGTCAACATCACACCAAGATTTGTAAAAGAATTTTTGAGGATGTGGAGAAAATACACAGAATATCTGGAGAGTAGATTGTGAATTCAGATAGTCTTAAAAGTCATATGTTGTTTTACAATGTAATTCACTTTTTCATTTTTTTTTTCCTCTCTGTGGCTACCTTACATGATTGTAGTCTATGGTTTTCAGTAGTTTGATTGTGATGCCTCTAAATGTGGTTTTCTATCCATTTATAGTATGTGAGGTTTATATTTGTTATTGAATTTGTGGCTTAGTGTTTTTATCACATTTGGGAAATTCTCAGCCAGTATACTCAACACTTGGTTAAATGTATGTTAGTGCCACTGTATCCCACATACTATTTATGCTTTTTTTTCTGTATACTTTTTCTCCCCATGCATTGCTCTGGATAATTTCTACTAATTTATCACCTTATTTACTAATTATCTTATGTTCTATTTTGTTTTGTTTTTCTAATCTGTTAATAAACTACTCTAATGAAATCTTAATCTTAGACATTATAGGTTTGGTATACAATTTTCATTTGGCTGGGTTTGTTTTTCTTTTTAGGAGATTTTAGGTATCTTTTAAACAATCCTATTCTTTCCTCTATTTTCTTGAATTATATCAATTGTTGTTACTTTAAAGTCTTTCACAACTTTAATAAATGATTCACCCATGAGTCTGTTTCAGTTATCCATTTTTCTCTTGGCTTTGTTCACATTGTCTTGCATTTTAGTATGTGATTAATTTTTAATTTGATTCTTGAAATGATATCCTTTTTAAAAAAATTGTGTGGTCTCTGGATAATGTTATTAATATTTTCCTCCAATGAGGATGATGTGTAACATAGCAATTTTTCTATCAGTGAGTAATTGACCTACCAGCATAGGTCTGACAATATGGAATTACTTAGATAAATTATGATTTATTCACTATAAATTATAATTATTCCTGAATAATGACCCATTTGAGGTCATGAATTTCAAATGTGATTAAGTAATTATGTGTGTGAGAACATGTGTTTTTCTCCACTTAAGTTTACTTACTACAAAGATGCAAGCATAGATAGTACTTAAATTCACCATATTTACCCCCACACTCCAACCAATGCCTATGCAAATCACTAAATTTGATTCATGACGTTAACAGAATAAAGGATCCAGTGCAATCCCTATCAAAATACCAATGATATTCTTCACAGAAATAGAAATAAATAGTCTTAAAATCATATGGAACCACAAACAATGCCAAATTGCCAAAGCAATATTAAGCAAAAAGAATAATGCTGGAGGCTCAGACTATTGACTTCATAAAATATACTACAAAGCTATAATAACCAAAAAAGCATGGTACTGACATTAAAACAGATACATAGATCAATGTAGCAGAGAGTCTAAAATAAATCCATGCATTTACAGTCAACTGATTTTTGACAAAAGTCCCAAGAATACACAATGAAGAAAGGGCAGTCTCTTGGAGTTGAGAAAACTAGATATTCATATGCATAAGAATGAAATTAGACCCTTATCTCTCACCATATGCAAAAATCAATTTAAAATGGAATAAAAACTTAAATGTAACACCTGGAACTATAGAAAAAAATAGTGTAAAAATCTCTACAGGTCTAGGGTAATGATTTTCTGGTTATAAATTTTAAAAACACAGGCAACAAAAGCAAAAATAGACAAATGAGATTATATGAAGCTAAAACTCTCTGTTCAGCAAAGGAAATAATCAAGAAAATGAAGAGACAACCTACAGAATAGTAAAATATATTTGCAGACTATACATTTGCAGAGTGGTTAATATCCAAAATATATAAGGAACTCAAACAACTCAAGAACAATAAAACAAATAACTCTTGAAGCACCCTTTTATCATAAGAACACTTAACAAAATAGACATAGAAGAGACCTACCTTAGAATTATAAAAGCCATAAATGATAAACCTACAGCCAGCATCATACTAAATGAAGAAAAATTGCAAGTGTTCCACTTGCAACTAGAACCAGACAAGGTTGCTCACTAAAACTACTTCTGTTCAACATAATGCTGGAAGTCCTAGCCAGAGCAATCAGACAGGAGGAGGAAGTCAAGGTATCTAAATGGGGAAAGAAGAGCTCAAGCTATCAGACTTTGCTGATGATATGTATGATTGAAAGTATCAAAGAGGACGTAAAGAAAAGGAAATCCTTGTCCACTGTTCATGGGAATGTAAGTTAGTACAACCATTATGGAAAACAGTATCAATCTTCCCCAGAAAGTTAAAATGCAACTACCATGTGATCCAGCAACCACACTACTGTGTATACATTCAAAGAAAACAAAATCAATATGGTGTTAAAGATGTCTGCCCTTCCAATGTTTATTGTAGCACTATTCACAGTAGCCAAGATATGGAATCACTCTAAGTGTCCATCATAGGATTAATGGATAAAGGAAATGTGATATATACACATAAAGAGATATTACTCAGCCATAAAAGGAAGAACATTCTGTCCTTGGAGACATGATTGAACCTGGAGGACATTACGTTTAAGTGAAATAAACCAGGCATAGAAAGACAAATACTGCATAATTCACTCCTATCTGGAATCTAAGAAATGTTGATCTCATAGAAGTAAAGAATAGGTTGATGGTTACCAAAGGGAGGCTGGAGGTGACTAGAAGGAAAGGTAGTTGAGGAGATATAGTTTAAGGATTCATATTTATAGTTAGATAGGAAGAGTAAGTTCAAGAGATCTGATATGTAACTTGGAGACTGTAATTAAGTTGTATTCTTGAAAAGTGGTAGAGAGTGGTTATTAACTGTTCTAACCAAATAAAAATGCACTTGTTACATAGCTAGATTAGCCATTCTCATTTCCTGCTGTGTGGCCTAGTTTCTAACAGGCCACAGACCAGTACTTATCTATCTGTGGGCCAGAGGTTGGGGACCGCAGCTTTCAAATATCATGTTGTATATAAAAAATACGTAAAATTTTGTGTGTCAATTTAAAAAATATAAAAGTTACATGCTAGACAAACAGAAAAATATGCACTATGAGGGTATATTTTGTCCTGGGTAGTCTGAGATAAAACTCAAAAGCAAATGTCAATTTTATCACATTAAAATGTATCTATACAATCATGTTCTTAAGTATCTCTACAAAGTAATTTGCAATAATTCACACCACTTTTGGATAGTTTAATTCTGTTTTAAATGATGAACATCACTTATAAGCTCTTCAAGATTGATCCATGCTATTTGGATCTAAGACATTAATAGCTAATTAAATTTTGATTTTGATATGTATGTAGTTAATTTGATGGATATTGATAAACTATTTACTACAAGTTTAAATAATTAAATTTATAGAAAGCACTAATCTTTCAGAAATAATTTATAAAATAAAGTTTCACTAGGAAATAGAGAGAAACATATATTCAAGAATGTGGGCTGGCTCACAGAACTCTGGGAGGATGAATTAGTCATAATTGAGGATTAGAAATAGCTTCAAACAGCATATGTAGAACTATTGCATGAAGACACCACTGCTGATATCTCTTGCTAGAGATATTGTTGCTCAGTATTTGACATTGATATTACTTCTAGAAGCATCATCATTAATGGTTAAGAAAACAGGATATAACTTGGACCACTGTAGCAATCTATTCATAAGAGATTCTATCAGTGTCTCTTAATTGCCATGACTCATTTTTTAAACAGGTGAGACCTTCCAAAGTCAACTATGTGCAGGTAGCTTATGTAATAGGATTATAAGCATCATGTCCCCAGCATCATGTTCCCAACTATCAATACATCTCCATATGGTTCAGGGTTGTGTGTGTAAATCATGGAGCTATTGATTCACTGAGATTGGCACCACAGGTTGATCAACTTGTGGTGTTCCTCCCCACCGTGCTGCTTGCCTGTCAGACTGCTTTCTGCAGATATGAGCATCCATGCATGATCCTGCAAATATCCCAATCTTCCCTGTTTTTAAGTTTTCAGGCCAGGTGGCATCCAAGTAATGCTTTGTCAGATTCTCCCTTCTGTACAGGTTTAGACTGCTGAATTTGGTAAATAGGCCAGTTTCTTCTGAAATATGCAGCCATGGTCATAGTTTCTACTTTCTTGGAGAACTTCCACTTCCCCATACAACAGGCACTAAATTTAGCAGCCCCTTTACATAGTTGGTATATTTTGTTTGATTACTGCTCTTCATCTTAACACCATGACAGTACTTGGAGCACATAAGGTGTGTCATAAACATTTACTAACATTTTGCATAATTAATGAATAAATCACCTACTTCCCTAGTTTCTCTAGAGATTCCTTTTCTAATTCTTTTGTGCTCCAGACACTTTCATATGGCTTCCTAGAAGAAAAGGATGAAGCTGCCATCTTGGTTATTTATTTTATTTTTTTTTTCCTTTTATTAAGTCATATACACATAGATCATGAATACATTTATGCATCTGTGGGATACAATGTGTTGATTTTTTCTTTTTGGCAGTTTTTGGCCAGGGCTGGGTTTGAACCTGCCACCTCCAGTATATGGGGCCAGCACCCTATTCCTTTGAGTCACAGGCACCGCCCCAATGTGTTGATTTTTTATACAATTTGGAGTGCTTACATCAAACTAATCAACATAGCTTTCACCTCATTTACTTAATTATTGTGTTAAGAAATTTATGTTCTATCGAAAGATTTGACTTGTACCCTTGCAATATGCTCCGTAGGTGTGGTCCCACCATTTACCCTCCCTCTGTCAAACCTTTCCCCCATCTCCCTCCATTTCTCGCCTTCATCCTTGGCTATAGTTGTGATCTATCTTAAAGCCAATAAAATAGCGAATTAATAAATTATTATTAAGCTGAACTTGTAGTTATGCAAAAATAATGCTAAATGGTTGTAGGATAATTCTAGGGAGAACTACAGTCATACCTCTAATCAAAAAGTAATGTGATTGATTATTGAATAATTTATTTTTCTTGTATCCATTATTAAGGAGGAAAAGAAAATGGGCCTCCAATATTATGATTGTTCAATGTTCCTAACCAGTGAGATTGTGGGGATAAGAGAGAGGTTTAATATAAAATTTAAACTCACAAATGAGAATTTGAGGGGAAATTGACTTTGGGGGATTTGTCTTTCCTTTATCTAACAACAAATTGTCAGACTAGAACCATTGTGGAGAGATCTGGAGACTGCTTACTATGCCTCTAGTTTTTGTTTGTTTGTTTGTTTTGTTTTGTTTTGTTTGCAGTTTTTTGGCCGGGGCTGGGTTTGAACCCTCCAACTCTGGCATATGGGCCCAGTGCCCTACTCCTTTGAGCCACAGGTGCCGCCCTATGCCTCTAGTTTTATGAAGTCTGATTGGAGCAAGAAAGGAGAAAACTAGCTAAAACAATAAGAATAACCCTGGAGGGGTTAATAAAATACAACTTGCACAGACTTCAGGTGAAATCACAATCATGGGTATGAAATATCCTGTGTTAATAACTTGCTTGTCCATTTAAAAAGATGTCTGATAGAAAACTACAGAGAAATCAAGGCTTAGCCATTAGACCCAGATGCAAATTGGTATTGGAAAACAGTATCATATTTGGTTTTGCAAAGTCGACACTGAAGAACAAATCTCTCAAATTTATACTCCCAGTAAGTGGCTTTTGTCAACACTTGGTATTGTCAAACTTTATATTTAGTCTTCTGGAGGTCAGATAATACTTCATTATCATTTTAGTTTGCTTTTCCTTGATTATTAGAGAAATTATGCTGCTTCTCATCTGTTTATTTAGCTATCTTCTCTCTTGAAATCTTTGTTCAAGACTTTTATCATTTTTCACTTACTTATCTCTCTCCTTAATGATGTGTAGGATTAATTTAAACATCCCAAATACTGTAAGAACTGTGACAGTTATATGTGTTATAATATCTTCTCTTGTTTTCTGTTATTTTTTTGTTTCCCAAATTGTATCATTACTAAGCTAAAGTTTTAAATTTTAGTGGAAAATTGAAAATATTTTCTTTTATTATTAATTACTATTTATTCATTTTAACAAATTTCCTGCCTCAGGGTCTTTAAAATAGTGTTTTACATATTTATCTGGAAGCATTATTGTTTTCTTTTTCACATTTGGAAGTCTAAATACATCTGGAGTAGATTTTTATTAAAGCTATCAGAGAAAGGCTAGTTTTTTAAATACATATATCTAAATTCTATAGCGTCTTTTGTTGAAAAGATTGCGTAACATTGGCTTTGCAACAAATCAAGTTTAGATATGTGGTTGAGTTTTTAGATTTCCTTGTTTTTCGTTGGGTGATTTATGCATTTTTTTGCACTGATATCACACTGTTTTATTAAAGCTCTATAAATCTTAATTGTTAAACCAAGATCTTCATTAATATTGCTATGCTTTAAGAACACTTTAGTTATTTTCATTTCTTTATAAAATTTAGAATAAGTTTCTCATGTTTCACATAAATATTTGCCTGGGACTACATTAGATTTTAATATCACCTTGAGTAGAACAGACATCTTTATAATACTGGATCTTTCAAACCAAACACTTGGCATGTCCCTCCATTTACTTATATGCTCTTTAATTTTTCTCAAAAATATTTTATGGTTTTCAGTGAAAAAGACTTTTATGTTTTTTGGTAAAATTATAGTTAGTTGTCAGATATTCATGAATGACCTTTCAAAATAGTACCTCTTGTGAGGTAAATATCATTGAATTATATCCTATCTACAGGAAAGCAAAAACTTCGTATGTACACAGCTCTGTGGATATTTACAAACTCATCACACTCTCATTATATGCAATTATATCAGAAAAGAGAACATAGGCAACACCCCAGCAAGCCCCATCAAGCATAGTTCCAGGCACTATCACAATTTCCAAAACAAAAATTAACTTAGCCTGTTCAAGGTTTATATAAATGGAATCATATCACATGTACCTTTTGTATCTGGCTTGTTTCTCCCAAGATTTATTTGTAAGGTTCATTCATGCTGTTGTTTACGGTTTCTTCATCCTCTTAAAAATACAGTATTTTGTTACATAAACACACTATGATAGTATATTTATCCAAATTACCATTTATGGACATTTGAGTTGTCTCTTACTTCTAGCCGCTATGAACAGTGCTGCTATGAACACTGGTATTGTTTTTCCTATTTTGTTTTTTGGCTGGGGAGACATTTTTTGCTCTTAGGAACAGTGCTATTATTTATAACTTTGTACATGAATTTGGTGAAGATACATGAATTTCTGTTGGCTAGAAGCCTAGTGGTAGTCTATTGGATTATAGGCAATGCATATATAGATCTGCAAGTGTCCCATGTCCTTGCCAAAACTCAGGAATGTATGTTTCTGTCATCTTTGCCATTCTGGTGGGTATATAGTGGTATTTCACTATGGTTTTAATTTCATTTCCTTGATGCTTAATGCGTTAAGCAATTTTTCATGTACTTATTATTCATTTATGGTAAAGTATATTCTCAAACATGTTAACCATGTTTTATTGGGTGAGTTATTTTTAAAATGATTTATAAAAGTTTTTCTCTATTTAGAATATGAGCCATTTGGTAACTATATGTTTTGAAGAAGGTATCTTCTCCCACACTGTGGGTTTCTTTTTTTGTTTCTTTTTTAGAATTTCTTTTGACAAATAGACTTTTTTTTTTTTTTTTTTTTTTGGCTGAGGCTGGGTTTGAACCCGTCACCTCTGACATATGGGGCTGATGCCCTACTCCTTTGAGCCTCAGGCACCACCTGACAAACAGATTTTTTAATATAGCCCAGTTTGAATTTTTCTTTATTTAGGGTTATTTACTCTTAAGAAATGTGTGACCACCACAAGGTTACAATGCATCCTTTATGTTTTCTCTTAAAAGACATTGTTTGACCTTTGCTGTTTACGTTCCCTCTCCATTTGAATTTGAGTTTCCTATATGGTGGGAGTTATTGAAAAGACCACATTTTCCATTGTACTGCACAGTTGCTTCCGTTATACATCAGGTAATTACGTATGTGTGGTTCTGCTTTTGCCCTGTGGTATCTGATAATCTGGCCAAATATCACACAGTTTTAAATGCTCTAACATTTATCTATCATTTATATTTGTTATTTTCTCTGTTTTGGATTTGGTTTGGAGATTTTCTTTTAGCTTCTCTTCCAGACCAACAACTCCTTGTTTTTGTTTTTGTTCATTTGTTTTATGAACAATGTCTTTCTCTGTTGCCCAAGATGGGGTGCAGTGGTGCCATCATGGCTTACTACACTGCAGCCTTGAACTACAGGGGTCAAGAGATCCTCTTGTCTCAGCCTCATGACTAGCCAAGACTAGCTCTAATCATCTGTGAAATTAATCTGTGAGCTCTTCGTGTTAATTATAGTAGAACCTTCATAGGTGACCACCTCCCCACATTGCACATTGGCCACCTCCTTAAATTGACCAAATTTTCTTCAAATGTACTTGCACCACATGTACGTATCAGTACAGTAGATCTAGTTCTTATGTTGACCACCTCCATGTGGTGACCATTCTGTTATAGCCCTTAAGGTGGTCAATTTATTACATTTTTATTTATTTATTTATTTTTATTAAGTCATTTGTACATAGATTATGAATACATTTATGTCATTGTGGGATTCAATGTATTGGTTATTTATACAAATTGGAGCGCTTATTTATTACATTTTTTAAATTTGATTTCTTCCTTAACCATTTTTTTCTTTAGCTTCCAAGTCTCTTCTTAAATCCTCAGTAATCCTACTTCTCTCCTTCAACACAGTACACAGTTTTTCTTTAAAATCTGTATCTGACAACTGCAAACATCTGAAGCTCTTCCTTCTGCTCCTTTTGGTTGATGCTCTCCAATCCCTTCAGGTACGTGGGCAAATTGCTTGGAGACCTAGACATTATGTACAGAAAAATAATTAGAAGCCAAGAATGATGTTACTGTTCTCAAGAAATGATAGACTCTTCTTTCTGACAGATGTCTGATTCTAGAAATACATAATCTTGTTAACCTGACTCCAGAGATTGACACTTTGAAGATCGGCTTCCATCTCTATGGCTAAATAACTTCCTAGTTTAACTTTGCAGAGGACCTGTTGTTTACTGTTGCTATACTCCCCCTCAGGGATCCTTCACAATGATTTTCATTTGTATCCCCCCCAATTTTCATTTGTACCCTCATGCTCAGCTTCCCAAACTTCCAGCACCTCGTCCAGATTCAGTGAATACCCACAAGGGACAAGAACCCTAAACACCAATCTTTTACTTGAGTCTGTTTTCTCTCTGATCTCAAATCAAAATTTCAAATAACTATTTAGCTTTCTACAGCTTCATCATATTATTTTTTTATTTTTGATAAGTTTTAAAAGATTTTCTCAGTTGGAGGATTGCCTTGAATTACTTAGTCAATAATTACTGAAAACAAAAGTCTCAAGCACTTCCAAAGGTGTTTTTTTTTCAAACAAGGCAATTTTCTTCCTGATCATAATTCTGTTGTTATGTGTTGAGACATTAACAAATATTTCCATCTCATTAGTAAAAAAATTTCTGAGGGACCCTCCTTTCTATTTCTACCTCCCACCAGCCTCTTTCTTAAGACTGTGTGAAATTTTAGTTGTTATGTAAAGCCGAAGATGCATTAAATAAGGAAAATATATAAAATTTAACTGTGCAAATGGAACATTTGGGTGGCCTTGCATTAGTAAATGTTATAACATAGGTTCTAGAGGTGCTTGAAGCGATGGCATAGATCACATAGTCATTGGAAGTCAGTGGGACTTCAGAACAAGAGTCATGAACATATTCATGTTTAGGTCTGAGTAGGATAGAGGGGAAAGGATGAGACTGCCTTTGCTGGGCACCTATAAGGTTTTGTGAGGAGGATGGGCAGAAGTGGGTGAGATGTCAGGATGCTCAACCAGAATTCTGCTTCTGTATTTATGTTTACTTTTTACTTTTTTTTCTATTTCTTTTCTTTTCTTTTTTCTGAATCACTGTTTTGCTCTGTTGCCCAGGCTAGAGTGCAGGGGCATCATCATAGCTCATAGCAACCTCAAACTCCTGGCCTGAAGTGATGCTCCTGATTCAGTCTTTCAATTAGCTGGGACAACAGGTATGTACCACCAGACCCAGCTAATTTGTCTCTTTAGAGACAAGGTCTTTCTCTTAGTCAGGGTGGTCTCCAACTCTTGGCCTCAAGGAAAGGGATCCTCCTGCCTCGGCCTCCCAACATGCTATCCTACCGAGAAACTTGTGTTTAAACACAGCAATAAATAAAGTAATCTACCCAGAGGAGTTGAGGGCTAGTTTAGGAGAGGGTCATAGGAAGTAGGAACACCCCAAAACTAGATAAATAGGGTTTAAGTGCGCCCTGTGGTACTTTGTGGAGATCTGGGAGTAACTCGTGGCTGGTAAGCACTTCCACACTT
Source organism: Otolemur garnettii (assembly GCF_000181295.1). Taxonomy (NCBI): domain Eukaryota; kingdom Metazoa; phylum Chordata; class Mammalia; order Primates; family Galagidae; genus Otolemur; species Otolemur garnettii. Next base: position 28,192,679 of record NW_003852402.1, on the reverse strand, counting down.
ACTGATCTGTTGCCTGCATCTGTTCTATTATCCTTCTCTGAGCTGGTGGGCTAGGACACTCTTGTTAAGTATAATGCAAAAGGATGTCTGCCACAAAAAGATGAATGACTATCTCCAGTAAGAGCAGGGGGACCATGTCTGATTTTGTTCATAAACTGCCTGTCACACCTCCTGCCTGGTATAGTAGGTGAAAGGAGAAAAGAAAGGGAGGAAGGAAGGAAAATCCCTGTGTGGGTTCAGGAGTACTACCAATTAGTAAAGTGTCTGATCGAACAGTTATTGCTGAAAAGGGACCAAAGAAAAGAGAATCTATGAATCGCAGGTCTTTATTATTGTAATTATATGTTTTCGTTTATTACTAAAAAGCAATTTTTTCCCCCAAAAGCAGTGGTACTATGACATCAGGGTTAGAAATTCCATGGCAACTTTCTGATCAAAGCAATAAATTGCCTAAATTGGATAATAAAAAAAATTCCAAAACATAATTTTCCTATTCATTCTTTGAGACATAGAGCCCTAGGATGTCTAAATACTCATTTATACCAATACTTGAGCAGACATAAGGGTCCCAATAACTTCCCCTGTCTCCACTTTCTTCCCAATCTCCTGCCCTGACCACACACAGACACATACCTACTCTCCTGCATCCTACCATTATGCTTTCTGAAAATTATATGGTTTTCTCCCTAGGTAAGAATGCAAAACAGACTTCTAACATTCCAGAAGATTTTATAAACTCCGCCATCTGCACATCTGGTATGTCCAATGCCCATAGTACTCTCTAATCACCAACATAGACATATGCGCTCCGGGCACTCGTCAGAGAGTTTGCTTCACAAATCAACTGCAAAAAAACCAGGTCTTGTCAAAACTTTGCTTGAACGTGGAGTGATTTAAAGAGACAAGCAAACCATCTACTCTTACATTTTCTCCAAATTCTTACCTACGCTGAGAAACATAATCAGAAAACAATTCTTGCTGAATAATGCCATTTATCTCTCCGAAGTTAAAATTGGTTGGGGCCATAACTTTCGATATGTTTAATGAAAGAAGAATTCAGCTTTATAAAAGTTGTTTTAATCTTTTGGAGAACTATGTTTTTACTTATTGTCAAGTGATCATGCAACAGAATTTAAATCGCAATCTGTGCAATAAATTTGTCCTAAAAATCATAAGAATGACCTTATTAGGCTTTGTTTAATAGATAACCAAATTATATAATTAGTTTCCTTTTTTTCCTCTTTGGTTCATAGGAAGCTCAAAGACTAGTTTGATATTAAATTCCTATTCAGTGCTATTTAGTCAATACTGAACAATAAAAATGAGGAAAGTAGTATGCTGGGTATTACAAGAGAAACAGATAAATGGCTGAGTTCACACTGGGCTTCGTGACAGTCCAGTGCACTTGCTGCAGGGAGAGAAGGGGCAAGGCGAGTGAACCAATGAGCTGATAGGACAATAGCCATTGATGGTTCCCGAAGGTAGAATCAAGGGGAGGTAAACGAAGACAAGGAAATATCCAGATTTAGGACTCTGTCATCTGCATGCAAGAGCAGCATTTTGCATTAGCTTTTTTGTTTTAGTGAGTAGGTAAAGGAAAATAAATGATATACAAATGTAGGGGTTATCCAGTGATCCCATTGGATTGGAGCAGAAAATGTGCATCAGAGAAGATTGTGGATTAAGCATGGAAAGGTATGTTTTCGGGTGTAGGGTGCACATCTTTGAAAACTATGGTGAGGAACTTCAGTTTTTAAGTCATATCCTTTTTTTTTTATCTCTCTGCTGAGATTTATTCCGCATGTTAATCAAAAAAACTAATTGTATTTTTCATATTTTTTATGATGTAAATTACCTCAAATTAATGTTGATGGTTGTAAGAGACATACAATACAATATGCACATATAAGGTATAAATGTCAGTAAGAAAAAAGAAATTCCAATAAAGGTCATTTAAAAAAATTATTTAGGGGCAGTGCCTGAAGCTCAGTGGGTAGGGCCCTGGCTCCATATACTGAGGGTGGTGGGGTTAAACCTGGCTCTGGCCAAATTGCAACAAAAAATAGCTGAGTGTTGTGGTAGGTGCCTATAGTCCCAGCTACTCGGGAGGCTGAAGCAAAAGAATAGTCTAATCCCAGGAGTTGGAGGTTGCTGTGAGCTATGATGCTACAGCACTCTACTGAGGGTGACAAAGAGAGACTCTGTCTCAAAAAAAAAAAAAATTACTCATAATGGGTAACTGATGTAGGACAGACAGAGAAGAAAATGACAACTCAATTTGTCCAGAGTATCAGCAAAGCAATATAGAATATCTTTATCCATATTTCATTAAATCAAATGAAAATCTGGTTAATAGGCACATTTTTTAATCTCAATTTTATAGGGGATATTCTGTAGCCCAGAAAAATTAAATGGCTTTCCCAGAGACACACTGCTCATGAGTGTTTAAATTCACATTGGAAAGAAGTGACTCTAAAAGTTACTTCTTTGCCCCAACATTGTGCCATAACCAATACAACACAGTGATCAGCTCACCCCAATTTTTATGTTTCAGCTGATTGTTCTGACAAAACTTTCCTCTACTTTCATAGAAATGTAACTTTAATAATACACATTCAAATTTTAACTAACTAAATAAAACAAAATGAATAGGCAGAGAGGAAAATCTAGAACTTGAAGCCAGGTTTTGCTTTTACCCACAAGAGTGCTCAACATGCATGTAACTTGTCAACAGATCCAGCTGGTCCAGAACAGAAACTTGGATGACGGTTGTATTTACTATTTTACTTTCTGAAACCTGTTGAAGCAATTTATTTTGAGAATGCATGCTATATAGGTACCCATCGAGGCTGTTTTGTAATTGTTCTCTGCAGATGGTGATTGACAACAGTCATTCTAAATTTAGCCAGACAGCCCAATCTTCTTGGCTAAGACATCCTAGCATTCAACCAATTCTAAACCTTAAAGGAACGTACCCACAAAGACATGGGAATCCAAGGCTCCTTGAACTTCAGAGAAACATACTTGCTTCTTCTAAAACTACCTTCTGTTCACCAAGGCAACGTAATATTTCTGAAATTAGTTTGAATTACTATGAATTGAAAGAATAATGTGTCTCTCTGAATGCAGTATATATATCATTACTGAAGTCCTCATTTCCTTCTTCTGCTCATTTATTTACATTTCAAAGTAGAGTGAAGTGCATAATATATGATCTGAAGTGGTAGACTCTCCATCACTCCCTGCTTCAAACAGGTTCAAAGATGAGTAGTTTCTATGGGATAAATCTCAACTCTCTGCCATGGCGTTTGCAACTCCCATACTCTTCCCATTACAATCTTTCATTACCCAACACACCATCAAACCGAAATATTTGACATTGCCCTAGATTCTTGATACGTAATGATAAACAAGATCGACTCAGCACCTGTCCCTACGGAGCCTCCATTTCATCTTCCAATTATGTAAACCGGTCTTGTCGGGTTTTACCAGCCTACGAATGTAAATGGAACCCCAAGAGTAGCAATAATAATTAGATCACCCTCTCCTGCTAACAAGCAGACTCTTGAGCTCCTTTTAAAGTCTTGTTCTGTGTGAGGAGTTTCAGGAGGTTCTTATTCAAACTCGTAAACCATCATCCTTTTTAGCACCTCTGAACCACAAAGTAAGCTTCGGTTCATAGGGAAATTCGCCCAATTGAAAGAGATGGACTCCTACCTCCACATACTAACATCATCTCTTTTGATAGGAAGCAAAGAAAATATTTTCCCAAGAAACAAACATTTCTGATTTTCTTTAGACAATATCAAACAGCAATTTTTTTTAAGTTAGTCTGTGTTTTGGTTATGAGCAATCATTTAAAGCTAATGTGTTCCTGAGTTGGGCAAACTATTTTCTTTTTCATGACTAATTTGAGAATAACTGCAGGAGAACCAAAATCAGAAGGACGTCTCTGTATTGAAAGGATTTATTAGAAAACGCATGCAGTCTCTTAAATATTGTAGATTCTTAATAGTGTAAAATGGTCACTTACGGAATTTTTTGAAAGCCCCTGGGGTCAGTCTTAGGGGACAGTTTCTGAGATGGACTTCAAGCTGGTCCCAGCTTCATCACCCTTCATCTTCACCTAAAACACTGTGAGATCTTGCAAGAGCTTCTTCGGAACCCTTCAGCCCTAATTCCTCCAGTTAAGTGGTGCAGACTAAGTCTTGTCAGTTCATCCTAATTGTCCAAGGAGGCCCAAACTGTAACAGTAAGCAGAGGGGAGATCCCAGAGGGGCCCCAGATTTCAGTTGTTTACATGTATATCTTTTCTTGCTTTCTAGTTTTAGACTCTTTAGAAAAGAAGAACCAGATTTCAATCATCATTGTAGAATTCCTAGAATTCCTTGCACCTAGTATACTTTGGAAAAACGATTGTTGAATCGATTCCTTTTGGCCGTGTCACACCCCTTAAATCCAACTTGTTCTACGTTAAACCTTACTACACCCATTTTATATCTCACCATCTGCCTCTCACATAGGAGCATAAACTCATAAATAATTCCAAAATACAAAGCTGATTTTTTTTTGTTTGTTTCACAAGGAGACAAATTTTCCTATTTTTTATTCAGATGGTTGATGCTGTGTGGACAGTAGCTTAAAAGAAGCTGCTCAAAATACTTGGATTATGTCACAAGGTCGTTTGATAGATAAACGGTTTTATTAGAGTAAATCACACGATATTGAACAAGGAATGATTAAACTTTAAGTTCCCTGGGGCTTCTGAGCTCCAGGCTACTTGAGAGATACAGAGGAAAAATAACAGTGCTGATATTTTGCACAGTAAGGATATCATTTTTAATGAGGACTTGTTGAGGCAAATTGGACTAAAAATCATGTTCTTGGGAGAAATAATAATGAAAGAGTCAGCAAAGGGAGAACCATGACTCAGAATTCTCAGAGAGACACAAAGGTAACGCAGCCCAATCGTGGCAGCATTTTCCAGAATGTATTGGAAGGAAGCAAAGCTTCTGGAAGATATCAAGACAAAAAGTTTTTGTCGTTGGGATGGTACTTTGCATCTAGGCAGAACAAAGAATTAGAGATATACTGAATCAAAAATTGACATCCCAGGAAAGATGTAGGGTAGAACCAACTCTGCTGTGGTTCATAGGGAAATTCTCCCAATTTAAATAAAAGTATCTGTCACCATTCTGGTGACACGGTACCCTCTATATTTATTGAGGAGGAAATACAGAGTGTTCTCAGAAAGCAAATGATTTAATTTAGAATAGTTCAAACTCTAAACTGTCTTTATTCCTGATTGTGGCATATTGTTTCAGTTTTCCTAGTAAATGCTTCTGTTGCCTCCAGAAAGCCCCAAGCTGACAAACGCATCTGGTTATTTTCATAAATACACAATGGGCTGCTTGAACTATGGAAATTTCTACAGTCAATATTAGTGTGGGCAAAGCTAAGCAGCGTCCCTTGCCTGTGCTTTTTCTCTCTGAATGTGACATATTTTGAATTTTGACGCTAAAGAGGCTTCGTTTTATCCATAGGTGAACCCTCAATCCCTGACTTCATAAAATAGATCAGGAAAAATCCTTCTGTAAAGAATCAAAAGAAACAAAAAATGTAAAAGTATTCTATACAGCCAAAAAAAAAAAAAAATGGAAAAAGAGTTATATAAGATATAAACCAGAGGCAATGTGCTGTGGAGAAAGTTAGAGCGGGAGGCAAACGAGTTCTAGTCTTGACTCATCTCAGACCAGTTCCAAACCTCGGCTAGAATGGATCCTGGCTTCCTCCATACTGGATAAAACAGGCCACACTTTGAGCCTAGGAGGCTCCTTTTTAAAAGCTACATTGAAGACCATTTTTAGCTGTCACTAGTGTGGTACCTGGGAACCAAATTTTGCAATACCCCGGGCTCAGGAGGCTGCATGTAGATTCATACACTTTTGTAAGAACTGAGCTTACTCTGTAAACTGCTCTTGGCTGACATCTTCCCACCTTAACACCCCTGGCCCACCGCACCCCTGTGGAATATTACCCTGCATGAAGTTACAAGTAAGATGGCGCTTTTCAAAGTAAAACAAACAGAAAAAATATTGTCTTTATCTAGCACCTCTGAGTCTTTAGCTGGTCTCCCGTTGCCTGACTTGAACTCATTAAAAACAACACAGATACACCCTAGTGACTTTGTGGAAAGGACAAGTGTTGCAGTGATGAGTCATAATTCCAAGAGTATGAAGTTAGGAGTGGTTCCCAAGTGAGTAAAAAACTACCATAGAAAAGCTTTCTCTTTTGCTTGCGTATTAAGAAATATTCATCTGGGTGCTATGTAAAAATAATTTTCTGAAGTAAAGCTTAGGATTTTTTTTTTTTCCCCCAAACCAAACCCTAGACAGCAATGCCTCTGGATAGTCTGAATGTTTTTTCTTGTAAAACTAAAAGTCTACAATCCAGATTTTTTTCTAGAGTTTCTCTTTTATTATAACTTTACTTAAGTACAATTGATGCATATTAAAATGCTCATAGATAAGATATGTTATCTGATAAATTTTGACATGTATATACTATGAAATCATCATGCATCTAGGTATTTTAAAATATTTGTCTATGAATATTTAAATTGAGGGGCACATGGTTAAAAAATCAGAAACTTTGACATGGAATTATAGATTTGATAGCACATCTGAAGAAAAAGAAAATGATAGACAATCTTACGTTGCCATTTGATATTATAGATAAGAAAACTCAACCCGCGGGAATGAATTCTGATGTCCCCCGTGAAAGATTATTATCCTCCATATCTTACTGGTGTTGGTCCCTAGATATACTGAAAAATTTCAAAAAACCTTTCATATGATAATGGCATTATTTTAAAGAATAACTTACTGTGTGACCTCAATGAAGTGGAACAGAACTGAGAATTAGTCATTTAAAAACCAAACTAGCACTAAAGATCCTTGAGGACCCCAAATTGGCTTGTTATGTTTTGACAGAAACGCTTTTTCACTTTACCCATGAATGATCTTTCAGTCCCTCCCTAACACATATTCACAGTTGTTTGAGGTCCGATGACAACAAGCTTACTTTGCATGTTTTGAAAATCACATCAAATTTCAGACAGCAAATCTGATTAAGATCAAGACCATGCTATGAGATTTTTGAACATATTGCTTCTGTTTCCATGGAGGGGTGAGCAGCTGAAGCAGCACCCTGACTAGGAACAGGAGGAAGAGCGTCTGCAGAGTGGCAGGCTGAGAGAGAACAGAAAATTGAAGAAAAGTACATGCAAGAGCCCAAGCAGCATCATTTTCTGAGCTCATTTAGCTTAAGGTCAGGCTGCCCTGCACATTTCAGGAATTTCTAAGGACATCAATCCAATACAATATTTCATAGTATATGATGTTCCGAATGGTGAACTTGGACGTCAATAAAATACTCAATAAACTTTATTTGAAAAGGCAGACTAGTGTAGGCACATTGTAAATCTCTGACAGATCTCCCCTTGAGCCAGATCTGTGTCTAGTGACGGGAGTTCAAGGATATTTGGTTCTATCTAGAGGATAGAACTGAGGGATCCCACAATGCCACCTCACTAGAAGGAATGTCATGTCACAGAGCCCAAAGCAAGGTGCATCCAGGCAACAACAAATTGAACAAATAATAAGACTTATTATTTCCAGTGGAGAGTAAATCCTGGGCCCCAGATGAAAGTCATTACTTTAGTAGCTTCTGATTTGTACCTCATTTCAAAGAGGCATACAACAATGATGAAAGCTAGCCTTGCACACATCCCAAATATTTCTCTATACTAGCAGTCACTAACTAAATATCATAAACATATAAATTATACTCCACAATGACCACAGAACCAATAAGGAATATAGGAACTAATAGAAAAATAAGATGATCTCTATGAAAAAACAAAGTAGGCTTTTCAAAGTCATCGAAGTTGTTCTGATAAATAATAAGACATTTCATTCTCTTTAATTGGAGGAGTTAATGCTTTAAGAAATAAATCTCCATCAAGTTATCAATAAATTCAAGGCAAGGCCAGGCACAGTGGCTCACACCTGTAATCTCAGCGCTCTGAGATTACACAGAGGCTGAGGTAGGAGGACCTCTTGGGCTCAGGAGTTCAAAGCGAGATCCCATCTCTACAAAAAAAAAAAATTGAAAAATTAACAGGGTGTCCTGTAGTCCCAGCTACTTGGGAGGCTGAGGAAGGAAAATCACTTGAACCCAGGAGTTTGAGGTTGGTGTGAGCTAGGCTGACACCAGGGCACTTTAAACTGGGCAGCAGAGTGAGCCTCTGCCTCAAAACAAAACAAAAATATTTAAGGCAATCTAAATTAACACTTCAGTTCAGATTTTTTTCTTTTTGAGAAATATGATATTAAAACATAATATAAAACCACTCTTTATTAAAAAAAAATCTGCAACATTACTGCTAAAGCAGAAAAATAGACTGTCTTTGTTCCTTGGTGCTGGCATAACAAAGCACTTGATAATTTATAAAGAATAGACATTTATTTCGTACAGCTCCAGAGATGAGGACTCTAAGATCAAGACAATAGGTTTGTTATCCGGTGAGAGCTGAGCTTCTGTTTCCAGGCTGGTGCTTTTTGCTGCATCCTCCGCAGGGGAAAATCTCTGTCTTCTTATGGTGCAAGAATGAAATAACCAAAGAGACCGAACGTTGTCTGCAAGCCCTGACCCAAACACCACCCCCAAAATCCAACTTCCCCAAACGGCCGCATTAGAAATTAAAATGAATTTTGTAAGAGCTAAAAACCATTCAAACTATTGCAATAAATGTAGAAGAATAGAGATATCAGAGAAGAATTATAAAATAAATATTAACTGTGGCACCAGAAGGCAATGGATCGTTTACTAGATGTTACTGTAAAAACTTTTTCATGTTCATAGGAGGAGCAAAACAAGACAAAGCAAAACTAGAATCTCACCAGAAAAGAGACCTCCAGAAGGATGGAAGACACATGTGGAAATTAGAACTGTGGTGGTGATGGAGTAAAGTAGAAAGCATATATATTTGTAATTTAATGACAAATAAGACCATTTAAAGAAAACTTGCAAGGCAAAAATTGATCAGTTTGATTACATCAAAAGTTGTGATCTCTGTTTAACAAAGAACAGGTTGGATGGAGTTAAGACTGGAAAGAGATACTCTGATTGTCCACAGCTAACAAGAACTAACTTAAAACACAGAAAAATTTTTGCAGATAAAATTTAAAAACAGACGTTAGCGTTTCAATGAAAGTAAAATGGGCCAAGTAAATGAATGACAAATTCAGTAAAGGAGCAAATGCAAGGACTAAGACCTATCACAGTCGTTACTTATGAGAGAAATGTAAATTAAAATGACAGTGGATTATTATGTTGGCTACATACACCGGCAAATTTGACAAATTATATACAGTTATCTGAGTCAAATTAATGAGCTAAGCAGGTGAGAATTTGAGGTAAGAAGTAATTCTTAGGACTTGAAACAACATGAATTCTTAGGACGTGAAACAACAAAGATTTCTGTTCTGCTCATCTATTTGCATATATCAGACCCATGGGTCAGTGTGGCCCACTTCACCGTCTCGTGAAGATGAGATATACCCACAGGCTAGCATGTCCCTGGTGTCTGTGTCAAGGCGAGAGATGGCAACTCAAGTATCAGCTTTCATGTCACTTTTTACACATTCCATTGTTCAACGAAAATCACACAGGCACATGGAACTTCAGAAGGTGGGGATGCTCAACTCTATCTCATTTTCACAAAGTATGGAATTAGAAATACTGGAAAAAATAAGTATATTGGCAGATAATTGCAAGTGTTAGGATAGCATGGATAGAGATAGGAAACCTCACGTGGTGATGGGCACACAGGACCGATGCTGATATTCCAGAGGACAAGTTGGGAGCACCTGACCAGATTAGGTGTGTTTATTATACTCTATCACCCAGCAGTTATTGTGCTGGGTACATAACTCAAAAAAAAAAAAAATGCACACAGGATGATAAGGGGCAGGATTCTTCATGCAAGTTGAAGTGTTACTTAAGATAGTGCTGAGATGTCTATAATCTGGGTGACTGTCGGTAGAATGAATAGGCAAATGCTGTGATTCTCCATTCTAGAGTGCCGCGCAACAGTTAGAAGCAATGGATTAGATGTTCATTCAGCAAACTTGAAAGCCAGATGAGAAAACAAGAAATAATTATAACCTATGGCAGACTATGACATTATGATAGTAATTTAAACTAACAACATGTCTTAAGAGCACAGTTACAAGATCAAAAGGATACGCATTAAACACGGAAGAGTTATTGACCGTGGAAAGAGGTGAGAAGACAAAATGATTGAGGGACATAAAGGGGTATATATAGGTATATATATAAATGAGTAAATTAAAGAGGTACTTTGTGCATGTTAGTGATGAAAGGGATACAGTCAATGACTTGGACCTAACTCCAACAGAACAAAACAAATACAACTTGAGAGAGTTATTTCAAACAAACCATAAAACACATTGGTACCCAAACTTCACTGCCTGGCAGCTTCCCATGCTGTGTCAGGGCACAGCGTGGCTTTGGCACAGTGAATCTTCAGGCAGCTACTGAGGAATACCCGGAAGAACAGCATTAAAGATGCTAATACTCAAAAGAGCAGCAAGTCGATGGATGGGACTCTCTGGGAGCCCTGTGGACTGGGAGCATCTGGAAAGTCCTGGGGCTCAGGAAAACAGGGAAGACAAGATTCATTTTGCACCATAGGAACAAAGGCAGAGTATGTCACCATTGGGAAACATGTTGAAGGCCAGTGAAGGAGAACCCAGGCAAGAAGTAGCCACAGGAGCCGGGGAGAACCAAAGTTTCCAGAGTTCAGGGAAGAATGCAGCGTCCTCTGCAACAGGGTGCACAGTCTGTTAGCTAACCTAGAAATAATTGGCAAACTCCACAAGATGGCAAGAGGGACATTTGCAGAAGAACAAAAGAGTCGATAAAACTCAGGTATGTTACCAAATTAATATCTCTAGTTCATACTGGCTTATGGACATTTGGTTTATAAATAGTTTAAAATGTTGATGCATAGAGGAACCTACTTTAGGTATTCATAAAATCCCCTTAACATAAATAAAATTCCTCACATTATGATGAGTTTGTGAGTATACCTGAGGCATCAGTGCAATTGCATAAATGCTTCCATTAATTCATCCTAACCTTTTCCGTTATATATCAACATGTGGCCATTACTGGAAAGATCCTACCACTCTGTTGAAGATTATCCACGTAAGAATGGCAGAGGAACGGTTGAATCTTTTCCTGAGACCATAAACATATGTAAGCTGGCAATCTGTCTCCAGATTAGTACCTCACAAAGAAAAGAGGGAGAGATACCTGTAAGAAAAAAATCAATGGATTAGTCCATTCTGCATGTCAAAGGGAATTAAGAAGAGTCTCACAAGCACAGAGGCTAAAGCCTTCAGTGACAATAAGAATGTGCCGTCATTAACTCTAACATGGAAACAAAGGAGAGAATTCTTTGAGAGAAATATTACAATTTTAGTTCTTGAGAAAAAGTCATACATATCTGAGGCTCAGAGCTTTCACAGATCAGGGAGATAATTGACTGAAAACACAAAGGAGTGATGTCAAAGTGTCAAAATATTCCTTTGGAATGATGGTGGAAGGATGAGCTCCGTGCCTTGGAAGGGCTCTGCTGCCACAGACTTTTACATTAGGAAATTGGGGGCAGGGGAACTCTCTAATGTGCCAAATACAAATTAAACATGTAATTAACTATATAATATCTGCCTCTATACATTCAGTAGTAGTGGCTCTAATTTATATATGACGATTAGTGGATTACTGGAAGGGGAATGAGACCCAAAGCAAAAGACAACCGGTTTCACCATCGGTCAATTGTCAGATGTCATTGGGCAAAAACCTTTTTGTCTCTGACCTTCAATTTCCTGGGCTATGAAATGGAAATAATGATACTCTTGTATCTCCCAGGGTTGTAAACTACTCAAATAAAAACAACATTTTAAAGTGTTTTCAGTGGAAATGTGCTACAGAAACATTACTTCTTAATATTATTCTAAAATGTTCTTTTTGTATTTCTTGAACTGTAGTTAGTGGGAATGTCAGAGGCTAGGACTGCCCACTGCATAGCCCAGAGAATATCCAATAGGCCGAATCTTAAATAGTATTACACATACTGTAATTCATGTTGCCTCTCATGTTGTTCCAGAAATTGTTTCCTTCTTTGGAAAGAAGAAAAAAGTCAAGTGAGGGAAAGTATTAACACTACACTTCCATGAATAAATAAAAAGTGAGAGGTCTTGGATGGTGCCTGTGGCTGAGTGGGTAGGGTGCCAGCCCCATATACCAAGGGTGGCTGGTTCAAACCTGGCCCCGGCCAAACTGCAACAAAAAATAGCTAGGCGCCTGTATTCCCAGCTGTTTGGGAGGCTGAGGCAAGAGATTCACCTAAGCCCAGGAGTTGGAGGTGGCTGTGAGCTGTGACGCCACCGTACTCTACTGAGGGCGACAAAGTGAGACTCTGTCTCTAAAAAAAAAAAAAAAAAAAGAAGGTGAGAGGACTTGATGCCTTAGCCAAAATATAATCATAAAAGAGAACTATAGTGACTTTTGTTTTTCAGAAAATAGGAGATGCATTTAGTTTTGGACTTTTCACATGAAACCTTAAAATCAAATTAACACAATGTTGAATATCTACATTTCAACGGATTTTTTTAATATCTTTGATATGGAGGAAAGCATTATATTATTGTATTTTAAAAATGAACGTGCTTGCTAAGGTTAATTTTTTTAAAACAAGCAGTCCATATGCTAGGCAGTCACTGTGTTCCATGAGGACAAACTGTAGAGCAAGTGTTTTTGACAGCTGTAAACTATAGAATTAACTGCCTGGTCAGTCTGGTAGACTGTATGGAAATCAAATAATAATCACAACAGTAATTTAATTACAGCTAATTTATGTATTTGAAATAATATATTTCAAGCAAAACAAGTTGGGATTGTAATACCTGGCAACTTTAACACATCACAGTCCACCGACATAAAATTCTCATTGTATCCCATAAGGTTCTGTTGGGGCTCAACCCTCTATTCTATTCCAGTTCTTGTCACACATTAATATATTCTTTTCTGTCTTAATTCTTTTGTTCTTCAGAGATTTCAGGCCCACTCTGCCACATCCCTACTCTTATACGTTGCCTCACTAACCGGGACGCAGCTTCTATGTCGCCCAAGGTCATATCTTCATTGAAGTCATCCCTAACTCTAGGGCATTCTCCTCTCATGGTATTCCATATGTTTGTTACTGGTACTGACTTGATGGTTATTAATGTATATCTTTTCCCTAAAGTAATGAATTCCTTGAGAATAGAGACCATGGGTCTATTTCTCATTACAACATCCCTAACACTTATCAAGGTGTTTATTAAATAGGTATATTTATTAAATAAAAGACTAGTAAATGAAAGACAAAATATAATAGGTATATTTATTAAATAAAAGACTAGTAAATGAAAGACAAAATATTTAGCCACTAAATGGCAGAGATTCCATACAATCTTTGGCTCACAAGTAAATGTATTTCTCTAGTGACTCCAAAAGCTAAAAATCATTATATAATATTTATTTTGTTGGCCATATTGAAGCAGTTATATGGAATCAATGGTATAAGGGAAGTGATGAGATTTATGTTCAGGAGAACATTTTAACACAGTCTGTAGAGCACATAAGGACAAGAGGCTCCTTCTTCTGATAATATTCCCTCCTATCTTCATTATCCTGTGGTGGGTCAGTATTCCTGTGCATAAGCTGAGGGAACAATGTTGACCATGTAAATATTTCAGATCACATACTATGGTCATTCCTGTATGTGATCTGAACATTTAATTAATAACATGTCCACATGTGTGACATGTGGCTAATTAAATGATAAATTAATAAATACAGTCTTTGCCAGGGTTTCTGAAAGCAATTTACGCTTTCATCTGTGTGAACCTCAGAAATTCCCAAAGCAGTCAGCACATCAGCACTAATCGATACCCAGTTTTCCTCCTCTGAGTTTATTATACCGTAGAGCTGTTGTGAAAATGCCTGGCTTATGGGTGTGCTCTAGTTTTCAGGTCATCCCAGCCGTACTGGTGCCTGATTTTCCCCAGATTAAAAGAGAACAATAACACCGCATCAGTGCTATGTTTAACGGTGATTAGTCATTAAGTCTTAGAAGTGGGGGCTGGGCACAGTGGTTCACACCAGCAATCCTAGCACTCTGGGAGATCAAGGCAAGTGGATCACCTAAGCTCAGGAGTCCATAATGAGCTTGAGCAAAGTAAGACCCCATCTTTACTAAAAAATAGAAAAATTAGCCAGGCTGAGACAAGAGGATTACTTGAACTCAACTGTTTAAAGTTGCTGTGCGCTCCATAGGTGTGGTCCCCCTACTAACCCTCCCTTTATCGACCTACCCGCCTCCCTTCCCCTCTCCCTCCCCTTCCTTCTTTCTTCCTAGGCTATAGTTGTGTTTCATTTTTCATATGCAAGTGTGAGTGATTATAAATTGATTTCACAGTAGTACTGAGTACATTGGATTTTTTTTTTTCAAGTACAAGTTGGATCTAGCAGGGGTAGAACACAAATGTCTTGGTGCTGTAATAGGGTAAATGAGGTAAAGGCTATGTTGATTAGTAGGATGTAAGCACTCTAATTTGTACAAATAATCAACACACTGAATCCCATAATGGCATACATGTATTTATGATCTATGTACAAATGACTTAATAAAAGAAAATAAATAAAAATAAAATTGCTATGAGCTATGACACCAGGGCACTCTGCCCAGGGCAACAAAATGAGACTCTATCATTAAATAAATAAATAAATAAATAAAAGTTGCAGAAGGGGGAGAGTCATTGTAAAACTATGAAGTTTCATAAAAAGTCATGAATCAAAGTTGAGCTAAGCCCAGTCACTTATGGTTTGACAATAAATAAGGAAGAGCAATCCAGGGCAGCAGGATTTATTCAGAATCCCAAGATCTCTTTAAATCTCTATGTTCACTGCCTAACAGACTCATGATTGCAAGTATAATTTTTTACTTTTCTGAGCTTTACTTCCTTAACGCGTAACATTGGGAATATAGGAATTACCTCACTGGGCTGTACGTTGACCAATTCCAAGTTCAATTTCTCCAAACATGAAGAAAATCAAGCAAGGGATGCTACCTAAATATAGATACCATGATAGTTATCGCTATTTCTCTTCTACCTGACATTGGCATGTTGGACAAATTGCAGGATTGATTTTTTTCTAATTTACAAAAATGGCAGGGATTTTAAGTGACTAAGCTCATCACATTTAGAAGTGCTTATAGTTCAGACTCCTTGTCCCCCTGCCAGCTCGCCTCCATGTCTACTCTGCCTAGCTGAGCAGAGAGAAGATAGGAACAGGTGAGTCGCACAGAGCAGGATAACAATAAACTCAATTCCCTCTGTAGGAAAGTAAGAAGTTGCCATAGAGTCTGAACCCTGAAGGGTTTTTTTTTTTTTTTTTTTTTTTGTAGAGAGAGAGTCTTACTTTATTGCCCTTGGCAGAGTGCTGTGGCATCACACAGGTCACAGCAACCTCCAACTCCTGGGCTTAGGCGATTCTCTTACCTTAGCCTCCCAAGTAGCTGGGACTAGAGGTGCCTGCCACAATGCCTGTCTACGTTTTTGTTGCAGTTTGGCCGGAGCGGGGTTTGAACCCACCACCCTCAGTATATGGGGCCTGCACCCCACTCACTGAGCCACAGGCACCACCTGAACCTTGAAGTTTTTACATAGAAAATTTTCAGAGCGTGTTAAATGGACTAACATTTTTAGAGAGAAAGCAAAAGTTGAGCTGGGAAAGTCCTGGGCTGGATGTTAGAACACCTGGTTGTAAATCCTAGTTCTACTGCTTAGAAGCTGTGTAACTTTTTCCATTGTCAGAAAACATCAGCCTGCTTCCTTATGGTGAAACAGCCAGCACAATCTCTTCCTATCCCACCTTCCAGAAGGCAGTAAAGTTCAAATGAAATAGCATGTGAGTGGGGGCCAGGATATGAATCTCATATTTTGTTTTGATTTTATGCAATAAACTCTTTTTATTAGAAGCTGTATTTTCCAAAATGTGTTCTGCAGAAATTTCTGTAAGAAATGTAATGGAAGTTATTTTCATAAGAGATCTGTGCTCAAATAGCTTTGGAAAATTCTGGGTTAAAAACAGTTAACCCCTTACCTCAAAATTTCTCAGAACTTCTAAAAGGTTAAGCTAAATCTCGAGAAAGGGAAAACGTTATTGAACACTTTTCTAAATTCATTTAGCTACATACCTTTTATCTTTAAGGATTAGTATTATCCAAAACACATAGCTCTTTGAAGAACAGATAGGTTTGAACTGAAGTTTGTATTCTTAGGTAAAACCTTTTCTACTTATTGCAATAATGGCTTTACTGTCTGTGTGCCCAAAACTGAGTTAAATGTTTTAAACCTTGTAACATGGATATAAAAATGACTTAAACAACTTAATTGTTCGAATTATATACCTTAATCCCCATTTTATAAGCTAATGAAAAAAAAATCTCAAAAGTAGGGTTCTGTTTGATGAGTAACCATGATATTGTCTAAGCAAAGTAAAATACAACAGAACCTTAAAAAGAGAATACTGAGATAAATATGAAACCTTTCAATAAAATGTATGTAATTTGACAATAGTCTGATACAGATTTTCACATTTTTGGAAACTTTGTTTTTGCATGTAAATGTAACTAATTTTAATTGATCCAAGCCAGTTTATTTCTGCATTAAATTATTTTGAAAACTGGTGTGATCCATTAAAAACAGGATAAATGAATCATGTAAAATCTCCTGAAACATATGAAATGTATCCCTCCATAATCTTATATCACAAAATCAAAATGTATAATTCACTTATTCAATCAGGTATGAACAAAACATCTACTTTTGTTGTTTTTTTTTTTTTTCATTTTTTATTTTGTTTGTTTGTTTGGTTTTTTTTTTTGCAGTTTTTGAACCTGCGACCTCCGGCATATGGGGCCAGCACCCTACTCCTTTGAGCTACAGGTGTTGCCCTTTTTTTCATTTTTTAGTAGAAAAGCATCCAGTGTAGAATTACTCCATTACTAAGGTTGGTCTACTCCGGGCCAAACAGCTTTGATCAATAGTGTTTGTGGTTTTTAACCCCCCCCCCCAAAAAAGCTTACTTCAAATAACATTTTTAAAAAGCTCAATATGTGCAATATATGGGCTAGGTGCAGTGATTCATGCCTATACTCCTAGCACTCTGGGAAGCCAAGGTGGGCGGATCATCTGAGCTCAGGAGTTGGAGACCAACCTGAGCAAAGCGAGAACCCTGTCTCTACTAAAAATAGAAAAAATAACTGGGCATTGTGGCTAGAGCCTTGTAGTCCAGTCCCGTCTGCTCAGGGGGCAGAGACAAGAGGATCTCTTGAGCTTAAGAGTTTGACATTGCTGTGAGCTATGATGCTATGGCACTCTACCCCAGCACAATTGAGGGAGACTGTCTGAGATAAGATAAAATAAGACAGGGTAAGGTAAGGTGAGATAAGATAAGATGCTCAGTAAGTTCAAAAGAAGGAGGAGCTAGATCAAAACAGCTAGGAGCTAGCTGCCTGTAAGAAACCAGTGAGGGAGATGGACAGCTTGTCTGCTCAGACCATCTCCTCTACCACCTTCTCTCTGACACGACCCCCAGGGTCCTCTGTGAGCCTAGGAATCTCTGATCCAAATAACCCTTCAGGCAAAAATTGGGGAACAGTGATTTTTCACTGTTATTTATGCTGACACATAATATTAAGTGTGGGCATAAGACCATGAAAAAAGAATTTTATAGCTGGAAAAAAAATTGATAATCATAAAGTCCAATGTACATGGATTTTATGAATGAGAAAAACAGCCTCCTCAGATTTTACTGATTTGGCCACAGTCACACAGCTCATTAGGGGCAGAGTCAGGAATAAAACGTCTGTGGCCTGACACAGTCTGCTGCACTGCTTAACCCATGGCATGGACCTGCATAAATCATTTGGCAGTAGAATAGTTTTCTGAAATGTTTTACCATAAGAGATAATGTATAAAATACATTAAGAATTTATCAGACCATACTTTCATTGTGAGGTATAAGTAGAATGTCTTTAGTGAACCAACACAGTAATCAGTGTATGTTTATGCATCCTCAAGTCCCTCCCTGGCACCCTGACATTTTGCTGCACGTAAAACACTAAGAGGGTGTTTACACACTGCCCACCGCACCTCTATTCAAGTGGGCAAGAAACAGTCCAGCTGGATGCTTTTATCATTAGTGCTTTTCATCGTTCAGATTACATCCTGGATGACCACTACCCAGAAGATGCTCCTTAAAGCAGGTCCAAAGGGTGACATTTCTCATAATCAAATATTTCAAAAATCAGGAATCACAGCCACTTAATATTCTCTGCTTATTGCAGGATGTTCCAAGTATTATCATTAGAAAACGTTTCTGACAATAATGACTTTTAAAATTGAGAACATTTCCTTTTTCCTATATCATATTTCAAGGTAGTTAACATGAACAGATATGTGTTTATTCTTGTCTTTTCTACTCTTTCTTCCGCTTTTGTTCCTGAAGAGATCTCTTTGAAGAAGTTCATAAGATCTGGTACCTAAGTGAGGATGAAATTTCCTTTTTTAAAAGCATGACTTAAACTCAAATTCCAGACAATATGGAGATTAACATTTTGATAGCCCCTTCAGCTCCCAGGAAACACAGAGGATGGATAAAATATTAAAAACTAAAGACATGACTAGCTCAAACACAAGATAAACTGCTCTTGCCAAGAAATGAAACACAGTGCAGAACTGTGCATGGGGGTTCATATCCAGAAACAGACAATGGAGGCCAAGAGGTCGACTCCTCCCAAGGTAAAAAGAGTTTGAACGTGATAGTGTGGTGTTTGAGAGCTGATGTTTGCTTTTCTTAGCAAAGCCAGAGTCCCCACCTTATGGAAAGAGCCTGAGAAAAACTGCCATTGCAAGGGCTGTGGCACGTGGTGAGACGCAGGCTTCAAGGGGCAGAAGGATACGGACAGCTTTGAGCTGAACCAACTCACACAGTGGCTCAATGGCTTCACTTACATTTTCCCTAAAGCCTTCAAGATTAAAATCACTATTAGAGTGATGTGAGTTTGAGCTCATGGAAGGAAGTCCTTTCTAGAGAAAGAGGAGTGAGGATAGAAAAGGCAGGAGGAAGAGAAAGGGAAAAAAAGAGAAGATAAAAATAAAACAAGGGATCAACCCCACCAACCCACCCACACACGCTATAAAGGACTGCAAAACTGAAGTCCAAAACATCCATTTCTAAACCTAAACATTAAAAAAAATAAGAAAGAAAGTGGACATGTTTCAATAAAACATATGGTGGACCAGATTTTTCTCACAAGCAATAGTATGTCAACCTCTGACTTGAAAGATTATTACAAAAACTCCAGGAAGGAGAATCTGAAGATCTGCATGAAGCATTGGGCATTGTAATTCTAGTACTTCACCCTAATTTACAAAACATCTGAAAACGCTGCCTATTGTTGAAAAATTTGGTTATGAGAAATGAGGTATTGTTGAAAAAAATTATTGAGATGTATGACTAAGATAGCATTCAAGTCAGCTAACTCCTCCAAGGTTAGAAGAAAAATGGGAGCCAGAGACATAAGCAATTATGAAAACAAGACCCTCCAAATACCAACTGAGTTTCCTTTTAAATGGCCACCCAATTCAAGGAAGTAAAAGCCAGAATCTGTTCAAGGCAGTAAAATTACAGACATCAGTGTTAAAAAAGGACTCTCAAAGATACAGCCCTCGTATAAATCATGATCCATTAGAAAACATTCTAACAAAATTGACCTGAAATGAAATTGGTCTACTTTGACTTTAGATATTGGTGGAGAGGAAATATCAAGGGTTCTTAAGCCAATTTTTATACTTTTTTTGTTTAAGAATTTGCATTACCTAAATGATCTAAAAAACTCAAGTAGGGAATTGGATTTCTGTTGTTACTGCAAAGGTTGCTAGTGCTCCTTACCCCATGTTCCTGGTAAAAAGAAAAAGAAAAACAACCCAATCCTTTCTGAATAACATACTTTCAATACAGGCCTTAACGGAGGGCCACAAGTATAGTTTCAATATGTCTGATATCATAGTTATTTTTAGAAAATTATAGAACACTCCCCTCCCAAAATACCAGGAAGGACAGTAAGCAGAAAAACACCTTCAAGAATCCGGCCCAAAGAGAATTCACATATTGAAATTATCAGAAAGATAATATACTTAATATGATTGAAGAAATTAACTCAGAGGTAAAGAGAAATAATCAATCAAAAATAATCATTCATATTTGAAAAAAGCAAAGATATATAGATAGATAGACAGACACAGATTTTAACATCTAGGTCTATCTATCTATGTCTACCCTGCTACCCAGGGACTGTTTCTCCGGCAATTTATTGCAAATTATAGAAGGTATGGCTGAGAAGTTAGGAAGCTTTGCAGAACTGCCTGCCGTCACACGGAGCTGAAAAGGCAAAAAGGCATTCAGAAACCTGCAAAGAGTGGAGTCTTCCGATTGGAACCATAGAGGACTTTACCCTAAAATGAGGGTGACCTTGAAGTAGATCAGTCCTCCCAGATACTTTCAAAGCACAATATCATGCCCTCTCAGTACATTAGGAAGAAGTTTCCATCAGAAATTTAAATGGAATTTAAATTTAAATTTCAGCCCCTCTAAATAAAGATAACATCCTTCAACTTACATGTCATATTTTTTTTCATTATGATGTCTGACAGTCAATAAAGAAATAACCAGGCAAATAAGAAGTAAGTCTTGAATGAAAACCAAGAGAAAAAAAAAGCAATAAAAAAAGAGTTCTAGATATTAGTGTTCTCAAACACATGAATAACTATGATTTATGTAATAAAGGAGTAAATGACAAGATGGACAATTCTCTGGTGGAGAATTGGAAACTGTCAATATTACAAAATTAAAGTATAATGTCTATAGTGGGGTACTTGATGGGTGAGTGTAATAGTAGTTAAATCATAGCTAAAGAGAAAATTAGTAAAACTGGAAGGCAGAGGAAAGTCTCCAAAATAAACCATAGAGAGACAACGAGATGGAAAATGCACAAGAGAACTATGAATGTGAGGGTTGGGATAAATTGACAACAGCTTAACGAACCACACAGAAACAATTTCATAGCATAGAGTTCAACATTAACAAGAATTGGCATAAAGTACATAAAATAGTATTTATTTAAACTTTTAAACTGCAAAACTGAAAAGCAGACTTTTAAAAACAATTTATTAGTAAAATTATAAGTAGGAGAAAATCACCCATACAATATTCAGGGGAGAGGTTAGCACTGAGAATGGCGTAGGCACAGTAGGCATGGTACGTTACACCAAGAGATGAAGGAATACCATGAAACTATATGGTGGAGACAAAGATGGCCTTTATATTATTTTTGATACAATGAAAAGGTTATTTAACTTTCTCAATACTTATGAAATACATCATACTAAATAAATACATCCC
This sequence comes from Otolemur garnettii, assembly GCF_000181295.1. NCBI lineage: Eukaryota > Metazoa > Chordata > Mammalia > Primates > Galagidae > Otolemur > Otolemur garnettii. The sequence continues at coordinate 28,171,013 of NW_003852402.1, read as the reverse complement.
ACAAAACCAATAATAAAAAAACAAGAGTTTATTCTAGATAAAATGACCAAAGTAGTCTTTAAAATTAAAATAGTGCATACAAAAAAGAGATAAAAATATAATGATACTTGAACCAACAAGCAAAATAAAACATGTGAATATGTATAAGAGAACTCTTGAAAATAAAAAAAAAAAAACTTTAAATTTTAGAGAAAATTTAGATACCAGACCAGCTTGAACCACTGCAAGACTTCACCACCATATATATAAAAAAAAATTAATGGAGTGGTCATGGTAAGTGTGGGCCTACAGTCCCAGCTACTTGGGAGGCTGAGGCAGAAGAATTGCTTGAATCCAGGAGGTAGAGATTATAGTGAACTATGATGACTATGATGATGGATGACATCACGCCATTATACTCTAGCGTGGGCAACAGAGTGAGACCCTATCTGAAACAAAACAAAATAAAACAAACAAGCAAACAAAAACTCCACACACACACAGTTAAGAGCCATGGAGAATAGATTGGAAACATTCAATGTTTCTTATTTATGGAAATGAAAAATATAGTAAAAGACAAAAATACCATATACTGATTAACATTTAAACTGGAAGCGGTAAATAGTGTTATAAGTGACAAAAATGGGGAGTCTATAAAGAAATGATCATTAACTAGTGGTCTCATTTGCCACAATACCAGATAGCAAAAGACAAGGGATTGACATCTTCAAAGAAAATAACAGCCCACTGAAAACTTGAGTTTGGACAAGTTCTCAACCAAGCTATATTCAGACACACACACACACACACACACAATCTAAGAAACTACACACATCCTACAAAAAGAACTAAGAGAAGGTGAAGGCATGAGGAAAAAATAAATCTAGCCGTGAGATGAGAGACACAAGAAATACAGAATTTGATAAAAATATCTGGTACGGTCAATCAGTTGTTGACTAAATAATTAATTGGCGTTTTCATAATGTAGATTGAAAAAGAATAAAACCATCTCTGGAAGCAAAATGCAGTTATAACTTTTCACTATTAAAGGAGTGCAGTGGCCTGATCATAGTTCACTGTAACCTCAAATTCCTGGCTCAAATGATCCTCCTGCATCAGCCTCTCATCTTCTCCTCTCTCAGGTCTTTTTTCTTTTTTTTAATAAATCTTAAAAATGTCTTCCTTTATGGACTTCTAGTGTACAGGGGTGTTGATTTAGAACACTTCAGTATACAAAATGACATCACAAAGGATAGCCAATAGTAGTCATATAATTGTTAGATATGTAATTAGGGAAGGATAAAGCCTTCAAATGTAGCTATCATAGAAGAATTTCTCTGGGAGAGCGAGATTGACAATACAAGATCAATTGCAATTTTCCAAGATAAAATGAGAAGAATGCAGACCATGCTGTTACAGCTCAAGACATATCACTGTTCCCAGTAGGGACGCAATGATGATCTGGAATATACTTCAAGTAAACTGGCAGCAAGTTAAAACTGGGTTTGGAATAAATGAAAAAGAAATGGAGGCATTCATTCATTAATATTTATTATTCTCTGATAAAAATGAGGAACATCTAAACCATTTTCTTAAGCTTTGCGGAACTGCTTCCGAAACAGTGACATATCCCTTAAAACCTACATCAAAGGGTAACAAAACTTACCCTTAAAGAAATTTCCTTTGCCTCATCTAATTCTCTTCAGCTGCAATTGAAGCTTCTTTTAATCAGTCTGTTCCTTCTTATCTTTTAATTGGTATTCACAAAAGATATTTTTACTACGGATTTCCAAGGGATGAAATTTCCACTCAAGGAAAGCTCGAAGGCCTGACTGTGAAAGAAGGAATCCAAAGTAGCTCCAAAAACCACAAGACTCTGTCTGTGCTCTGAGATTCAAATTCAATCCACAAATATCTGGAGGGAGACTCAGAATATTTCTCATGCACGTCACGTGAAATGTTTTCTGTTTTCAAAATATTTCTTCTTTGTGGTATCTTAGCAATGGCAACAACGTAAGATTTTGTGTGTCTGGGCAAAATTGGAAAGATGTTCAGCTGCCAAATACAGTCTACAACTTGTGCATTTTGAAGGCTCTTTTTGGAAAGGGAAGTGACGGGGAAGACTTCAGGGAAGGAGATACCTTGGTGAGGTCTTCAATGCTCCTCTAAAATTTCTCTGTATGTCTCATGTTTTACTTCCTAAATCTAAGTGGAATCTGGCCACGTATTGAAATATTTGAGGATCAAGGTATTAGTCTACAGGAGTAGGAGTTAAGTTTTTGGATCATAAATCAGGCACAATTAAAGTTTCTGGGAAAAAAATGGAAGGTATACTGTACTGAAGAATAGGTCAGGAATTAGAATTTCAGAAGAAAAATTATTTCCGAAATCTTTAGCCTCTGGAATAGTAAACATGTTTCCTTAAAGAAATCTTCCCCCAAATCGATGCTCTTATTACTTTGTAAAAATCATTTTATATATAAAACTGCTATTGTATACTTCTTATATCTGAGTTATGTTTATATGCACTTTAAAATCTGATCCTTTTCACAGCTCTTGGAAGCAGGCATTCTTTCATCCATTTGAAGGATGAGAAATTGTAGGGTTGTAGAAATGAAGTAACTTGATCATAGTCACAAGGACAATAAGTAAAAACCAAGATTCAAATCCCTATGACTTTGTCTCATTCCCATGCTATGAGAGCACACACTTGGATTAAATTAGGTCTCCAGAAACATAGACGCCTATAATATGGTACAAACATGTTTAAATATAATTAGCCTGTAAGGATGTATTCGTCTTGTCCCTTGAAATCTTTATTATTAAGGGCCTGTGTTTTGCAATGAAGGAGAGTATTTTCACTGTCAAGATTCCAAAACTTTAATTTAATTCTCATTATACTAATTTACACAGTAATGTTATTCCAGCTTCTACTTTGCTTAAGTTGACAAGAAAATTCTAGTAGTGGTAAAATGTACATTAGAACTCATCTAGGAACACAGTGTATCATGTTGATAGCCCCCTGCATCTACTGATATGTTAAAGCACTGATTTAAACAAATAGTAGGTGTGAAGCCTCCGATATATATTCTATGGAAGGATGGTAAGAGACTTTGTTCATTTGTCAACAGAAAAACATCAGCTGTGACAGTGAAACTAAATATTATGAACGAAAACAAAAGTCTTACAGTGTCTAAAATAAATAAGCCCTTACAAAGTTATCCCTGCAAGTATGTGTGTATGTGTGAGTGTATATGAGTGTGTATACGTAATGATAGTAGTCAGTTCTGGTATGAGGATAATCAGATGCACATTCTGTACAATTCTAAACATTGCTTTACTATCATTGGGACTAAAAATCACTTAGGTGTCAATGAGCATATAGAATGTTTCACTATATACTCAAGACATTTAAAATATTGGTGAATAGTCTTAAACTATTAAATCATTTGACCATGCAATTTATAGAAATCTCATAGGAAACAAAAAGTCAAAAATGTACTCAGATTTTATGCACGAGGTTGTTGCCCACAGTGTCATTTTATCATATACAGCAAAAAGTTGAAAATAATTTTATGTCTTGCAATAGGGAATAACTAAAAACTATGCAAAAAATGTCATAGATAATTATGTATCAACTTGAAATTATATTTTCACAAATTTCCTCGTAGTAGGATGGAGAGTAGACTATAAAATTATCTACAATAGAAGCTCAATTACACATGGTATGTGCTTATCTGTTTATAGAGAAAATAAAAAACATTAAGCAAAATGTTAATAGTGGTCACTCTAAGAAAGAGTATTTTCTTAATTCTTGTCTACTTTTATGCCAAATGATTTTAGAATGATTATGTGTATTTTTACAAAAAATAAATAATACTTAGAAATATATAAGTTTTTGAGAGGTGATGACCATCAAAGTTAAAAGTCCTCATCAGAACTCAAATTAATCAACCAATAAAGAGCCAACAATCCCATAGATCATTGGGCAAGAGGCATGAATAGAACCTTCTCTAAGGAAGACAGACTTATGGCTATCTAACAAACGTGAAAAAAATGCAAAAAAATGTTCATCATCCCTAATCACCAGAGAAATGTGAATCAAAACCACCCTGAGATATCACCTAAGCCTGGGAGAATGGCACGCATCACAAAGTCTCAAAGCTGCAGATGCTGGCGCGGATGTGGGGAGAAGGGAACGCTTTTACACTGCTTGTGGGACTGCAAACTAATACAACCTATTTGGAAGGAAGTATGGAGAATCCTCAAAGACCTCAAATTAGACCTCCCTTCTGATCCTGCAATCCCATTACAAGGCATCTACCCAGAAGAAAAAAAAAATCCTTTCATCATAAAGACATTTGCCGCTAGACTGTTTAACACAGTTCAATTTACAATCGCCAAAATATGGAAACAGCCTGAATGTCCACCAACCCAGGAATGGATTGATAAGCCGTGGTATATGTACACCATGGAATACTACTTAGCCATTAAAAGAGATGGAGACTTTACATCTTCTGTGTTAACCTGGATGGAGGTGGAATACATTCTTCTTAGCAAAGCATCACAAGAATGGAGAAACATGAATCCTATGTACTCCATTCTAATATGAAAGCAGTAGAGGATCCAGTACAAGGTGAGAGTTAGGGGAACAAGGGAGCAGGGAGAGGGCAGGAGGAAGGGATATGGGGGATCACCGTGTGTGGCACACCTCTTAGGGGCAGGACACAATTATAAGAGGGACATTACGTAACAAATGCAATCAGTGTAACCTAATTCTTGTACCCTCAATAAATCCCAAACAATAAAAAAAAAAAGAGTCCTCATCACCTCATTGGGATGATTCCAAGGAAACAGCCATCTGAGTGCACATTCACCATGTGGCTATAGCAGCTCACATCCACATTCAGTGGTATCCCTTTCTGCCAGTCAGCACCTGAATGCGCTTGCATGCTTCTCTTGGGGGCACTTTTATAGGAAATAATGCTACAGGAGTGTGCAATTTTTTGGCTTCTCTGTCCATATTAGAAGAAGAGTCATCTTGGGCCACACATTAAATACACAAACACTAACAAAAGCTGATGATTAAAAAAAGAAAAAAAGGTCCAAGCATATAAGCAGAAAAGTTCTCACATTATCCACATGCCGCTTGTGGGCCACAGGTTGGAAACCCTGCAGGTGGTGTAATGATTATTTTCTTTCTTATTTATCTCAGAACAACTTTAAATATAAAGATTATAATTCACCAAGCACTTAGTGCTAATGGACTGAGCAGACTCGTTCTAAGAGTAACTTTCCTGGGCTTCTAGTTTGATACATTTTACATACATTATAAACCTCTATAACATCCCATTTTACAGATTAGAAAATTCAAGCTCTTCGGAGACTCTATGATTTGTCCATGAAACCACGGTAAGTAAGAGGCAAATGAGAAATCTGTACTCTTCCCACTGCTACCAGAATTTCTTTCTTCAGTAGGTCCTTGGACTCAGGGATTGCAAGAATGAACCCACGGACCACAGATCAGTGGTAAGATAGGATTTATTATACAGAAAAGAAGAAAGAAAAAGCACCAGAGCTCCTGGCAGAGGAAAGGATCTAAGTTGGAAAATCTCCTCCTGGGTCCTTTGTCTAGGAGTCTATATAGCCTAACAAATGAATGGATAGAGTCCTCTCTGCAAGGTTTAAGAGCCTGTTAACAAATGAATACAGACCCTTCCTAGGGGGAAGTAACAGGGGTTCCCGGTCAGAAAACTTACGTGAAATTGCCCAGGGCTGGGAAGGAAGAGGGGAGTCCTGGATCATCCTTAGGCCTGTGAAATGCCCACAGGGAAGTAGTGGAGCTAGAGGAGGATACTCTAGGGCCAAGGTGGTTCTGGGGTTGACATGGGAAAAGCGTGTATCTTCAATACTAGCTCTGTAAGTTTATCAAAATCAGTATCTCTGGCCTTGTGCTGGTGCAGGGGAGTTGCACATCCCGGCACTCTCAGCGGTCCTGGACCCTCACTGCTGATGCCCAGGTCTCCCTCAACTTCTCAGGGACCTGAGGGCTTTGCCCCTCTGATGCATTTGGTTCTTCAGCCCTGCGTCCTACCCCACCAGCCCTTCCCAGGGCAGCAAGGCAGCCAGTGGCCGCTGAGCCCGGGTGCCACCCACCCTGTATCACCTCTGTGCAATTTGGAGTATTGCCTTTCCAGAACTTACTGCACGTTTTAAGCAATACTATACTTAGTGATAGAAACATCATAATTATGAGGTGGCATCTATGGCTCAAAGGAGTAGGACGACGACCCCACATGCCAGAGGTGGCAGGTTCAAACCCAGCCCTGGCCAAAAAAAAAAGAAATGTCATAATTATCCTGATGTATAATTTTGGGGAGCAAATGAATTAATAAAGACTTAACTACAAGGTAAAGCTGAGCCAACGTGTACTTTCCTCAAGTGATTGATTCTCACACTTGCAATAGGAAACACAGAATGTATTTAACGTAAATATATAGTGGGGGCCAGGTGCTCACGTTTGTAATCCCAGCACTCTGGGAGGCAATGAGGGGTGGATTGCTTGAGCTCAGGAGTTCAAGACCAGCCTGAGCAAGAGTAAGATCACATTTCTACTAAAAACAGAAAAAAATAGCCCAGTGTAGTGGCAGGTGCTTGTGGTCCCAGCTACTTGGGAGGCTGAGGCAAGAGGATCACTCGAGTCCAAAATTTTGAGGCTGCTTTGAGTTATGACAAACCCACGGCATTCTACCCAGGGCAACAGAGTAAGACTTTGTCTCAAAAAGAAAAAAAAATTAATTAATTCAAATTTTAAAAAAATAAAAATAAATAAATACATAGTGGAAAAGAGTCTAAACTAATTCACACCCTGGAACGAATGGAGACAGATCCAACCACTGTGTAGTTCCTTTTGTTTTATTCATGCACAAGAAAGTAAAATATATTTAGACTTAAATTTGTAATTACTCAAACCCCTTGCATTTTACCTCTATAAATCCAAGCAGACCTTAATATAAACTATATAAATATATTATTTGCATTTGCTTTTTTATGCCCACAAATTTGGAATAGAAATACAAATGAATTCTAAAGCATTCCCGTCAAAGAGACGTGATACACGAGACTGGCAGTGAAGAGGAATATTAACTCATATCTATGAGAAATTTGCTCTGGAAAAATCTGCCTATTTTTCTACACACACTGGGGTTCACTCCAGGTAGCAATTTGAAGCCGTATTTATCATTTTAGAAAAATCACAATACGTTCTGTGCTTGCTGATTTTATTTTAGTTTTTGCTTTTGAATAAAAGAGCCTATATGGTTTTTGTACTAGGCAAACAGCACATAGCACATTAAAGACCCACCAGGTCCAAATCTACTATTTTAATCAACGCTGAGCAGCAGCACGGGGCTGAGTCCGAGGAAACGTATTGTTACAGCAGAAAACCTCCCCCACCTATTCCAGAATGTTATTTTAAAGGCCTCAGGAATTAAAATTAAAACAAATGGCTTGAACCTTTTCATAACTCTGTCCCAGAAAAATAAAAGCCAAGTGTCTGCTTTCCAGAACATTATGGAAAGATGCATTTGGCCAAGTTTGAAAATATCGCCTTAATGTGAGCAACTGGAAAAAAGGACGATAGAACAAGGCTACACACCGTCTGGAGATGGAGCAAAAGAGGAGGCTTATTTAATGAGAGATAATGATCTGAAAAAAGAAAATGACCACATACATTTAAAAGCATCATGCCTTACTTTCAAAATATAATTTGGCACATGTGGCATGATGAATAAGTAAAACGAAGTCTCCAGTTATCTGTTAATACTGTTTGAATAGAACAAAGCAAAGTAAAACACAGCCCATCCCAAGCAACACTGACTGTCCCAAGCAACACTGACAGTCACTGACTGTCGAGAACCACAACTTAGAAAAGGAAAGGTGTAAAAAGGTGGTTTTCCTTTAATAGAATTCTGGACATTCAGTGAAGTGTAAATGCTTATCCTTATACTAAAAGATTAACATAATTAAAATCTAAAATGATCAGTGTTTATGAAGAATAAGGCTCCTTAAGTTTCTCAGGTCTTTTCCCAGCCTACATGTTAGTAAACTTTTACAAAAATTAGGTTTGAAATATGTTTGTTGTGGGCAGTGCTGTGGCTCAAAGGAGTAGGGCGCCAGCCCCCTATGCTGGAGGTGGTGGGTTCAAACCCAGCCCTGGCCAGAAACTGCAGAAAAAAAAAAAAGAACAAAAATACATTTACAGGAGAGCTAACTTTAACGCTGAGAACAATTGTGACTGACCTTTTCTGACTAAAACCTTTAAGGACCACTCCAAATGGACCATCCTTGTCTAACCCACCACTTCAGAAATAAGCTTTTTCTTTGTTTCCTTAATAGTTCCCACCTTACCCAAAGGGATGAACTGAAAATTCATGACCATTAAAGAAATAGTCTATAAACCCAAAGTGAATTAATAATGCATTCTTTCTTTTGTCTTCTTTTTCCCCATTGAAATAAGGTTTTTTTGGTTTGGTTTGGGTTTGGGATTTGTACTTGTAGAGATAGAGTCTGAATCTGTCACCCAGGCCGGAGTACAGTGGTGTGTTCATAGCTCACTGCAGCCTCAAACTCCAGAACTCAAGTGATTCTCCTGCAGAACATCCCAAGTATCTGTTACTACAGGAATATGCCACATGTCTCACTAATTTTTAATTTTTTTGTAGAGTCAGGGTCTCACTATATTGCCCAGGCAGGTCTTAAATTGGCCTCAAATGATCCTCCCACTTCAGCCTCCAAAACTGCTGCGATTACACATATGAGCCACCATACCTGGTCTATATATGCATTATTTCAAATGACAAAACTCAAAAAGAGACCAATCTACTTTTTTATTTATTTCAGGGACATGCTGAAATAATAGAGGTCAAAATGGTAACATTTCCAGAAGATGGTCCTCAATGGAGGGCATTCAATTGATTTTTTCAAAGCTAGTAATGTATAAAATTACTTTTTGTCCATATGGGGAACTCTAATATCTTTGCAGCATTTTTTTTTAACTCGGTTAGAATACAAGTTAAAATGACCATCTAAATAAAGGATCTGGGCATTATTTAGTGACTGTGACTTTTCTGTTGTAATGAATGAGACTTTTCTGTTACAATGAAACATTCATCAGTGGTTATCATGCCAATGCAAATATTACCCTCTCTCCACTGCTCTGTTCACTTGTTTGATCCAGTAACAATGGCTTATCTAACCCTAGATATAAAATTTTCAGAAAGAGGAATATAGGATATTACTCACTTGTTTTCATGTTTCATTCTCAAAGAAAAAAATGGAAAATTGACTTTGTATTTTTGTTTGGACAGCATAATTTAGAAGAGAGATACTTGAGTTCTTAGAACAGGAAGCCCTGTTTGGCTCTTTTATTTTCTCTGTTCTGATTTTTCCATGAGATGAGGATAATTGGAGGAAGTTGGAAATCATAGCACAGAGCTTTACTCTTAAGCATTACACATTTTTCTCAAAGAAAATCTTAAACAGAACTATAATATATGCATACAACAAAGGTGAACTGATAAGCTTTTATCTATGAAATGGCTTCAGGAGCTCTGAGCCTGGCAAAATCTGACCTTTCATCTCTTCGCTATATCTTTTTTTTTTTTGAGACAGAGTCTCAAGCTGTCATCACCCTGCATAGAGTGCCATGGCGTCACAGCTCACAGCAAATTCAAACTCCTGGGCCTAAGTGATTCTTTTGCCTCAGCCTCCCAAGTAGCTGGGACTACAGGCGCCCAGCTATTTTTTGGCCTGGGCTGGATTCGAACCTGCCAGCTCCAGTGTATGTGGCTGGTGCCCTAGCAGCCTGAGCTACAGGTGCCGAGCCTCTGTGCTGTATCTTTACAGAGTTCCCTGGCTCTACAGAACACAGCTTTGAAAACATGGTTATGAATGATACAAAAGACTTGGAGAATAAAGGAAGGAGATAGTCTGCAAAGTATCATTACTCTGCTAGATTATTACGAATTGTATGTGATAGAAAATCTTGTGTCCAGAACAAGAGACTGGAGTTCAAATGGCTATAATTTTTGACAAAACCTAGAACTGAAAATGAATTCACAGAACATTCTAAGTGAAGCATTTTGATGTATGGTGATCAGATTAAATTTAAAAAGAAAGAATAATGAGAATAAGAAGCATGGCGTACTTTAGTAGTTGTTTGATAATTCTCCTCCAATAATCAAACAGTATACTTCTTTTTAAAAGTGAATTACGTATGTGAAAATTTGGACATTTACATGTCTGGATTTAATTGAACACAGGAAAAAAGGCTGAAAGTCTGAATATTTGGAAATACTTTGTGTCAGTAGACTAGTAAAAGGTCAAACTATAAAACTAAAACTAGTGTATTGATAGAGAAACTATCTCAGAATTCATTTTAGCTAATTGATGGAAACTGGGAAATTCTTTACTATTAAGAAAAGAAAGTCTTCTGTAGATTGGAAATGAGTTATATTAATGAGAATTAATATACTCATTGGAGTTGATCAGAATATTGGTATATTTGCTTATATATGTAGGTCTTAAGAGGACCTTGATTATATTTTTCTCCAAAGATTGGTAGAAAAGAATCTGTGTCCTCCATTACCTATCCTTTGTTTCTCTAAATTTACTTTGGGGACCACAACCATTTAGCCAGACCATTTTCCTACCCTGCCTTAACAGTCAATGACTATGGCACCAGTGGTACTGCAAAAATACGTGCAACTTCTAGATTCTTCCCTTAAGATAAAGCCACTGGCTTTGTACATTCTTGTTTCACCAACTCTTGGCCCAGAGTAGTAGCTGTAGCACATTGTGGACCCAAAGGTGGAAGCCATATGTTGAAGATAATACCATTTAGTCAATCAGGGTTCTTGGGAAATTATTCTCCTACCTAATTGAAGATGCTTTATCTTGAGGTTTCTTTGTGACAAGTCTTTAGCCTATGTCACAACTAATAAGGAATTTGGTACCAAAGAAATATTTACCATGAAAAATACGTGGCATTGTCTTAGTAGCTGACACCAGACTACAGCGTCTTAAACATTGCAGGTTGGAAACTAATGACCTTTGTTACGGCATGGCAAAAACAGGGTATTTCAAAAGTCTCCATACATGGGGTAAAGTGCATACAATAGATATCTTAGAACATGTTTGCCATAACTTGGGAGAGAAGATTCTGCATGTGTGTACAAAGACGTGGCCAACATATACAGAATGTTTTGTAAATCAAGGTACAGTTAGAGGCAACTCCCATTTTTCTTGGTGTATGGTGACACATTATATTGAGCAAAGCTGGTGGCAGTAAGGAAAAGAGGGCCGTACTTCTGAATTCTGTTGTTCTAAAGAAGATTATAGAAATAATGCCTGTGTTAGCTGCTCCTTGATGCACTTAGCCAGATATAATGAGCAAGAACAGCTTGAGTAAGGACTGACAGTGTGCAAGGACACATAGAAAGCTTGCTGAGGGAATCCATTTCTGACAGAAGTCTAACCTGGACCAAAATTGCTGAAAGGGAAGCCTTTTCTTAGATGTCTCAGCAGAAGACCTTTGCTCAGGGGCCTTCTCAAAAGCCTTTCATTTCTACTTAGCCAGACAATGGAAGCTCCACCCAGCTACAAATGTGGCGTAGAATTATATTAACTTCTCCCTACAGATGGTAATCTCAGAGTGATGGTCCTGTCCTAGCACAAAAACAAAAAGTAGAAGTGGGGGAGGTTCCTGTGGCTCAAAGTAGTAGGGCGCCCGCCCCGTATACTGGAGGTGGCAGATTCAAACACAGCCCTGGCCAAAAATTGTAAAAAGAAAAAAATAAAAGTGGATAAAATAGGAGAGAACATCAGAAATAATACTTTTCACATAGAACATCAGAAGCCTCACTAAATTCTTAAGGAAATTAATATTACTTTAAGAAAGGACAGTGTGAGAGAGAGAGAATCCTGATCTACAAGTAAATCCCTTCCTTCCTAAATGTATATACTCAGGAAGCAACATATGAAAATTATAACATCTGCAAATGGAGCATAATCCCCAAAACTCACTTTAAGTTTGACAGCAAAGTATAACATGCAGAGAAAAGTTTCCCAGAAGGCTTCAGAAGTCACGGGGGGCAACAGCCAAGACAGCCAGCTGAGGGGGAAAAATCTGAGGAAAACTAAGCACAGACTAAGCTATTCCAATGTTTTTATGCATTAATATATAACTGCTGGGAACCACTGAGTACCCCATGTGTTCTATTTTTATCTCTATGAATGAATTATTTTTCTCCTCTATATATTAGGTGATGAGGATGGGTAAAGGAAGATAACACGTCTCTTAGTTCACAGGCCAGGGGCCACAAGTAGAGGCCTGAACACTAAGAGATTCTAGAGTTTATATTGGAGCCAGAAAATGTATGGGACAGGTGTGTCTCCAGCGAGGACAGTAAAGATGTTCTGAGGGCAGAAAAGAATACACATGATGAGGACTATTGTCCACAATCCCCATAACTATTCTGCTAAAAATCCCTCTTGTCAGCTATTGCCAACTAATGTCAATGATCCTCATAACTATCTCTTTAAGCAGAAATTCACATGTTGAATCCCTAAGGCTGAGCACGAGGATACCCCGGAAGAGACAATATCCCCCCAGCATCGCTAGCAATTGGGGTGACCATATGATTAAGTTCATGACAATGGAATGTGAGTAACTGTTATGGACAAATGAATCAATGAACGTTGAGAATTGTCCCTAATCACAGAGGGGAAAATGCTTAGAAGGAAAAAAGAAAGGTCTATGAGTTGAAATTATGGTATGTTGGGAAGAATCACAGTTCCCTATTAAAGATTTCAATTATACCATAAAATTTTCAGTAAGATGTTATCACATTTCCATAGTGAAGTTAAATCAGTTGATAACTTATATTAATTCATATTATTTGAGTAAATCCTGGTTTCTAACTTTAATCCAATTAGAGGGAAAAGTATTTGACTTGGCATTAAATATTTTTGTTCTTTCTGTCTCTCCATGCTTCACAAATTAATTAGCAAAGAGAGGCACGCTAACAATTAGGTAGTTGATTCAAACTGGTTTTCACTAGTTCAAATTTTTTAACATCTACCCTGGATGTTAATTTTCTTATTTGTATTGATTTTTAGAATTCATCAATATACATGGTTTCGTCCACTTGACATGGCTGATTTAGTTACATGTTTCTACTTTTTAAACGACCAGACTTGCACAGTATGTTCTTTTTAAATTTCATAGAAAACCACAGGTACAGATGGTCCATTAATAGCAATAAAAAGGCAAATTAAAATTATGCAAAACTCTTTGGAAAGGAATTCATTCCGTAGCCATTACAATGAGAGTGTCTGTGTTTAAAATCTAATGTGATAAGACTTCCTGCTGATACAACAAATCATCCCCAAAGAAATGTGTATTATCTGAATTATCTGCTTTTGGCAACCAGGACAGACTACCTAATTGATTTTAATAAACAATGGCTCTGAGTAAGATTCCAATCTGTCAGGGTTAGGGCCTAACTCCTTATATGATCTGATAGACAATGACATGCAAAATCACAAGTTTTTGATTCATGCATCTATGTGTACTATCAACTAACATAGCTCTATAAACATTGTAGAATTTTTCCACGATATGGAATTATTTTGCTTGTTAATATGATCATAGGGATTGTTGTTTATAAAGCCTCTGTTTAAACGAGACACTGTGATGAAATAGAACCAGTAAACTTTTGGAACTAAACACACAGGTTCAAATCTCCCTTTATTCTTTGCTACATGGGTCCACTTGGGGATCTCATTTTTCACCTATGAAATTATAAAAATTAATGACAAGTCTTTAAAATGTTCTAAAGGCTGTTGTATTATAAATGTGAAAATACATTACCTGTTTTAAATTCCAAGTGAATATTAATGTTATACTTCTAGATTGAGAAGAGAGAAAGATGGATCCTATGAAAGACTTCAGGACTTGATGCAACTAACTGTCATTGAGTTTGTTTTCTTAAAATGTACAAAATGATGTGAAGGAAAACTTACATCAATGGCAAAAAGAAGAAACATTTCCGAACAGGAATAGAAAAGATGAAAGCAGTAGCCAATTGTAGAAAGACTCCATGAAGAAAGAAAAAAAGGAATATAACTAAAAGAATATGTTAGAAAATAAAATCTTCATTGGGGCACCTTGTCAGAATATTAACAAAGAAGAGGACTCAGTAATGAATTCTGATAGATTATTCTTCTAGAGAAATTTATTCTGTTGATAACCCCCAGCTGTGATGTAATCTGTATGAGTGAAAGGATTAGTTTAAAACCATACAAAATAAATCCCATTCTTAATTAGTCAGTAGGTGTGAAAATGTCATACTTCAATGAGAATTTATATTTGGAAATTGAAGAACCACAGATACTTCAAGCAAGGAGCATAATCAGATTACATTTGATCAACAAAAAAGAAAGCCCGGTACCTCCAAACTTCTAAACCAGCTGTTCAATTGTTACACTGTAATTAGCGTGTGTGTGTGTGTGTGTGTGTATGTGTGTGTGTGTTCTTTTCTCAGGATTCTTTCTTCATCAAACTCAATGACTTAAAACATCTTTAATTCCCTAGAAGTTGCTTAGAGTTCATTATTCACCAAGATGCTGAGAGGCTGAGTTTAGCACAACTGCCTGCATTATTTCTTATAGTGCTATGGATGAATTGCATCCCTGCCCAAAGTATATTTAAGGTGAGAATTTTAAGGATAAACCATTCTGGCCAGCACGGTGGCTCACTCCTGTAATCCTAGCACTCTGGCTGGCCATGGCAGGTGGATTGCCAGAACTCATGTGTTTGAAACTAGCCTGGGCTAGAGTGAGACCACCATCTCTAAAAAAAAATAGCTGGGCCTTGTGGAGCCTGTAGTTCCACCTACTTGGAAGATTGAGACAAGAGAATCACTTAAACCTGACAGTTTGACGTTGTTGTGAGCTAAGAAGCCATGACACTCTACCAAGGATGACAAAGTGAGAACCTGTCTCAAAAAAAGTATAAAAAGTATTCTGTATTCATAGCACAAATGGAACTGTATACTGAGCAATCTCATTTAGAATGTGACTATAAAATTTTGGTGTTTTTCCTCGGGCCCATTTTCTCTTAGCTTATCACTTAAAACCCTTTGAAAGTTTTCACAGGGATTAATGGTCAGCACCCAGAGAGAAATTGGGGCTGTTTCAGAACTGCTGAGCTAGGCTGACATGGCTTTATTCTTCAGCATTCTGGGGCACCAGGTACCAATTTTTAGGCTTCATCACCATTCTAAAGAGATGAAATCCCCTTGAAGTCGGTGGGAAATAATTTTAAAATTAGTTCTGTAGGAAGCAGAGTAATTTGAGAAACTGGACTGCAGATATTGTTTGAATAAGGCTGACACACACACAATGCTGACTTTATTATTTGAATTCATCTCAGTGTAGGTGGCTCTGAGTGTGTGTGTGTGTGTGAGAGAGAGAGACTTTGAGGAACATGTGCATGTGAGTCCTCACTTTGTCTCAATAACTTCCATAGCTCAACTGAAGCTCAAGAAGCTTCTCATCATTTTCTTTTAAAATATATGTGTACACATATCTGTATCACTATCAAAACCAATGGCCACAAAGAACAGACTGAGAGTAGGCTTTCCATGTGCTTTCATGAATTTAAATCCTCAAAATATGGTTTATCTATTTTAGTTTAGGGTAGTTCCTAATTGGAGGTGATTAATATATCAAAAGGGGTTTTAGGAGAGTCAATTTTCAGAGCACAAAATGAAACAGAAATAAGGAGTAGCTTGCATTGGGAAGAAAAAACCAGGACATGCTCCCAATCTCACACCACAAACTTCCAGCTATGAGTATGAAAGAACATTAAAAGCACACACACAATGCAGTTATTCCTTTGCTGCACTTTAGGAACCAAGTATAAAAAAAAAGAATTTCTGAACCCTGCCCCCCCTTAATAGTTGTCTTGCCCCTGAAAAAGATGAGAAACACGTTATATAAGTCTTGTATCGCAACACTGATTATACACAGTGGTGTAACCCTGCCTCCTGGAACCAGTTTAGTAACTACAGCAGGGGCCTCTCCAAAGAGTGAGTTCTGTAAGGAACTATAATCTTCAAGGAGACACTGAGGAAGAATTATATAAGAGACATTTTCACAGATGCTGACCATAAAAACTAACAAGGTGGCTGTGACAAGGAAAATGTGTAGGTCTCTACTAATCATATTAGTAAACTGCAGATCATTTTAAAAATCTAACCTCACATCATATCCTGATTATGACCCCTGGTTCTTCTATTAAGAAAAGAACAAATTAAAACTCAAGGATGAATGTCATCATGTGCATTTCCCCATCTAGGCTTTTTGGGTAATTTGAGTCCAAAAAGAAAAATGGAAGAGCAGGGAAGAGTTACTGGGAAAAGAATGGCTTGTTGTGAAGGACTTTAGAGTTATCATAAATGGTATGAGAAGATCACAGAGGCAAGAAACAAGGCAATAGGCAACAGTTCAGTGTCACTGCCAGAATGTGGCAGAGGTAGCTCTGGGGGGTCAGAAGTCTGATTGTCTATTTATAAAGATGTACACGTAAATGCATATGCATACATACAAGTGACTCAAATGTGTGCATACAACAAGGTTTCACAACTAAGTTTTTGAACTCATCCTAGAAAATGTTACATACGTCATTACTGAATACCACTATGGTCACATTTGAAGTACTTCCCTTGGAAAGCGATGCACCAATGCCAACCTCCAGTCCAACCTTCAAAGCAATTTTGATGGTGTGGAACGACCATCAAAGCTGTCATTGCATTACCCTTGATGTCCTGAATCCATCAAAATGTCTTAATTTCAGTATTTCCCTTATCTTTGGGTAAAGAAAAAAGTCACTGAGGGTCAGATCAGGTGAATAGGGAAAGTATTCCAATATAGTTATTTATTTACTGGCTAAAAACTCCCTCACAGACAGTGCCATGTAAGCTGATGCATTGTCATGACGTAAGAGCCATAAGTTGTTGGCCAAAATCTTCAGGTAAGATTGTTCTGTTTCCCTATTGATGTTTACTTAGTCTGCTGTGCTCCTTCCTGTCCAGCCAACAATTTTGACTCACAATTCAACAAATTTTTGGAATGTTTTGTCAGTTCTGCTATGTACTGGCCGCTCTGACCTCTTTTCACCTCAAAAAAACATTTAATCCATTTGCACACTGCTTTTTTCTTCATGGCATTATCCTTATTAACTTGGATTAACATGCCCCTGATTTCACTTCCCCTCTTGGTAGTTTAATACAAGATTTAATGTTTATTTGTTACTGTAATACAAGCTCCTAAATTCTTGCAGTGACACACAAAATCATGCAACAACAATAATGAATGCCACTCAGCAAGATATATGTCAACATGAAAGCAACTCTGAGACACTGATATACCAAGGTTGTAAAACCTTACCATCTTGTTTGTACGGTGCTGCCAAGGTAAATACATGGTGGCAAGCTTGCAAACTTAACTGTCAGAACTCATACATAAGGAAGTATGACTCCTGTAAATTTTCTACTTTCCTGCTTACTTTCCCTTGCACCTCTGCTGCAAGCACAAGAGTAGCATGATTTACTTATTCCTTGGCATCTTTTCCATAGCTCCTTGGATAAAGCTTCAGCTACATTGGGTTCTCTATCAAGATGTCTTCACTAATAATGCTTAACATGTTTCTATGCTCTTTGCATTTCAGCTTTGAGGACCACAACACAGTAAATAGACACAGGCACACTAAGTTGATAAAGGAAAATTGGAATCATTAATTACTCCAATAAGACACATCCACAACTAAACACCATATGTATTGATAACCCTCTACAGACCAGGAGCAGGGCTCAGCTCCTTGCATCAGGACCTAAATTTGTAGTCATTAGTCCATCATTTACAAGATCACTTGACTTATTTATAGAAACAAATGAGTACATTTCAGATAATAAGGAGAGAATTCACCCTAAGAGAAAGTAAGAAAAGGGTATGAAAGCTTGATTCCAGGGCACTGATCCAGTTTCGGAGGGGGCAGATATTTGTGAATACTGCATGAATATATGAGGAGTAGAAATAAATGCATGGTATTGCTACATTGAATCTGGTTTTCTGCAACAACATTTTCTATTCTGGGACAGCTCGCATACATCAATCTGGGATAAATTACATATATTAATGCAACCAAAACCTTAAAATAAATTATACCATGACAATATTCCTGCTGTGCATATATGCCTTTGCCTAGAGAAGGTAAATCCACAAATATCTTCATTGATTTATTCTATAAGCAAAGGTGGCAGGATAAATAAGATTGTAATATTAACAGCTGGCTCAGAGTTCCCCTTGAGAGGAAATTCTGGTTGTTTAAGGAAAACACCTTGATATTTTGTTTTAGAGGTGTGAGCCCTCTGGATATGTTCTGGAAGTATCCCAGAAGGAAAAGATAAATTTTTCTGTCCAAAAATTAATAGAAATTTAATACAAATAGGAGAAGGTAGGAAGTTATCCCTTCCAAAGTAGAGAAAGATAGAAATATAGATGAGATAGAGAGAGAGAGAGAAAATGAGAGTAAAAAGAACATGGTAGGCAGCAAGAGATGTTGGAACTCTGTGATTATTGAGAAATTCCTGGTTGATGGCTTGTGGCCAAAAGCCTCTGAAGAACAGGTCTAAAAGTATTTGATACTAATCATTCAGTGTTAAATAGCTTGGAAAATTTTGCTGCACTTCATTCCTCTTCTTCTTTTTTTTCCCAAGTGATCTCTTGCCTTAGTCTCTGTAGTAGCTGAGACTACAGGCACCTACCACATTACCCTGCTATTTTTTTTTTAGAGATGGGGCCTCTCTCTTGCTCAGGCTGGTCTCAAACTCCTGAGCTCAAGCAATCACCCGCCTCAGCCTCCCAGAGTGTTAGGATTACAGGCGTGAGCCATTGCACCCAGTCAAGATTCCTCTTCTTGGTAAAATCTGCTGTACCTACAAATGATTGGCATGGGTGATGTTTTGGAGAAATCAGAGATGAATAGTCAACCTATGGATCATCATAAGTCAGAGAGTCATGAGCAATACAGGAGGTGAGACACTCATGAGAATATTGTTCATTTGGAAGAGGAATTCCAATGTCAAACACTGGGATCGTGTTTGACATTGGAATTGGGCTGACCATTTAGGAAGAAGGCTTGTTGCAAATCTATGTAAATTTTGAGTGATGGTAGAAACTCAGCTGATCTTGGGGTTGCACTAGTGGTGTTTAGGACAAGATCAGGTACAAGGCTGGATAATTTCTAGTTAGCTCCTTGGAAAATCCCTAGAAAAAAATAAGAAGACAAGAAGGAAGATATACATACAAATACACACATACATGCAGAAAAGTAAAATAACACAAAAGCTCTCACAACTGAACTCAACTATGAGGGCTGAGGAGGTAAAGGGCAGAGAAAATGAATTCCAAGTAAGATATAATGGGAAAACCTATAGCCATCTATGTTCTCTATGTCCTTCCTAGGATCATTTTTACTTAATTGAGAGCAATTCAAAAGCCCTTTTAAATTCAGCCTTAGTTAAATAGCCATCACTTGTTTGCCAGTGCAAGAAAAATATTTACCATGAAGGCTATAAAAGCTAAAACTGAATTAGTCTGATTCTTGCAAGAATTCAATGTTTCTTTTTTAAAGGAGATAGATTTTAAATCATTTTTAAAACAAAGCAAGGGCAAGCTAGAGATGTGAGCCAAGTTCTCCTTAATATATTGAGGCAATGGCATTAAGTATTTGTGTCAAAATTTTTAGTTGTGATCTTAATTAGATTTTTGATAAGCAAGTTGATAATAAGGGGGAAATTAGGATAAAGAGTTTGCATGGCATGTGTACATTCAGGGAATATACAACTTACATAGAAGTATCCATTATGGCTTCTATTAACCATTTATGCAAAAATCAGTCATTTCGCAAAGCTGCAGCATCAGATCAGAGAGAATATAATATCACTGGGTTGAAGGTGAGTAGACATGTTGAGAATATTATACTCTGACAACATTTTAAGTACATTAGAAAAGACAGATGTAATCTAACACAAACTTTGATAATAGTGACTAGCATTCATTTAAACTAGATTAAATACATTTCATGTGTAATTACAATTAATTCACACAAAAATCCCACGAAGTAGTTATATTTGACAAATGAGGAAAATGAGGCTTGGGGTATTTTAGAAGGGTTCAGTTACCTACCCAAAGTCACACTGCTAAGAAGTAACAGACAGAAGCTTGGGACCTTTATAATGTAATTTACCTGTGAATCATATTACTTTTACTTATTATATATGGGTGTCCTCTACATGCATCTTATTTTTTCTGGATTCTCTCACTCACTCACACTTTAGCTTGATCATCTGTTTATCTTTGTGTTTAGCTAGTTCATGATGCATTTGATTTTTCTTCCTACCTTTGGGCCCACATTTATTTTTGAACTTAAGAACAGATTAGCCCAATTTGTTCATGACTCTTGGCGACATGATTTGTATTTATCTTCTCTCTCCCCACTTAGCTTTTTGTCATTCATAAACATTTATTGAGAATTGTTATGTCTAAATGTTTTGTTAGTTTCTCAGAAGAAAACAACACCAATTATAACTATGATTGAATTCTGTATTTTAGAGAACTAGTCTCTATACTAGCTCTAGGGGGTTGTTCTAAAACTTACAGGGCATGAGATAAATTGAGATCTGAATGATATGGACCATCCCATAAGAAAGAATAATCTACCACTTGAGTCTCTACATAGGATGTTTATCAGGACAAATCCTAGCCCAGATAGTCATCTGCACCTGTGCATTAATCCTGATTTTTGTTTTTGTTGTTTTCTCTTTTTCTTTTTAAATATCAGATTGATATGAGGGTAAAAACAATAAGGTTACATTGTTTGTGTTTGTTAAGTAGAGTCCAAGTTGTGGTAAGCCCTTCACCCAGGAGGTGTGCCGTATATCCTTACAGTGTGCACATTAGGTGAGAGCTCACCAATCCCCTTTCCCTCCTTTCTGCCCCTCCCTCCTACTTGAGTTTAACTGAGTATTGTTCATCTACTAGTTTCATATTAGTTTTGAGTACATTGGATATTTGCTTTTCCATTCTTGTGATACTTTACCTAGAGGAATGTTCTTCAATCCCGGTATTTTAAAAGCCCCAGAGTTCTACTGTAGTCACTTGTTTGTAGTTAGAGACATAATCACGTCTTTGCGTTGCCTGGGTATCTTAGCACAGCTTAAATCCTAGACCTGCATAGGGATGTAGAAAAGTCTCATCCTTTCATCAGTAGAAACAGATTTATTGCCCTCCTGTGCTAGATCATTTCATTATCACCTGGGTCAAGCTGAAAAATACATTTCCAAAGTGTCCTTCTCTGTGTGATACTGGGTTACACATGAGGGAGAGAGACTGTGAGAGACTTGGGAGGCAAAACTCAACCTCTGCACATTTACTCCTGGAAGGTCTTCATGGTTAGAAAAGTGACAGTTATCAGTTACAAATGTGCTTGGTGGTTTCCTGTTTGTCCTTGACCTACGTCATGCTACATGCAGCTCTTCATATGGACTCCTGGACATTCTTACCAATAACGTCTCTAGGATCCATGACAGGTGCTTCATGGAGGGCTGGCAGGGGTGGTGGCTACACACAGGTGACAGCCTACACTAGCCTCTCTGAAAACATTTCCTTCCCAGTTTCACTTTGTTGACTTCTTAGATCCTTCGCATAAGTTCCTGCTTGTCGTCCTGTACCAGTACTTCCAGACAACTGATTGAAGACTCCTTTTCTGATCCTCCAACTCACTATTCAAGACCTTCACCTTCCCATCTGTTCCAAAAATGATGTAAGATCTAATTCTTGTAAGAAATCCCTTAATGCTTACCACTTGAAATATTTCTTCTTCCTTGACTGAAGCCTTACTGATTCAAACTCTTAAAGGTGTGATGTTTTCATCCCCCATACCTAAAACAGGTAGGGTGTGGTGGCTCATGCCCGTAATACTAGCATTTGGGGAGGCTGAGGTCAGAGGATTGGTTTTGGCCAGGAGTATGAAACCAGCTTAAGCAAGAATAATAGCCTATCTCTACAAAAAGTGGAAAACATAGTCAGTTGTGGTGGGTGCATGCTGTAGACCCACCTACTGGAGAGGATGAGGGAGCAGGATGTCTTGAGCCCAAGAGGCTGCAAGGAGCTCTGATGAGTCCACTGGATTCTAGCTGGAGCAACAGAAAAAGACCCAGTCAAAAAAAAAAAAAAAAAAAGAAAAAGAAAAAGAAACCTAAAGCATGTGGCAATGGCCTGGAAATTGGCTGTGATGGGGACTAATAGACAAAAAGACAGCTAGAAACATATTAGGAAAGGGTGGGAAGTGGCCAAGAGATGAAGATTAGGGAAAGGATAGTCTATATTTTATTAGAGAGAAAAACTGAAAATGTAAAATACATCCAAGGACCATTTGTCCTGGCAGTATAAAATCTGATGTGACATCAATGTGACATATTAGAAGGAAAATCAGAATGTTTTCCTTTATTGCCACATTTATAGTTGTGTGTGTGTGTGTGTGTGTGTGTGTGTATGTGTGTTTGTCTGTTTTTGTTGTTGTTGTTGTTTGATTTTGAGACAGAGGCTCATTGTGGGCCTGGGTAGAGTGCTGTGGCATCATACCTCACAGCAACTTTAAACTCTTGGGCTCAAGTGATCCTCTTGCCTCAGCCTCCAGAGTAACTGAGATTACAGACTCCACCACAATAATAGTCTAGTTTTTCTATTTTTAGTGGCGACACTGTCTCTCTTTTGTTCAGGTCATAAACTTCTTAACCTCAGGCAATCCATCCACCTGGACCTCCCAGAGTGCTACAATTACAGGCGTGAGGCACCCACCGTGCCTGGCAAACTTCTAGTTTTTAATAAATCAATGTGCTATGTAAAATTGTTTTCTGATTTGGTTTTTCTTATGCCTCCATATTTTTAGTCATTTTTTTAAATGTAGATATTTGCCTAACATCTTAATACTTATGTGTTCTTGGATTCCTCATTTAGCAAATATTTATTTATTTATCTTTATTATTATTTTTTGAGACAGCATCTCATTCTGTTGCCAAGGCTAGACCATGACATAAGCCTACCTCACAGTGACCTCAGACTGAGTTAAGTGATCCTACTCTCTTAGCTTCCGGAGTAGCTGGGACAATAGGTGCCTACCACAATGCTCATCTAATTTGCCTATTATTAGTAGAGGTGGGGTCTTACTCTTGCTCAAGCTGGTGTAGGACTCTTGAGCTCAAGTGATCCTCCCTCTTCAACCTCCCAGAGTTCTAGGATCACAGGTATGAGCCACTACAGCCAGCAAAAAATATTTGTTAAACATTTGCTGTGTTCTTGTCTATGTGTTAGACATGGAAATACAATAGCAAACTAGAAAGATATTATTCTTGTCCTCTGAGGATTTTCAGTTTACTTAGAAATATAGAGGAATGAGCAAGAAATTATTCTGCAGTGTATAATTACTACAATAGAGGAACTGTGTACAGCTATTGGCGCTTAAAGAAAAGACCTATGGCCCTTGCTAGGGAAAAGTGAAAGCCCAAGTGAGAGCTGAAGGCGAAGGGCCCAGCAAAAAAGAGAAGGCATCAGAGAGAATGAAAATGAACTGCACAAGAAAACACCCAGATGCAAGGAAGCTAGCACCTCTGACTTGCAGGAGAGGAGGGAACTTTGTGTGGCCGAAGAAGCAATTACAGAAATACCTGGAGGCTGAATCACAAAGACCCTAAAAACCTTGTTATGGAGACTCCTGTATACCTGTGGGGCAATGAAGACCTCTTTCTGAATTTTGAGCCAGGATTATATATTTAAATAATGACTTTAGGGTATAAAGAATGACTTGGAGGAGACACAGAAGAAAAGCTGAGAGTCAGGGAGCTTTGTTTAGACAGATTTTCTGGATGTAGGTGAGGGATGTGCACCAGAACACTTAGTGGAGATGCAGAAAGGTGCATGGGGAGAGAGTTATTTACAATGTTGAAAGCGTAGAACTTACTGCTTAAGTAGATATAAAATACAATAGAGGTAGAAGAATCAAATTTCAGGTTTGAGCCACTGCACCAATAATAACATCTTTCATGAGACAGAAAATATAGAAATGCTAGTGGAGAAAAAGGTGTCCAGAATGAGATGAGTAAATTATTTTTGAGTCTGTTGAGGTCCAGAATTAGATATCCAACATGTGACTGATTACAGTGGTCCGGATTTCAGGGAGCAAAGTGGCCACCAGAAGAGGAAAACATTCATCCAGTTAGCTAGATGTTTTCCTCCTGGTGATGATCTACTTTATAATTGGCAGTAGAGAGCCCCAGGATCTGGCTATTCAAATGAAGATATTTTCTTCTTGTATGATCTCTACACGTGGACCTCACATATAAGTGTAGCTACCTCATCTGAAGATTTATGGCTGATAACAGTTTTATTTTACTGGTTTATTTCTCCTGGAACCAGAACACTACAGAAATTTTCATACCAATCTAAAAAGAAAAAATTTGACTGCTTATTTTTTGCTTCTTAAATATGATTGATATGAGCATTAAATAATGGGTGAGTTGATTGTATGAGCAAATTGATTTTCACTTGGTAAAACTTTTTGCTTATCATTGTTAATTGTTAGGGATTGGATTCACCTGGGAATAACATTACCAAAAATGTAGATCAGAGTTTATCAGTGCTACCTGAAAAGCATGAGGTGTGTAGATGGCTTTTGTGTGTGTGTGTGTGTTAATAACTAAGGCTTTGCTCTAATCAGGCTGACACTTTATTTTTCACAGTAAGCTCATTATGCAGAGGCAAACAGCAACCGAAGAAAATTGGCTGACCAGGGTGTTTCTATAGCACAGAGATGCTTTTCGTTAATGAGAATGATAAAGAACGTTATTCTTTATGTTTAAAATGAATCATTTCCAGAAATGAGTGGAAGAGTGCCATCTAAATAGAGGTGAGATGAGAAGCTTCTTGAATGACTCATGGGAGAAGAGAATTCACATGAGCTCATGGCTAGAAGTCAAAAACTGTTATCAAAGGGAGTCTTCACCAGTCAAGTTCCATGGCTGTTTCAATGCCTGCCCTAGTTTATAAAACTCTTGAAAAAGAAAAAGTAACATATATTCAATAGGGCAGCACCTATGGCTCAAAAAGGTAGGGTGCTGGCCCCATATGACAGAGGTGGTGGGTTCAAACCCAGCCCAGCCAAAAAGAAAGAAAGAAAGAAAGAACATATATTTGATTAGAAGATGGAGAAATTTAGATAAATTTATTTATCTAAATTATTTAGATAATTTATTTGAATTCCCCCTGGAATAGTTTCATCTCCACACAATTTCAATATTATTGGATACAGTCAAACATTTAGTTCATCGTTTACAAAGTCTAGGGGTAACATTGGAAAAATGTCTTATATTAAACTCTATCTCATTTATATTGGCTATCACAGTAATAATGAGAAATTAGAAGTCATTCTCTTAAGAAAAATTCATTTTCTCCTTTTCAAAATTTACTTAAATTTCCAGAATTTGTTTTTTAGATGAAAGCTATTTAAATTATGGGCTGTTAATAGTTGCAGAAATATTTATGATCACAGACTTGGGACAAGAAAGGAGAAAATAGAAGAAGATGAAAGAGAGATTAAGAAAGTGGTGATGTTAGTGAAATGAAATCAATTTATATAAGGTATGCATTATTTGAGGCTTGGCTTACCTTTCTAAAAATATCATGCATGCTCCCAACTATGGCAGAATCCTTTCATGAACTGTAGGACTATTGAATTAGGGCCTTCCAAGACTTTATTATAATCCTTTCTCTAGGAAAATGGAAAAAACAATCAAAATAAAATGTATAATTGGGTACACATCAGCTAGGAAGTTTAGACAAATCATCTCACTTCTCTGAATCAATTTTCTCATCTAAAAAATGGAAACAGAATGCCCACATCAGAGGTTTATCATTGGTATTAACTTATGTTATTTTGTCTACACTTCTTAAATTGGGGAAGCGGGCTATATGCCCTGCCCTACTTACAAGCATGGAGCAAACAGGGCACATTCCTCAGTGGTAAATAATTAAAACAATATTTACCATTGCAGTGGTTTCATCAGGCTATTTATAAATCCTTTCTAAAACTATAAGGATATGGAATAATTATTATTATTTGTTAAGGTAATTTTAAATGAAAAAAATAAGAAGTGTCATATTATGTGTACCTAGTACATACTAAATACCCCATAATTTTTTTTTTAGTAATAAGAAAAACTAAGTTATCAGAAGTTAAATACCCAGTAAATAACAAGTACCTATAATAAATATAATTACTTTGTATGGATTATCTCATTAAGGCTTCATAACAACTCAGGAGGTAAGTACAATTATCATTGCTGCTTTATACGTGAATAAAGTCAGGTGAAAAAAGAAAGTGACATGATGTGTCTAAATCTTGAAAGTCAATGAGTAGGAAAGTCAAGAGTCAAACTTGGGCCTTTTGGCTCCTAAATTTATGTGCACTAATACATCAACTTTGCTGTACTAAAAAGTGAAAACACAGGTCCACAAAACCCCTGGAATCATGGACCCATGGAGAGTCCCAGAAAACCTGCAGAAACAGAGTAAGCCAAGGAAACAGTAGAGGAGAAGATAAGTGAACTGAAAGATAGATCAATTAAAAAAAAAAATCCAGATTTCAGCACTATAGTGACACTCAGAGCCCAGAGACTGCCTGGTCAGCCTGGCCTTGTGGGCACCAGGTCACTGTCGAGATTCTCTTTTATCTCTGTCAAGGCCACTTGTGGGAATATTTTAAAACTTCCCCTACATTTCTCTGCTTAATTTACTAAATCCTTGGAAGGCATATATGATTGGTCTGAGCTCCATGTATGACTCCTGGCTTTTAGGATACTGAAAATTTTCATACTTTGGGATTTAGTCCAGTGAAGCTAAATGGTACCTTCCCTTGAATCACATGATTTAAATTATTTCTCCAAAATCGGATGGAACATTTGATGCTTAGAAGTTACAAATATTCTTTCTACAATTTTTTTCAACTAACATGATGAAAATATTCTTTGTACAGCTAAATTGAGACCCATTTTTGATCCAAAGGATGATACCTACTTTCACCTAATTCCTTAAATTAGTATCAATGTGTAATGTACATCTGTCCTTAAATTTCCCTGGAATATGCAGAAACCTATAGACCTACCTTATTTTTCAACATGGTAGCCACAAGTCACATGAGGCAATCTCTTAAGCACTTAAGGTGGGGCTGGTATAAATTAAGATAAACTATAAAATATGCAACAGATTTTGAAGACATGTATGCTGGCATGATAGTATTTTAAATATAACTAATCATAAGTAATATGTATTATCGAAAGTAATTTTATCTATTTTCTATTACTTATTTAGAATGGATATTTGAAATTTTAAAATTATATATGTGGTTGACGTGATATTTATACTGAGTGTCACCGTTCTAGACTAAATGCTACAGTTAAGCACAAATGCTAAGGTGGCCTACACACTATATTTGGGCAAGCAGGTGAGACAATCTGGACATTGCTTAAAATATCTAAGCTTCATATACCAATGGCCACGAGGAGTAGCTGATTTAAGCTACCATTTCCACAGAAACTGGCTGTACATGTAAGATAAATGCATGAAAGAACTGATTGAATGCCTCAGTGAAAACCTAAAGCCTTGTGGACTTAAAAGGCAAAGCGCTTGGAGAGAAGTAAAATGCATTGAGGTGATCTCAGTATGTTGCTGCCTAGTTTCTCCCCAAGGCAATTGCCAACTCCTGAATTGCAAACATGTAGAAAGAGACACTGAGATAAAAAGCATAAGGCAGCTGCTAAGGGACTAAACAGACAAGCAGAGGACGCAGAGCCATTTTTTTTGTTTGTTTTAAACCATTTCCTGATACTGAAAAAACAAACTATAGCTCAAAGTTCACCAAGGAGAAAGGAATACGGATAAAACTCTGAAAAGGCCACACCCTAGAAGGACAAACTGATACGGACTGTGGCACCAGATGGATTAATGTGGGTTTTAAAAATATTTATCTGCTTACCAGACACAAGCTAAATCCTTTATGTAGAAAGAAACAGTAATCGTAAGATAAGGGATCCATGGTATCTAGAATTCAATAAACAAATTAAAACAAATGATCAGACATGTCAGGAAAAAAAAACCCAAATAATAAAAAAAAAAAATGCTAAGAGAAAAAGATCAATAGGTAATTCAAGTATTGGCACTATGAGATTCAGACTTGTAAAAAAAAAAGTATTACCCTACTATTATTATTATGATCAAGGAAATGCATAAAAAGAGGAAGAATTGCAACAGAGAACTAAAATCTAGTATAAATTCAATGTAAGTCCTAATATAAAAATGACTAAAATTGTCGACATAAAAGGTGGTTATAAGAGCAGATTAAACACAGTAGAGGAGAAGATAAGGGAACTGAAAGATAGATTAATTTAAAAAAATCCAGATTTCAGAATAAAGGGAAATAAGTTTTGGAAAGCAGTAATTACACATAGAGCCAAAAAGACAAATGCAATATTTTTCATAAATGTGTGTGTGTGTATAACATATACTTAGGGAGTTCAAGGAAGGTGACAATGAGGCCAAGGCAGAGGAAGAAGGGATGGGACAGTGGCTGAAATTTTTCATAATCTAATGGAGATAGATCAAGTCAAAGCTTTCAAAAGTTCTACAAATACTAAGCAGGCTAAATATATGTAACATCATACTTAGACATATCATAGTAAGGCTGTCAGAGGAAGAGGGGGAGCTGTAAGAATGAAACAAAAATAAGAGGTGCAGATACAGTTGGGCAAGTGGAACCAGACACAGAAGAATATTGTTTGTAAATGTTTCTTTACAGGAAGTTCAAAACCAAGCACTATTAAATAAGACGATTAAAATCAGAAGGGTAATTATATGGGCAGGATTTAATGACTGAATAGGGGCTTCTGGAGTCCTGGTGATGTTCTATATTTTTTTTTATTTAATTTAATTTTTTAATTAAATCATAGCTGTGTACATTGATCCTATCATGGGGTACAGAGTGTTGTTTCTATATACAATTTGAAATACTTTCATCCAACTAGTTAACATAGCCTTCATGTCATTTTCTTAGTTGTGTTAAGACATTTATATTCTACATTTAGAAAGATTCACATGTACCCTTATAGGATAAATCATAGGCGTGATCCCACCAGTCACCCTCCCTCCACCCATCCTCCCATTTCTCCTTCCCTCCCTCTCCCCTTTCCCTGTATTCTTGGGCTAAGATTGAGTTATAGCTTTCCTATGGAAGCTACAAATTAGTTTCGTAATCAGGTTGAGTACATTGGATACTTTTTTTCATTCTTCATATCTTGATCTTCTAGTTGTTAAGCAGGTATGTTTAATTTTTTTAAATTACATGAATCTGCATAGTTAACATATATGCATTTTTACGTATCCATGTTGTGTGTTCTGATTCAATAAAAATGTTATTTTTTTTCCACATAAAGGAATATGGGTAAAAACTCAGGCCTTTGTTTCTCAAACTTAACCTCTGAACAGTATGTATGACTTCATTTTTCTACTTCTTTTTTCTTTATCTTCTGGCCTTTCACTAGTGCCAAGGTGATAGCCCAAACCCCCTTTCCTGTAAATATTTAGGTCTTGGTGATACTGCTGATGATATACTCCAAAAGTTGTCCATCCATTTCTGCTGTCGGGTATGATTAGGGAAGGCACCTTATCATACACTCCCTCCCTCTCTTCCTTCTTCCCCCCTCCCTCCCTTCTCTCTCTTTCTCTCTCTTTCTTCCAGCAATCCCTGAACTTATTTGGAAGTAATTACCTTATTTTCCTATTTTCCTTTGATTGCCGGAGATAATGGACTTCCCTAATACCATAAGACCTGAAAGGACTCCCTATGGTCTCTTACTTAGATTCAAGTCTAATAGTTCTATTGTCAGGTTTACCTTAGTCATCAAATCTTTTCATCAAGTCCCCTGGACTAGAAGAAATGATGTAAAAAGAATATTTGTGATTAATATTTCAACTGGATGAAGGAAAACTTGTTTTCAGGCTTGTATATTCTGCATACAGGCGGCAGCACCGTGGCTGCTGTCAGTGAAAACAATGACGGTAACATTTATCAGAGTTCATTATTTGCTAGACACTGCGTTAAGCAGATTGCATGTACTAATTTATTTAATCTCCCCCTAAACCTAATTAAATACTTTGAGTATTACCCACATTGAGGATAAGAAAACTGAGACACAAAGGGGTTCAGTAATTTCCACAGGTCACAGAGCTAGGAGAGAAAGAGCAGAGGTCTGCATCGAAGCATCACTACTTCAGATTCTTGCAAAGAATTCAAAACCTTCCCTTGGGAATTTCACGTCTAAGCCCGTTGAAATGAATTGAGTAGAGACAGATTAACAGGAAGAAGGCATACAGTCTATTAACATGCATAAAGTGAGAGCTATACACAAAAGTCAGAGATCTTTAGAGGCATCAGACAGCTGAAATTTAAATACCCTCCTTGTAGGGGACAGAGAAATGGGGGAATGCAGGCGATTTTAGCGGTTAGTAAATGATTTTAGGAGAGATAAATGGACGTGCAAAACAGAAACCGGCTGGTAAATGATTCTCTTTGTAAACTGAAAAGAAATTATAGTTTGGGACAAAGTTCATCTGGGCTCTAGGTGTGGTGTTTAATTTTCTGTGTCTCTTTTTCTGCGATATGACCTTTAATCTTCTCTGGTTAATGAAATCTCAGGGACAGAATTGAAGACTGTGTTCCTCCTGGGCAGCTTTCTAGGTAGATAAGAGTATTTCAGGGAACAGTCTCATACTGTGCTTGGGGAGAGACACAGTCGAGAGATGGGAGGGGGGATGGTGGAGAAAGGTCAGCAAGAACTTGAGTCTGATTCTTTAGTTCAGTGTATCGAGGAGCCGCATTTGGGGTACCATTTTCCGAGTCCCAAAAGTCTAAACTTCCCTTTATTTTTAAGCAGTTTTTGTGAGCTATAATTTATGTAATAAACTTTATTCATTTGACAAGTACAATTAGATAATTTTAACCTACATGAGCCATTAGACCGCCATAGGAATCAGGATAATGAACACATTCCTCTCCCTTCACAATAATTTTCTCATGCTTCTTTATAATCCCTCCTCCCCTTCTTTCTCCAAACCCCCATTCCAAGGCACTTACTGATCTTCTTTCTAGTACAATAGGTTAGTTTGCATTTTCTAGAATTATACATAAACAGAGGTATAGACTAGATCATCTTCTAACCTTGCTTCTTTTACTCATGATCCATTCACGTTGGTGCGTGTATCAAATAGCTCATTTCTTTTTATAGTTAGTAGCATTCTCTCTGATGGATGCACCCCCATTTGTTGATTCGCCTGTTGATTAACAGCTATTTTCAGTTTTTGGTTTTTACAGCTAACGCTGCAAAGAACATTTGCATACACATCTTTGTATAAAAATATGGTTTCATTCCTCTTAGGCAAATATCTTGGAGCAAGGGTGGAGTCACATGAGAGGTGTAAGCTTAATTTACAAAGTAACTGTCAAACTGTTTTCCAAGGTGATTATACTATTTTGTATCCCCTCCAGCAAAGTATGACAGTTTCACCTGTTCCACACACATGGTTCACAGTCTAATAGACGCCTATGGGTATCACACGGTGCTTTTAATTTGCATTCTCCTAACAGGTAATGATGTTAACCATCTTTTCATGTGCCTATTCGCCATTGATACATCTTCTTTACAAAGATGTCTGTTAAACACTTGACCATTTTTTAATTAATTAATTGATTAATACTTATGCTGTCTATTAAAATTGTTTGTGTCTTGTTCATTATAGATTTATACATAATGTTTTTTAATTTGACAATATTAAGGGGGTGCAAATGTTTTGTTACATGGATCCATTGCGCAATTCTTAAGAGGGCATTTGTTGTGCTCATCACCCCAACAGTATCCAGTGTACCCCATAGGTAGGTTTTAATCCCTCACCCCTTCCCTTCTTCATGGTTTTCAATGTCCTTTACATCTCTGTGTGTCCCTGTGCACCCATGATTTTGCTCCCACTTAGTAGTGAGAATATGTGGTGTCTGTTTGTCCCTTCTTGAGATACTTCACTTACAATAATGGTTTTCAGTTCCATCCAAGTTGCTATGAAAGACATTATTTCATTCCTTTTTATGGCTAAATAGTATAAATAGTAATCCATGGGGTGTGTGTGTGTCTGTATACATCACATTTCTTTATCCCCTCATGAATTGATGGGAACTAAGGTTGATATTCCAATATTCTGCATCTTTGCAATTATAACTTGTGTCATGGTTAGCATTCAGGGGCAGATTTCTTTTTGATATAATGACTTCTTTCCTTTGAGTAGATAACCAGTGGTAGGGGTGATGGAATGAATAGTAAGTCACATTTATTTCTTTAAAGAATCTCCATAGTATTTTTCATAGAGGCAGTACTACTTTGCAGTTCCACTAATGATGCTTGTGTTCCTTTTTCTCTGGACAATCTAACAGGGGTAATGGTTTTAATATGCAATTCCCTGATGATTAGTGATATTGAACATTTTGTCATATGGTTTTGGCCATTTGTCTGTCTTCTTTTGAAGAACTGTCTTTGGCCAACTTTTTGATGAGGATATTTGTATTTTTCTTGCTGATTTGTTTGAGTTCTTTACGGATTCTGAATATCAGGCCATGTCAAATGTAGTGTTTGCAAACATTTTATCCAATTCCGTAGGTTGTCTACTATGTTGATTATTTCTTTTAAGTCCTATTTATTTATTTTCATTTTTATTGTACTTACTTTGGGAATTCATTAAATTAAAAAGCTTCTGCACAGCAAAAGAAATAATCAACATAATAATCTTCACCCAAATTAAGAAATTTTGCTTTTCAAAAACTCTGTTAAAAGAATGAAAAAGTGAGAAAACATTTACGAGCTATTTATCCAATAAAAATCTAAACAAATCTAGAGTAGATAAATAACACTCAAAGCTCAGTAAGAACCAAACAGCCCAACTAAAAACTGCTCAAGGTCAAAATACAAAACCAACTGGGGAAAGGAAGCCCTATTCAATAAATGGTTCTAGGAAATTTGGATAGCTACATACAGAGGAATGAAACAATCCCTATATCTCACCACATACAAAAATTAATTCAAGATGATTAAGAGACTTAAATTTAAGACAATAAACCACAAAAAGTTCTTGAAGAAAACACAAAAAATCTCTTCTAGATATTGGCCTATGAAAATAATTTATTTTTTCACATAGTTATGGTTGGATTGTGAACCCTTAAAAGATGTTGAAATCATCACCCTCAGTATATAAAGCACCTGTGGATATGTAGTATGACCTCGTTTGTTCATAAAGTGTCTGGAGGTGATAAGTAGAGATGAGATCATTAGAGTCAGCCCTACTCCAAAGTGACTGCAGACCTTATAAAAACAGAAAATTTAAACACAGAGATAAACATACAGAGATGAACATTTTGACATGAAGATAAAGATTGGGGTGATGCACCTCAAGCAAAAGGATACCAGAGGTTGCTGACAAACCACTACAAGAATAGGAGACAGAGATTCTTCCTTACAGCTTTCATAAGAGACCAACTTTGCTGACACCTTGATTCAGACTCCAGCCTCCAGAACTGTGAGACAATAAATTTCTATTGATTGAAGTCATCCAATATGTAGTACTTTGTTATAGCAGCCCTAGCAAACTAATACACTCTTGAGCATATAGGTCATTAAATATGAAATGCTTCATTTCAAATCAAACTGTAGTTTATTATATCTCAAACAGGAAGCAGTACCATTAATCATAGTGTGCACTTAAACTACCAACATGGTTTTGCCATCTTAATGGTAGCTTGTGTATGTCAACAGGGAAGAAGGCTGAAGAAGTGGGGATGAATTTTCCAAAGGTGTTTCCACAGTTTGTTGAGGATTGAATATTTTTTCTTGCAAGAAGTGGTCCAAAGCCAGAAGCCATGGTATTCAGTTGGTGCAAGGTCTGGAAAACACAGTGGAAGACAGAGAATTTCCAAGTCTAGCTTCTGTAGTTTGAGCAGCTTTGTTTGTGACATGTGGTCAAGCATTGCCTTGCAGGAAGATTTGCCTGTCTCCATTGACCAATTTTCACTGCTTTGGGGAGTTTTCTCTGATATCTTTCTATAATGGATCTCTATGTTAATTTCACTGTAGTAAGACACTACATGTTCTTTGACTTGAATTACTTCAATTATATTGAAAATAAGTCTATGGCCTAAAACAGGGGCCCTCAAACTTTTGAAACAGGGGCCAGTTCACTGTCCCTCAGACTGTTGGAGGGCTGGACTGTGGGCCCCGGGAAAAGTTGGCTGCTAAGCTGGACAGGCAGTGGCAGCAAAAACACCCGGCAGGCCGGATAAGTGTCCTGGGACTGCATGTGGCCCGCAGGCTGTAGTTTGAAGACACCTGGCCTATAATATGCTCTATATTAGTAAATGTTCTATATATACACAAAAGTTTCATGTGCTGCTATGAACTGAATATTTGTATCCCCTCAAAATTTGTATGTAAAGCCCAGTAACTAAGATGGTGCCTTTGGGAGGTGGGTATGTCGTAAGGGTGAAGCCCTCACAAATGGGATTAGTGTCCTTAAAAAAGAAAATCTATAGTGTTGCATCTTTTATTATGTAAGGATGCACCTGGAAGTTGCCATCTAGGACTCAACAAGCAGCCCCTCACTAGGCACAGAATCTGCGGTTGCCTTAGTCTAAAACATCATAAACTCAAAAATTGTGAGGAACGATTTTTTTTTTTCTTTTATTAAATCATGGCTGTGTACATTAAAGCAATCATGGGGTACAATGTGCTGGGTTTATATACAATTTGAAATGCTTTCATCATACTGGTCAAAATAGCCTTCATGGCATTTTCTTAGTTACTGTGTTAAAACGTTTATATTCTACACCTGAAATTTACTAGGTGAGGAACAAATTTTTGTTGTTTATAAGCTATCCAGATTATGATACTTCATTACAACAGCCTGAATAGACTTATGATGTGTATTCTGCTGTTACTTGGTAGAGTATTTTATAAAAATCAGTTAGGTAAGGTAGATTGACAGTGTTAAGTTTTCTATATACTTACTAATAGTTCATGTATTCTATCAATTATTGTAAGAGTGAAGTTCAAATGTCCCAGTATAATTGTGAATGTACCATTTCTCCTTTCAGTCCTATAAATTTTTGCTTCATGTATTTTGAAGTTCTGTTATCAAATCATAATGTTTATGATTATTATGTATTCTTGACAGATTTATCACACATCATGATACAATAATCAGTTATTGTTCGACATAACTGCCTTTATGTCCAGTAATATTGTTGATTCAGAAATCTACTTTGACTAACACTAATATAGTCACTCCAGCTTTCTTTTGTTTACTGCTAGCAGGGTATGTGGTTTTGAGATTGTTTTGGATCTATCTGTGTTTTTGCATTTAAAGTAGGTTTCTTGAAGGTCGCATATCACACAGTCATTCATCACTCAACAACGGGGATATGTTTGGGAAATGGGTCATTAGGGATTTCATCATTTTATAAACATCATAGAGTATATTGCCTATACATTCTACACACACTGTGGCTCCCTTTCAGCTTCTACCGCGAGTGGGGCAGTCGGAGCCCTTCACCAGAAGCAGATTCTTCTTGTACAGCCTGAAGAAACTGTGAGCCAAATAAATCCCTTTTTAAAGATTTCTCAGCCTAAGAATTTTCTTTATTTTCTTTATACAAAAGGAAGTAAGACAGGTATTTTCCTCATGTTTCTTGTGCTTCTAATAACTATGGTTTTCATCAACTTTGGGACATAGCCATTCTATTTTCACAATTTTTTCTCCCCACCTTCTCTTTCCTCTTTTTCCCCCCAAACTCCAATGACACACATATTTGGCAGCTTAAATTACCATAGAGTTCATTGGTGATCTGCTCATCTCTTATAGGTTTTTTTTTCTCTCTGTTTTATCTCAAACAGTTTACTATGTTCCAGCTCATTAGTCCATTTTTCTACAACGTCTGATCCTCCAGTGATGTCATCCAGACATCGTTTTCATCTCTCACATTGTAGTTTCAAATCTAGAATTTTGATTTGGAACTTTTTTACAGCTTTTATACCTCTGCTTCACCTGTTTAAACTTCCTTTTAACTTCCTAAACATATGGAATATATTTATAATCACTGCTTTAATTTTTTTCTTCTAAAACTATCGTGCATGTTATTGCTGCATGAATTTAAATTCTAGAGCTTTCTCTTCCTATCTTACTTGTGTGCCCAGCAATATTTTACTGGATCCCAGGCATTGCAGATGTTACCTTGTGAAGGGCTGTCCTCTTTCATTTCAAAATATTCTTGAAAATTTTTCTGTCTGCAGGTGTTACTTGGAATCCATTTGATCCTTTCAGGTCTTTGTCTTTTAAGCTTAGACCAGAGCAGTGTTTAATCTTGAGTTAATTTTTTCCATGACTGAGGTAAGAAATTTTCAGTACTCTGATTCTCCATGAAGTATAGTTTCCTACTCATGGTGTTAGGAACATGTTACTAGGAACAATCCTTTGCGATTTGGCTCACTCTTCTTTCTGAATCTTTCAGATGATTATTTTTTCTGAATTGGCTAGCTTTTTCACATGCAAGTGCAGGTCATACTCAGCTGAAAACACTAGGGGTACTTTCTTCAGGCCCTCAGAATTATTTCTCTATACATCTCTTTCTTCCATAGCGCTCTGCCTTGAAAGCTCTGGTCAACTTTGCTTCCTCAGACTCCAGGATCCATCTTAACTCAAGGAAATCATCACATTCTGTCTAGGTGCCCCTCACTGAATTTTGGCCCAAACTAGTTTCTTATTCAGTAATCAGGGTCAATGATAAGATGTTCTTTATTCTTCCATTTTTGTGATACTTTGCTAAGAACATTTTCCAGCTCTATTATGAAACTAATGTATAGCTTTCATAGGAAAGCTATAACCTAATTATAGCTTAAGAATATGGGGAAGGGAAGGGAGAGGGGAGGGGAGTGGGTGGGTGGAGGGAGGGTGATTGGAGGGATCACCTCTATGGTTTATCTTTCAAGGGTACAAGTGAATCTTTCTAAAAGTAGAATATAAACGTCTTAACACAATAACTAAGAAAATTACATAAAGGCTGTGTTGTCCAGTTTAATGAAAATATTTCAAATTGTATATGAAAACACCACACTGTACCCCATGGTGGCATTCATGTATAAAGCTGACATTTAATTTTAAAAAAATGTTCTTCATTTCTTTTTCCTCTCTGAAACATTAATGTACTTTAAAAACTGGTGTTGAATATCTCAAATATCATTGTCCTATGTATTTTTGTAGTTATTTTAATTACTCCCTTTGAAAGAAAAGTGTGTCCTGACCCTGCACCTGGCTATTTCACCATACTATTTCTTTTGTTGTTTTCACTGTTTATTTTTTCTAGTGAAGTCCTTCTTTCTTGAAAGTGCTCATTACTTTGATAGAGGAAAGATCGGTGATTTTTTTCCAACTGGCACTATTACACACCTGACTAGACCATTCCACAGTTCTATACAACCACAGAATGAGTGATAAGCTCAGTGAATCGCATGGTCCTCAGCCTACTTTCTTTCACTTTAAGTGGATTTCCTTTCTTGAAACAGAGAAGGACAACCATATTTAGATTTACTAAATGGAAGTCCTGATAGAAGCAATAATAATAAGAAAAGAGACTATAAATTTGTAATAAGTGTCTGTTTCACTGAGAAACAAGAAATATTTCTTTCCAAAATTAATGGTGTCTCAGAAAATGTATTTACTACCAAGATGTTCTCTTATGGGCTTTGCACTTATTGTAAATGAGGCATTACCTGTGCTAGGTCCAGATTGGGCCTCGATGAAGGGACATTTGTCTCTGCTGCTATAGCTGTATTGTTTTTAGTCCTTTGGGCATATTATAGGGTAGTTGTAGAAGAAATGATAAATAATTGCAAAGCACATAAATCTTCAATATAGATATTTAAATTCTTCTCTACACCTTGGTCCAGTATAAGTCAATGGCCCAGCTGCACAGTAGGAAGTGACCAGCAGGCAAATGAGTGAAATTCCTTCTATATTCATAGCCTCTCCCCATTGCTCACATCACAACCTGAGTTCTGCCTCCTGTCAGATAAGTGGAGGCATTAGATTCTCATAGAAGCATGAACCCTACTGTAAACTGTGTATACATGTGAGAGCTAATGCATACGGATTTGAGGTGAAGCTAAGACAGTGTTGATGCGAATGCTGGGAAGTGGCTGCAAATACAGATTATTATCATTAACAGAGAGGTTTGACTGCACAGAGACCATAATGAATCAATTGCTTGCAAACTCATATCCAAACCATCACCCTCCACCACCCCATCCATGGAAAAATCATCTTCCATGAGACCAGTCCCTGATACCAAAAAGACTAGAGACCACTACTCTGTATGATCAACTTTGTGTTGTACATTTACATGGAACTCAAATGTTCTTGCACTGAATGCACATTTTCAATGACCCAGACAACTTCAGTTGTCTCTGTCATCAGTTCTCCAACTGTGAAACTTCCGAATCCCAAGGTGGAGATCTAGACAGATCGTTAGCCACTGCCCATGAATCCATGACATTACTTTTGGCTTATTTCTCAATTTAGTAATAGTTGATAGAGGCGAGATGTATCGTATATCCTGTCTATTTGGTGTGTTTCCCCCACTGTGTCATTCAGGCTGTAGTATCACGGTATTATAATTTTGTTATATCATGCAGAGTCACTTATAACTTAGATTCAATTCATTCTTTTTCTCCTCAGCCAAAGGTTCATAAAAAACCTTCCCACTAAGCTACAGGTACAGATTAAAGAAGAACCACCATTGTGCTTAGTGTAGGCCCACAATGGGTGTGGCCTACCTACTCATTGCACCTCTGAGATGTCTTCAGAAACTCATTTAGTTTTCACAAACTATATTATATATACTTGATGTATTACTGCTGGACATGTCAAAATAATTTACAATACATATTTTATAATTAAAAGTTGGATCATATGATTATTTGGTTCGCCTTTGATCAAATGCTCAACCAGGTCCCTTAAAAAAGTTGATCATATAATTTATCAACAAAATTGAGACAGGAAGGCTAAAATAGGACTGCACTAGAGGAAGTAGAATATATGGCACCTTTACTAGTAGCAAGCCAAGAGTTATTTTTTTTCTAGGGAGAACCATCAATTGTCAAGAGAGTTATCTTTGGTTGAAAACCCTAAGAGTGGGCAGTGCTTGTGGCTCAAGGAGTAGAGTGCCAGCCCCATATACTGGAGGTGGTACATTCAAACCCAGCCCTGGCCAAAAAAAAGAAAGAAAGAAAACCTTAAGAGTGCTTTGGAATAGGATAAAATTCAAGGTATTGGGAGAATAGAGTAGAAGCTCTTAGGTGAAAGAAGTTGAAAATTTTTTATTTTTCCTCATAGTTCTTTTAGTAAATTAAATTAAAACTGAACTGTAAAGAAAAATCCTTGTAGTGCTCCTTTTTCTACTAAATAGAGTCATATGCTGTTGAAGATTAACCAAGAAATGAGAAGTAGGTCCTATCTCCTGCACCATCGTTTGGCAGGTTGCCTGGGCTTGTCCCAGCTATGCAGTGGTAAAAGGGAAGTATTCTTTGATTTCACTTCAACTAAAACCAAGAAAACACTCTCTTCCCCAGAACAGCATTTTTTTTTCTTACATCAAATAAATACCAGCACCCCAACTGTAAATTAAACACAGTTTCCCCCTGAAGCCTGTCTCTGGAAACTCCCATGTTTAGAAGATAATAGATAGTATCTTCAAAAGCATCATCTTCCATGAAATTTCTTTCCCAATCCAGGCAATCTTTTTTGTGATTTCTTCTTGGCTAAATTGCTTTTAATTACATTCCTGTTTGCATTTAGTCTCATCTTTTGAGTAACATTTAGCATTAATATGATGTGTCTAAGCAAGCCACATAGTTTTTTGATCTGGATTTTTTTAACAGGGAGAAATTTAGATGGCCCATATTTCTTTCTAGCATATCTCCATCAATAAATATGTCATACCTGGCATAACTATATAAAACAGAATAGTATCTGAACATTCAGAGATGTTGCTCATGTTAGCTAAAAGTTAAAACATTTAAATCTGGTATTAAAACTAAAAGTACTTCCCAAATTAATAATAACTGAGAAAAAGACAATTTTGAAGATATAAAACATGAAATTCAAGGTGGCGCCTGTGGCTCAAAGGAGTAGGGCATTGGCCTCATATACTGGAGGTAGCAAGTTCAAACCCAGGCCTGGCCAAAAAATTAAAAAAATAAAACATGAAATTCATTTGGAATATTCTGTGAAAGTTAGTTTGAGTCTTCAGAGGGAAAGGTGAAGTATTAGTTTTCTGTTGCTGTCTCACCTACTACCACACATTCAGTAAGCTCAAACAATAACTATTTGTTAGCTCACAGTTCTGCGGGTCAGAAACATGGCAGACATTGTTGGTTCTCTTTTCAAAGTATTGAAACACTAAATAATGATGTGATAGGGCTGATTTCTTGTCTGTAGTCTCTAGGGTGATTATCCACTTTCAAGTTCACCTTGTGTTAGCAGAATTCCATTCTTTCGTTTTCTAAGACTGAGGTCTGTATTTTCTTTCTGGCTGTCAGACAAGGGCCATCCCACTTTCATTCTTTAGCATCCAACTCCCTTCATCTTCAGGCCAACAACTACAACTTGAATCCTTGTGCTGCTCTAACTTCCTTGGTCTCTGTCTTTCAAACTCAGATTTAGAAGGTCAATGTGATTCAGTCAGGTCCTACATAATCTCCCTATTTTAAGGTCAACTGATTCAAGACCTTAATTAAATCTATTAGATCTACAAAATCCCTTTTGCCATACAAGACAACATAATCATAGCAATGATATCTGCCAATACCATAGGTTCCACCCATACTCAAAGAGAAATTTTATAAGATCAAGGGTCATTGGAAGTCATTTTAGAATTCTGCCTACCACAGGGAACAATACATACAAGACTACTGAATATTTCCCCTGCTTTCTCTTTTTTTAGGCAATACCAAAGTGACCACCTACTATAAACCACTATGGATAATACTGGTATTTGCATGGCTATTAAGTACATGAAATGAAATGTTAGTTTTTATTATAGTAGGAGTAAAAATTAAAATCATACAAATATTCATAGCTATGTAGTTACAAAGGCCCTCATGGATCAATTTTTACTCCTCCACTTTTTCTTATAAACTATTTCTATGTTTTTTGAATCATGT
Organism: Otolemur garnettii; assembly: GCF_000181295.1. Classification (NCBI taxonomy): domain Eukaryota; kingdom Metazoa; phylum Chordata; class Mammalia; order Primates; family Galagidae; genus Otolemur; species Otolemur garnettii. The sequence goes on along the minus strand of NW_003852402.1, from coordinate 28,129,497 downwards.
TGGTTTTAGTCCGGTCTCATGGAGAAATAAAGACCTTGACAGCTAAGTAGCTAATGAAGGCCATAGAATTTTCAGCACCTTGTCATTTGCTGCCATCTCTGCCACCACCTCCATGCCCCAGGCAATTAGCTATTTGAAGAAAGGTCCAGGGGCCTGAAATGGTGTTGGAGCTTGCATGTGAAAATGATACCATCTTGACTTAATGGTAAATGTGATAGTAAAGAGTAAATAGCCAGAAGTAATCTGCAGTTCAACATAATAACTTTGAAAGAGAAATATATGTTAAATGCGATCATGTTAACAAAAATGCAGAAATACAGCACTCTCCTACTATAAGATTCATTTAAAGAATAAGAAGATAATTTACAGGTGAGTTTGAAATGGCTCTACATAAATTTCAAATTTTAGTCATGGAAAGTTTTCAGCCACCTATCTTTTTAAGATTTTTTTTTTCATTTGTACAATTTAATGAGAAGGTATTTCGGTCTTTTCAAATCACATTTCTTATGTGAACAGTTTGAACGCACCATTTTATTTCCAAATTCACTTTAGTTGCTGTGTCATAAGAATCTGATAACAACCTGAAATTCCTCTTTTGGCCAAAATGATGTCAGCACTATAATTGTATGTGCCTCCACAGAAATGAAACCAAAATAAATAATATTTATTACACATTCTCCTTACATGTCTTAGGGAAATGCAAATCAGCAATGCTCTACAAACCAAGGCAAAGAAGTTTACCTTACAGATTGTTAGGCATTTACGAAGCAGCCAAAAACATATTCTCCTGGATTTAAAAACATTTTCTCCTTTGCATCAGAAATTAGGTTCTTTCCAATCACCTTGAATTCCAGAGAAACTGATCAATAGCCTGGGGTTGTGGGCACTTAGTTCTTAATTCAGGAACTATTATATCTACTATTGACTGAGTACAGGCAATCTCCAATTTATCATGGTTCAACTTACAAGTTTTTGACTTTATGATGGTACAAAAGCAATATGCATTCAGTAGAAAGCACATTTTGAGTCCCCATACAATCATTGTTTTTTACTTTCAGCACAGTATTCAATAAATTACATGAGAGATTTGACACTTTATTATAAAATAAGATTTGTGTTAGATGATTTTCCCATCTGTAGGCTAATGTGAGTGTTCTGCACATATTTAAAGTAGACTAGGCTGAACTATAACATCCGATGGGTGAGGTGTGTTATTCTTACGATATTTTCAATTTGCAATGAGTTTATTGGGATGTAAACCCATTGTCAATTGAGGAGTATCTGGTTTATTCTGTGACAGACCCTGCTCAAAGCTTTCTCCTCAAAACTGTAAAAGTATGACCATTCTGGGCGGTGCCTGTGGCTCAAAGGAGTAGGATGCCAGGGCCCCATATGCTGGAGGTGGTGGGTTCAAACCCAGCCCTGGCCAAAACCTGCAAAAAAAAAAGGATTACCATTCTATGTAACAGGTGAAAAATGAAATCAGAAACCTTTGGCCATTTGCCCAAAGTTGTAAGGGGCAGAGTGGAAATTATTTGAATTCAGAACTTCTTGGGGAGAGGGAGGGTGATTGGTGGGATCACGCCTATGGTTCATCTTATAAGGGTACATGTGAATCTTTCTAAATGTAAAATATAAATGTCTTAACACAATAACTAAGAAAATGCCATGAAGGCCATGGATGAAAATATTTCAAATTGTATATAAAAACAGCACACTGTACCCCATGACTATATTAATGTACACAGATGTGATTTAATAAAAAAAAAGAAAAGAACTTAAATCCTTCAGTCTAATAACCAATCAGATAGAAAACATGAAGACTAAATCAGAAAAAGAAAAAATAAATATCAACTCATTTATCACAATATGACAGTCTTGTTTAGTGAATGTTTTAAGCTTCTGAATCACTATTCACTGTCCCTTGGTCCCTCTAATTTTTCTTCAAAAAAGGTTAGGGTTTGTTTTGTAGCTACTGCTTTGCAAATCCAATCTATTTCAGGTCTTAAAACAGGAAACTATTTCTTTCTGGAGTAATCAATGATACATGAGGATTGTGTTTTGAAATAGGAATAGAGCACTCCAGAAGCAAGGGACACAACAATGTATCCCCACTTTAGAGAAGCTTTATGCAAAGCAAACAGCATGAAGAAGGATTTGAGAAAGAGTAAAAACAATAATGTAAATTGTGAGTCATCCTACAAGAAAGCCAGATGGTCTTTGGAATGTCTCTAGGGGTAAGGAGAGATAATGAAAATAAGAATAACATAAGGGTACCTCTTAGTAGGTAAAATGTTTACAACAGTAAAGTCACAATGGAAAAAATGCAGAGGTAAGGTTTTTAAACCAGGAAGAGAGTTAAACAGAAGCTTAAGAGTTTGAAATTTTAAATAGTTTGATCCTAGGACAAACTGCTCAAAACAACTTTCAATATATTAAGAAGAATCAATATGTTTATTGAATGAATATCAAGTAAATGAATAAATGAATATTCCATGTTCCACATTTCTCTAATGATTTAGTAACTTGACTCTGGTTATTTGGGTAATACGGAATAACTGAATATCTACAACCATTAAAAATGATTATTTGACTCATTAGTTAGAGTAACATCATTAGTATAAGCCATCTTTCTTACTGTTGTAAATAAGTCTTCTGATAAAAATTGTATATTTGTCACTAAAAACTTTGTATACGAATATGTGTATGTAGATCTTTTAAAGTTTTACATTTTTAAGGTAATTTTTCTTTTTTTTTTTTTTTTTTTTTTTTTTTGAGACAGAGCCTCAAGCTGTCCCCTTGGGTAGAGTGCCGTGGCATTACAGCTCACAGCAACCTCCAACTCCTGGGCTCAAGCAAGTCTCCTGCCTCTGCCTCCCAAGTAGCTGGGACCACAGACGCCCACCACAACGTCCGGCTATTTTTTTGGTTGTAGCCGTCATTGTTGTTTGGCAGGTCCGGGCTGGGGATTCGAACCCGCCACCTTAGGTGTACGTGGCTGGCGCCTTAGCCGGTTAAGCTATAGGCGCCGAGCCTTAAGGTAATTTTTCATTCATTATTGGTAACTTACTTGTTTACCACACAGGCAGCTTAGGAAATAGGAAAAAAAATTATAAATAGTAAAATGTATTTGCATAACATATCAGTCTAAATTTGCCCTGTAGCTTATATAGTTTAGAAATTGAGAATCCTTGTTTAAGTAGGCTATGGTAAGAGTGAGAGTTCGGCCTCCTGTTTCAGTCACAGACTGATGATGACCATGATTATTGCCATTATTTTACCATTTCACCCTTGGGAAGATTTAGGTAACTCCATTAGGTCAACAAATTATTATATCTCATGGTAGAAATACAAGCCCTCTCTGCATGACATTGCTTCTCTATCTCTCTGTGAACATTAGACTGTAGTCACACAGCATATAAGAGCTGTCACAAAGAGGTTGGAATACGAGAGTCATTGGAATACGAGAGTCTATGATGGTGATCAGCCATTTACATGGATTTTTGTTTACAAATACAATGTTGTTAAGTTTGGCTTATTTCTTAAAAAAAAAAAAAACACTAGTTGAATATAGTTTGAGCTTTTATGCTACTCAATTAGTGTACAGAGGTCCATAATAAAATTTTCTAGTCAAATCCCCCATTCAACCCTCATTACTGTCGGAATCCACAAACTTTTCTGTAAGATTTGAAAAATCAAGCATCTATGCATGAGTCTGCAGTATGATTACAACTTTCAGCTCATTGTAAAAGATAAGGACTTTTATTAACAGTACAACTATTTTTTCTAATTAAATTCTAGTCCAATAATGAAATATGTGATATGTAAGATGTGCAACGATTTTTCAGTATGTGTTATGTGCTATAATTTGGAAGAAGGCGTAGATCATTATGTCATAGTGGAATCTTTCCTGTAAGTATATCTGATGCAAGAGCATGAAATTTTAACAAAATTTTTTTCAGTCATCATTAACCCTGCCTTTACTCATTTAGTTTCAGTGAATAACATTTCTAGTTAAGAAGACACTATGTGGATAATTCTTTCAATGAAATGCCGTATTTAGTTCTTAAGATTAAATAAAATTTATTTATTTATTTAGTTAGTTAATTTTTGGAGACAGAGTCTTGCTCCATTGCCCTGGCTAGAATACCAGGGTGTCAGCCTAACTCACAGCAACCTCAAAGCCAGCAATTTGCATTTACGTACCTAGATACAACTTGTATAAGCAGCATCATTGCAGCACTATTTGGAACTTATAATAGCCTATAAGTTATAAATTTATCAATAGAACAAACATTTTAAAAGTGAACTTATATCTTTACAAGTAAATACTTTGCAATCATAAAAACTGAAATGCTTCACAATCATTTCACAAAACATGGTACCCCTATTGATACTCATGTGAAAAGCTTTTCAAGAGCATATTCACTAATAAAATAAATGGGTAGATAATAATGTATGTCATGATCTCATTTGATTAAAATATTGCACCTCCATTTATTTGAACATGTGTAGAATGAAAGCAAGCAAGATCAAACTAAACAGGTATCAGTGACCGTCTCTGGGGCAGGATTTGGAAAGCAGAGAAAAGAAGGTAAGAATTTCACTTTCTTTTCCACACTTTTATACTGTTTGCCTTTTTATAATTAGACGACATGCCTTTCACGATTTTTCATATCCATACAGTAGAACGGCTGTAAGTTGGCCAAGGGATTGTAACAAACTGGTCAACATGCAGAGGTGGTCAACATAAGGAAGTAGGCCTTCTGTGCTCTTATGTACGTGGGGTGCATGTCGGATATATGAAAATTAGGTCAACTTAAGAAGGTGGTCAGTGTAAGGAGATGACCAAGTATAGAGGTTCTACTGTTTTTATAATTACATTCTAGTTTCTGATTGTAAGTGGTAAAGTTTATGGATTTAATAGGGCCATGCGATTGATTTCATCTGACTTTGTAATCAAGTTATGATGTTTCAGCATTGGTGATGTTGCTGAAGGGTGTTACTCTCCACCCTCAGCTACAGCTTGTTTATGTGGAAAGCTAGTTGGTCAACCATGGGATTTTTTTTAATGAAGTAGTTGCACTGCTGAGATATATATATATATGTGTGTGTGTGTGTGTGTGTCATTATTAATTTTTTTTGCAGGTTTTTTTGGGGGGGAGGATCAGATCTGTGTTTGAACCCGCTACCTCCGGCATATGGGGCTGGCGCCTTACTCCTTAGAGCCACAGGCACTCCCCCACTGTTGATATTTTTGAAAGTCAGAAGATTCAGCTAAGTAATATGTATAGTCTGTCTTTTTTCTAGTTGCTATAGGCATTTCAAAAAATAAAATTTCAAGTACAAAATGAATGCCTTTTGAACATATATCAAAGTTGCAGTAATTTGGGTAAGATTTTTTTTTTTAAATAAGGCAATATGAAATTGTTCTTCAATATAAAATCAAGCAATTATTTGGTGGAATAATTAAACCACATGGGTTCAGGTTTTAGTTTTCACTTATAAAATATTTACATTAATTTTTGTAACAGGTGCCTCCTGACATTTACTGTAAGAATGCACAGTATTACGCACATTGCAGGTTCTGAATAAATAAATATTGTTTGATTCACTTTTATTGACTATCCATAGGAAACTACCTCTGTTATCCTTTGAATAGATTAACAGAAAACATACTTCATTAGAGAAGAAAAAATAATATTAGGAACAAAATGATAAAAATAGAAACCTTTGCCAAAAGTAAGATACAGGATTGTGAAAAGAATGACTTAAAAGATTCATTCTGCCTTCACATCTCGGATAGATGAGTTAAATAACTACTGCACCAGGACTTTATATCAGCATTTCATATCCTTTTTCTACTTATAATTTTTAAATTTTAATTGACTTCCCTTTGTCATCTATAAAGGTTAAACTCCTTGGTTTATCAGTCAGAGTGGATTCATAATGTGAACCTGCCAGACTCTTTAGCTTCATTTGACATGCTGACTGTCTTCTATGTTTGTGCATTGCTGAATTATTGCCCTAGGCAAACTGAATGCCAAATTTGGGGTACTAGAAAAAAAGCAAACCTGCTTCCATCCCACCCAGCTTCCCTAAATAATAAAAGATTAGTTTGGATGACTATATCCAGAATTTTGCCAACAGAAAGTCTTGGGGAAAAAAGAACTATTTTAATTTTAGCATGTACATATATCTTGTGTCATTGCAAAAACCAATGTTTTACATTTCATTTCCTTCTAGAAGTCTTCCTCCAGTCCTGCTCCATTGATTTTACATGTGTTTTTCCCTCTTGTTGAAATGGACTTCATTCATGTCATCATGTCTCACCTGACTTGTGCTGTTCTTCATTTTACCCTTCACCTGGCTGACTTTTAATTCATTCGCCAAGATACAACCACTGGCGTCATCTCTGCCAGAAAGACTTTCCCAATATCTTGCCCTTGGATTAGTTACTGTTTCTTTGGTTTTTTGTGCCTCTTTCCTTATGACATGTGAGCTGGTTTATCAAATGAGTGATAAGTAAATGAATGAGTGAATGAGCAAGTGGAAGAATATTGTAAATTTTTGTGTATTTCCAGCTTTAAAAAGAATTCCCTCTTAAATCTTTATATATGTGTGTGTTAACTAAGGAACCAAATAGAATAAATTACTTTCACCCTTATAATAGAAGGCTCCTAATTTATCGTTTGAAAAATGCCATTGACGAGGTCAAAATTGCTAAAAGGAAGAGTGGCACTGAGCAATGTTCGCCACTAAGCAGTCTTTGTTTAATTGGCATTTAAGGCGTTTTCAAAGGATGCCTGGTCAAAGAGATGTATGGTAGCCTTATGTTGAGCACTGTTTAATTATTCCAGTCCTCATCTGTCACATTAGCACTCTCTTGCCTTATTTTCAGTACCCTTAAAGCAATGCAGTTGATAGATTATGGAAAATAAATCTAGTGTGGAAATACAGATAATGTGCTGTAGGTCAAAAAATTAAAAAAAAAAAAAACAGGCAAGAGTAATTTGCAACTACTAAATTGCTAGATGTACGGCTTTGGCTTGCTGCTTTGTGAAAGATGGGAGGGGGGTCTTGACAAGAGTCAAGACTCTTTAGAGAAATATGCAAATCAAAAATTTACCACCTTTCTAAACCCTTTTAATCCTTCAGTTAATCTCAACAATGACCTAGTTTTCAGAGCATTGAATATGCTTGACTACCTAATCACATTATCTCACTTCTCTTCTGCAAACTTTGGAGAGGAAAAGATCTATGTAGGAAACATTGATAAAGCACAGCTGCCTGTCATATTTTCAATCTTCTCAGGAAAACAAGTGATGTATAGCATGATGAGATCAAATCTTCCTCCCTGGCATGCTATTGGCTATATTTTAAAATTCATTTAGCAGATCTAGTGCCATAGCCCCGACCGAAGACATTAATGTCAGATCTTTGAGCAAATCTAGTTAAGGTGAAGCAAAAGAGAAAGATGATCTCATTTTGGAAACAACAATAAAAATGACGCTATTTGGTAAGGAATTGAGACCGTGAGGATTTAATGCTATATATTTGAGCTTCTCTTTTATTAGCGAACTTTCCACTATAAAGTACATTAAAAATTCATTTATGGAGAATATAGCTCCATAAATGTTATAAAGTGGATGCTTTGCTTACACCAAAAAAAAAAAAGGAAATCTTCACATGATTTCCTAGGGCCTGCCTTTGTATCCAGAATTGCTCATGGAAGTTAAACGCCTGCTACATTCATGGCATTATGCAAATGGTGCATATAGACTGCAAAAATAAGAAAGAATGTATCTTGCCCACAAGAATTAGTAAGTAGGCAAGAGAACACAGAAGACATTAGCATATCTTGTTTAACATACGTATATGTTAAATATAAACATACACATATTTCCAAATGGATGATCTAATGGTCAGTGTCTTTATTCAGGTGCTCTAGAATTAGAAGCTAACATGGTGATTCCTATTTAAGTAATTTTTGGATCCTTCTTTCAGGAGAAAGGGGTGAAGGAAGCAGGATAAAGCAGGTGATAAAGAAAGGGAAGGTGTAGCCTAAGGTAGATTAGGTTCAATCTGATCTCATAGTTAAGTTTGGGTACAAAGATAAGACCACAGGTTGTCTTTCTTTGATGTGTTTTACATCCTGTGCAGACTTAGGTCAAGCTCTGCCTCCAGAGGTACAGGGGTGGGCAGCACTGCATCCCAAGGCAAGGTAATTCCCATTCAGCTAAGGGAAAGTCTCAACTAAAAAGAGAAAGCCGTGTGTCCTTACTGATCAGCATACAGTCAGGAGGGGGGCACTGGCTATTAAGCAGGAATCAGAGCAGGGGTCCAAAAGCATCAGTCATAATTTACCACTTCTACCACTCAGAATCACTTTCTCACGAAGTTCACTCCATCCAGCCCAGTTTTTTTTATCAATTATAAAGAAAAATATAGTAACTCTGTAGTGGTGACACTCAGCAGATACCACCTGTATCAAATAATCCAAGTTAACACACTAGCAATGAGATATCTCAAAATCTTGTATTCTCTGAAATAATTCACTGAGCAAAAGATAACAATCCTGTGGTGTGATATTCTTGCCCCCAAAATGAATAATCTGAATATGATCTCGCTCCCAGCTCCTTTTACCTAATGAAAAAATTAGAAAAATCCAAATACTGTCCCCCCAAAATGAACAGTGCTCATCAAAAGTGTCAAGGTCTTTCAAATTGTGTATAAAACTAGCACATTGTGCCCCAAAATTGCATTAATGTGCACAGCTATGATTTAATTAAAAAAAAAAGTATCAAGGTCATGTAAGATAAGAAAAGATTAATGAATGATCACCAATTAGAAGAGATGCAGGAGGCACAATTACTAAATGCATCATGAAATGCCAAACTGGACCCTGAAAGAGTAAAAGGAACATTCGCAGGGGCAGTGGGGTAGGGGGGAAATGGTATAATTCAGGTGAGGTCGAGGTTTAGTGAATTTATTTAGTATTCTACCAATGTTAATTTCATGGTTTTGGTAATTATCCCTTAGTTATGTAAATTAACATCAGGGTAATTAGAGGATAGGTTGTATGTGAACTCTGTACTATTGTAATCTTTATGCAAATCTAAAATCATAAAAGTGAAAATCAATTAAACATTAAAAATTGTGGTTAGATTAAATACTCCATTTTTTTAGTTCAAGTTCAATGGAAAGAACCAGATCCAATATGTACATACTTTTAATATAAGACACAAATACATTGAAACTAAAATGATGCCACACTAAACACAAGAAAGATGGTACAGCTAAATTAGCATAAGTAGACTTTATTAAGAAAATATTAAGAAAGATAAAAGGGATATTTCATAATGATAAAAGAAAATATTAAGAAAGATTTAAAAAGGGATATTTCATAATGATAAAAGAATGAATTTATCAGGAAGCCACAAAACCCCTAAATATGTATGCAACTAATAAAACAAGCTTCAAAATATAGAGAGCAAAAATAGTCAGAAAAAACCCCAGAAGAGTACAATAATTGACATCATAGTTGGAGACTTTAATAGTCTATCAGTAATTTTTAGAAGTGGGTCAAAATATTAGTGAAAATACAACTCTGTTAAATAATTGACCTAGATGATATGTTTAGAACACAGTACCCCATCACTGAGGAATTCATACTTGCAGGTAGAATTAGGAAGAAAATCTTTAAAGGGATAAAGTCTTAAGAGACAGACCATGTAGACCTTTCATACTAGAATAAATAATTTGTTTTTAATGCAAAGGTCTGGAAGATAACAATGAAGGATTTCAGCAGGGAAGTGAAGGATATAAATCTAATAGTGTCCTGTATATCATGTATTTACCCAAACCTACTCCAAATGTCATCAGATGAGTGCTAAGATGAACATTTATATAGGTTTAGGCCATGAAAGAGAAGGTTCTAAAAGCAAAAACAAAGCAAAAAAATATTATCAGCATTAAATCACTTTTTTATATGTAACAATAAAATTTACAGAATGAAGGAGATTTTTGATAACATTTATGTAGGAATGAGCAACAAAATACAGGGTTCTATCTTAGTGCCAGCCTCAAAACACACACACACACACACACGAGAGAGAGAGAGAGAGAGAGAGAGAGAGGATGAGTCAGCAGGAATGGAAATAACTCATCTTGGCTCAGAAGCTTCCAAGATATTCTTGGAGGATGAATGTGGTTTCCTAATTTTACTGGTGTCCCTTGACCAAAAATTCCACAATTCTGTCACTCTATGATTTTTTAAAATGTTAGGCTTTACTATATAGCAGGGGAATGTAGAGATAGTATGTTGGTGCCTGCTGTGGGCGAGAAGAAAAAAGCCCGGAACAAGGATTGGAGGTACAAATGCCTGCAAGAGGGGGGCTTCCCATTTTCTAGGGAGAGCCCCTAGTAACCTCTCCCATGGCCTTTTATTCAAGTATTATACAGGTGTCGGGGCCCACGTACAAGAGCTACGTGCTTAATGATCACTACGTGCTCTTCTCTCCCAGCTCTGGACTCCCACTCTGATGCACCATGAATGTCCAAAGTATAACACCGGCTTGCTAACGAGCTACCAATCTTATCTCTACCAGTCTTATCTCATTATTGCGTGCAGCTGCTTGAGGACTTGTCTCCGGGCAGCCACACATCTCCATGCTGGCTAGGAGATTGTCTCCCTCCCTCAGTAGAGTGCCATGGTGTCAAAGTTCACAGCAACCTCAAACTCCTGGGCTTAAGGGATCCTCTTGCCCCAGCCTCCCAAGTAGCTGGGACTACAGGCAGCTGCCATGCCACAATGTCTGACTATTTTTTATTGCAATTGTCGTTGTTGTTTGACAGGCTCCAGTAGGATCTGAACCCACCAGCTCCAGTGTATGGCTGGTGCCCTAGCCACTGAGCCATAGGCACAGAGCCGTGATTTATCTTTTTAAGTACTGGATATTTCTAGGTCACTAGTTAGATGTATATCTTAGTAGTTTTGTATGTAATCTAGACGCGCATGTTTAGTTAGACCAAGAACAGTTAGAAAGCCAGGGCTTTTTGAACAGAGACATTTAACAATGAAAAAGTTAAAGTTAAATCTGATCCTTCTGGTCCCATAAATTTAACGACAGATCTTAAATAGATCACACAAAACATTACTCCTTCCCTATAATCTTTCTCGCCACTATTTGGGTCTTCAAGTTTCTTGGGGCTACCCAGAGGGATCCATTTTCTTGGTCTGCTTATCCCAGGACTGTAATAATCTTTTAACCTTTAGCTTTCCAGGCTACAGAAACTGACAAAGCAAAATTTAATCTGACTTGAAATACAAATGTTGACCCAGATTTCTCTTTCAAGTTGTTACCTCCGTACTGATTTGCCTGAACTGGAAACAGATGGCGATATGTTACTTGTAGGGGAAAAAAATTACCTCAAAAATGCTCCCCTTCACTCAATTACGTACTGCCATCAGTAAATGTTTCATGTGCTTCATGTAATTACTCTAGGCTAGAGTCCTTTGGCTCTGCAAGTTGAACGAAAACTCAAAATAGATGGTATTGTTCTGGGAGGAAAGTAGAAAAATAATGATAATATAAATTATTTTGATAGAAAATTATTAGAGACTGAAAGCTTTGTATCTTGGGCTGAAGGGCAGTTAAGGGATGGTCTCAGGGGCAAGTTTCAAAATAAGCCATGGAATTCATAACACACAACTCTATGTTCAGCAGCCAACACAAAGCAGGCTTGATGCAGACTGAGGACAGAGGCACACGAGACAGCCTCAGTGGACGGAAGGCGGGCAAGTGTTGGCTGACCAACACAGACCCCAGATGGGCTGTCCTGTGCATAAAACAGTTTACTGAAAAACAATCCTAACATTTGAAATTCTCAAATAGAGACTTTAAAATGAAAGAGTGCTTTTGCAACAAGAGAGGAGTTCCCACAGGGACTGACTAAAGGGAACAATCAGCTGCTTCTATTTAAAATTTCCCTGTGTGGCTGATTTTCCCTCCAGAGGAAAGGGCATGGAGAGATGTTTTAAAACCTCCAGTTCCACAGTGATCACACAGGGGTAGGAAATTGGTTTGTTGACGTTTGCCCTCTCTCTGTCTTCCTCCCTCTGTCCCTCCCTCCTTCTTACCTTCCTTCTCTCTCTCCCTCTCTCTTTTCCACCTTCCCTCCCTCCCTTCCTTCCTTCTTTCTTCTACCACCCATCTTTAAGGCTTATGATAACCTCTTCGACTTGACACATGACATTAAAAAAGGGAATCTCTCTCTGTACCATTGGACATAATGAACGCAAAGTCTGGGTGACTTATGCACCGTGTCAATTAGGATCACGGTAGAATCTGGATTCTCCCCAGATGGTTCAAGTTAAGTGAGTTTACAGAAAGGACTACTCTAAGGGCTCCTGAGGTTACATTTCCTGACAGTGGTCTCACCATAGACTGTCTGAAATGGTTTCAGAGCTGAATTTTATGAGCTGAATTTGTGGCAGGGGAGTTGGGCCAGTCAGATCTTCATCAGCTCACTAGTCTCCTGGTATCAGTTCAAGGACTCCTTCCAACGTGCTCTGCCCATCTTATTTTGGCTACTGGAGGAACTCTGAGTGAATTATTATAAAAGACACCGGTTATATAAAAGGTAATGTGATATTTTAACTCTCAGAACACCTAGGCTTGACGACTTTAACCCTTCACTCCATATTGAACCTTGGGAAGGTCATTTAAACATCTCTGAGCCTGAGTATCCTCAAAGGATCTCAAAACTGTAGACCTCAATGTTTAAATTACACTATGATTGTTCTAAACATTGGTTGTATAAATTCAGTTAAGCTGGTCAGGAGATAAAAGCCAGGCATTTTTGTGCTAATTCTGTGTTTTCTATTTTCCAGCCTTTAAAGCTAATGCATTCTCTCTTATACGTTCATCCTTTCCTCTATTTCCAGGTTCAGAGAAGGCCTTTTTACTTCTTATGTTTTGTTTTTCTGATACATCACTGATGTGAATACTTTTGGAATTTGGATGTGTTGTTTATTGTTCCTAACGCTGATTTTAATTCTACTGCTTTAAAATGTCCTTATGACACTTCCCTACCCCCTAAAACGGTATTTTCTATTCATGTCTGTTAATTTTTCAGCTCCTTTTCAAAATCTTTTATATTATGTCTTTTATTATAATCTGTCATCTGAGAATTTTATTGAGAGCACATGGCAGGTGTTTTAAACTCTGCTAAGCGCTCAGCTCTGAAGTCAGAATACCAGTGTGAACCCCAACTTTGTTATTTTCAAAGCCATGGGGCTGTGAGCCCATTATTCACTTCCTGCTTCAGTTTTCTCATCTGGGAAGTGGAAGTAATCTCATAATTTTTATGTGAAATATAAGTGATAATATACATTACGTTTTGAGAACTCCCTTGAGCAATAGCTTTCAGCAAGTGACTACTATTTTTAAACTATCATTTTTTAAAAAATAGCTAGCTCTTTTCACTATAGAAAATATCTATGTCTATAGATATAGGTAATTTATAGATATGTAGATGCATGTACACAAGTATATATGCAGATCTATTTCTATATCTAAGTCTATATGTGCACACACATATATAACACCTCTTTGGCATATTTGGGGTTGTGTTTTTAGGATGCTTTATATGGCAGATTAAATACATAGTTAATAACTTATTCAAAGAATAAGAAAACTACAGATATTCCTCATGAAAATATATGTTGCATTTTAATAAAATAAGCAAATAAAATCCTACAGGTTTGTTTTGCTCTGTCTCAGGGCTAGAGAAAAGAATTGAACCATATTGGAAACCCTGGGCTCTGTGGGAGATGAAGGGTAGTGAAGAAATCGCGTTTTTCATTTCTGTGTTGCTTAAAAACAAATGTGAATACATCAGTTTTGAACATTTAAATACACGATTTTTTAAAAAAGAAACTTTCAAAGAATTCTACTTTATCATCTATGGCAAGAGGAAACTCTGAATTTAGCATATTTATTTAATGCTTATTAGGTCCCAGCCCCTATGTGTGATGCTTGGGTCACAAACGTGAATAAGATACAGTATCCGTCTTCAATGACCTTTAACTGGAATAGAGTGAGGCCACACCTAAACTACGGCCCCATGGCCATAGAAAATGTAAACTTCCTTCCTCAGGAGGACAACACCTTCAGTGGTGTCTATGGCATAGGAGGTGTCATTGAATCCGTGCTTGATGTGTGTGGTGCAGTGAGCACAAAGAGAAAGTCAACAGTTCTGCCTGAGGGTGAGTGGCGGGGAGTCAGGCAGCTTCCTTAGCCTTCCTGAGTCGTAGGAGCTCATCTGGACTGCCTCGGAGTAACTGGGAAGAACTCCAGGCAAAGTGAGCTGCATATGAAAAGGTAAAATCTTTCTATTTTTATTTTTATTTTTTTTTGTTGTGGTTGGAGGATTTTTTTTTATTAAATCATAGCTGCCTACATTAATACAATCATGGGGTACAATGTGCTGGTTTTACATACAATTTGAAATGCTTTCATCATAGCCTTCGCGGCATTTTCTTAGTTCTGTGTTAAGACATTTATCTTCTACACCTAGTAAATTTCACATGTACCCTTGTAAGATGCACCGTAGGTGTGGTGCCACCAATTACTCACCCTCCACCCATCCTTCCCCCTCCCCTCTCCTCCCCTCCCCTCCTTTCCCTCTCTCTTCTCCCCTTCTTCTTGGGCTATAATGGGGTTTAGCTTTCATAAGAAAGCTATAAATTGGTTTCATAGTAAGACTGAGTACATTGGATACTTTTTCTTCCATTCTTGAGATACTTTGTTAAGAAGAATATGTTCCAGCTCCATCCATGTGAACATGAAGGAGGTAAAGTCTCCATCTTTCTTTAAGGCTGCATAATATTCCATGGTGTACACATTCCACAATTTATTGATCCATTCATGGGTCAATGGAAAAGGTGAAATCATGAGGCATGATTAAGGAATGGAAGTTAATCAATATAATTCAGCATGTAGGAAAAGAAATGATGAGGTTTAGAATACAGCAGGAAAGGGGGTAAGGAATGGCCTCCTTTGCCATGACCCAGTGCTTACATTAGAGTTAAGGAGATCAGAGGAAACACAAGAGCAGGACTCTCACAGCAAAGCAGTATTTCTGATTGAATACATATGAGTATGTGATACATGTTCTTTTATGTAATATTATATATAATATATATTTGTTAAGGTTGGGACCGTGATTATTGGCCAGACTCTTGTATGAAATAGAAGATAGGAGGAGGGTCCTTTGCCAACAGATAAATGAGAGAATAGCTTGAGCTAAGGGGCTGGAAGAGAACAGAAAGTATTTGTAATATCTCATTGTAATAATATTCATTGTATGATTCTCTTGAGTCTATGGGGAGTGGTACCAAAAAACCTTAAAGCCCATGAAGTCGCTTATATCCTTATCCTGCTGTCTAGTCACAAAGGGAGTGACACACAGCAGTGGCCCAACAAAAGTACCATAGACGCCCCTTTAAACTTCAAGATTATATGATAATAGCCTCAACTCTTTTATTGAACTAGAAACTGTCTCTTACAAAATACAAACTCTCATACATAAGCATATAGAACTCACTTTTATTTATCTTGTGTAATTTTACCTAATTCTAAATGAGAATAAATTTTCAGACTGATGATGTAAGTAATCAATTTAGAGTTAAATTGCTTGGGAGGCTGCAGCAGGAGATCTGCTTGAGTCCAGGAGTATGAGGTTGCAGGGAGCTGTGATGACACCACTGCATTCAAGCGGGGGCAACAGAATGAGACTCTATTTCCAAAAATAAATAAATAAATTTAGACCTAAATCTATTTAGATTTTAGAGTTTCAGATTGAGAAATGAGGAACCCTAGGTGAATTATTTCTCTTTCTTTTTAGGTTTCGTTTTAGGTTGCCATTAATTATTTCTGCCTTCCTTCTATTCAAGAGGCATTGAGACTTAAGAGTAGAAGCTTATTACACTCTAAACTGTGTATCTGTCTGTCTATAACTGTCTCTATTCTACCGTAACTGAACTTAACACAAAACCCTCACTCCACCACTGCTGGGGATCTCAACCTCAGAAACTTTGAGGAAGTATCCCCTGTGGTTCTTCTTCGGCGTGGAGTCCAGGATTTTATGCTGGCAGGGTAGTTGGAAGGCTGGGGAATGTGGTGGAGGAGAGAGAGGCCATCTGTTTCCTAGTCAGTTGTCCACGCTGATTTTCTCTGGAACATGCATTATCTCCATCTGCCTGGTTCCCTTCAAATCCAGGGATTCTCTTCTGTTCTGAAGGATGATTCAGGCATGGAACTTTTTTTTCCTTTTACCATTCTGCATTTGGGGGGCCATCTGTCATGTGTGCTCTTCTTTGCCTGGGTCTTGTGGGCTTCCCAGCAGCGCTGCAATATTCTGCCCTCCTCCATGTTGGGGGCATGCAGACCTCTCTACTTCACTGTTTATTGCCCATCCATTGCTCTCTTTATAAGGACGCGTGCTGGGACCCTGTTTTTATATGCTAGCTTATTATGAGATAATCTGTCTACCCCTTTGAAATCCTCCTTCCAAGTGTTTAGATTTTTTTATTTTTGAACCAAAACCCTGAAAGACTTAAGGGAAATTAGGAGACAAGGAATAGATAATATCTCAAAATGTGTTTACCCACCATGTTTTTATCTATCACAGCCATCCATTCTGCTAGAGTACAATAAAATCAGTAAAGGATTCTGCCTTCCATAAGGACTTTGCCTTCTTCTTGGGGGGAGGACTCTGACCCAGTAAATACAGACTCAAGTTCAAGTTTGTTTTGACCAGTGTTCACTGAAGAGTTACTGTCTGTAAGGTACTTTGCATAACACACAGTCGAAGAAAAACAAGATGCCTGTCCTACAGGAATTTGCAGTCTAGTGAAGAAGAAAGACTAGAATATAAATAACAGTAATACGAAACCTAAAATGATTAATCTGCTCACAGGAGTCATAAACAAAGAGCTTTGAGAGCACAGAGGAGGCGATTAATTTTAATCAGGAGATTGGAGAAGACTTCAGACCTAGCACCGAGTCATAGCCTACCAGCAAAGAGAATGTTAATAACTCCCTGGGTATTTCTTCTGCTTTCTGAGTAATTTGAGGATGGGGGTACAGAGAGTTACTCAGTGCCTCTTCAACCTCTGAGCAATAGCATTTGTATGCTTGGGAGGGCCCGGGAGTGAAAGGTAGTTTTCTGCTAAGGGATTCTTCACATACATTCTCACTCACTGTTAGAGGTCCCCCTCCCCCGTTCCCATTATTCATTGCCCACTTTTCAAAGCTTATGCATCACAGAATCCAGCTCAGTCCTTCTCTTGCCTTTTTGTCTTTTGGTGGTGGTGGGAGTGTGTGTTTCTTTCTCTTTTTTTTTTTTTTTTTTTTTT
>NW_003852402.1:28089779-28112041 GCF_000181295.1 Otolemur garnettii | reverse complement strand
GGCATCACAGCTCACAGCAACCTCCAACTCCTGGGCTCAAGCGAGTCTCCTGCCTCAGCCTCCCAAGTAGCTGGGACCACAGGCGCCCACCACAATACCCGGCTATTTTTTGGTTGCAGCCATCATTGTTTTTTGGTGGGCCTGGTCTGGCTTCGAACCTGCCACCTTAGGTGTATGTGGCTGGCGCCTTAGCCGCTTGAGCCACAGGTGCCGAGCCTGTTTCTCTTTATTTTTGTGGCTCGTGTTTCCCATCAGCTCTGTTTTCTTCACCAGAAAAACTGACTTCAAATTTTAAACCACATTGTGCTTAGCGTTTTCTACACTTTGTTCAGACGCCTTCAGAAAAGGAAATCATCACGTGACAGAAGAAGAAAATGGGATTTCCTTTTTTTCAAAATGAGGGCACCTTCAAAGCGTGTTTCACTAAGTGAAAGAAGCCAATGTGAAACGGCCACACCCTGCACGACCCCACCTCGCATGCTCTGGAAAAGGCAAAACTATGGAGGGAGTAAACAGATCAGTGGTCGCCAGGGCCCGGGGAGAGGCAGGAGAATAGACAGAGGACAGAAGATTTTCAGGGACGTGAAATCATTCTGGCTAATACTACAAGAGACGAAACATGCCATTCATTCTATGTAGCACATTTGTCTAAACTTGAAGAGAACAGATACCAGTTGTGAACCCTAGTGCCCACTCTGGGCTCTCTGTGAGAATGATGTATCAGTGTAGGTTCAGAGACTGAAACAAGTGCGCCCCTCCTGTGGGGGATGTGGACGGTTCCAGAGACTGTGAAGAACAGGAGGTATATGCAAACTGTGCTTCCCATCCAGTTGTGCTATGAAACTAAAACTGCTTCAAATATAAAGACTATTTTTAAAAAGCTACAGAATTAGCATTCACCGTTTCCTCTGCCCCCCCTCCCGTAGTCAGTGGCTGCTGTTGTCTTCATGGAGCCACAGCACTGCCTTCTGCCCTTCTGTGTTGTCTGTCAGTCTTGGTGAGTGACATTGGCTTTCACTTAACAGAACGTACTGGTCGGTAAATCTTTCACTGTCTTGGTTCATATTTTTTTAAAAATTCACTCTGTTTTGGGCAGCACCTGTGGCTCAAAGGAGTAGGGCGCTGGCCCCATATGCCAGAGGTGGAGAGTTCAAAC
Source organism: Otolemur garnettii (assembly GCF_000181295.1). Classification (NCBI taxonomy): domain Eukaryota; kingdom Metazoa; phylum Chordata; class Mammalia; order Primates; family Galagidae; genus Otolemur; species Otolemur garnettii. The sequence goes on along the minus strand of NW_003852402.1, from coordinate 28,110,885 downwards.
CCAGCCCCGGCCAAAAACTGCAAAAGAAATGTTCACTCTGTTTTGATTCCTGTGATAAGTATGGTGCTTGGATGTATATACTTCAAAAGATATGGCATGATATAGAAGGGGCAAAAAGAAAGGGACAAATCGATATGGGGAAATATCATTTCTGATTGCTGAGAACAATTTCAATGTTCCCTATTTGTTGCGTCACTCAAAGACAAACTCTGACGGAATCCAGGCTTATTCAGCGCTGTCCAGAATGGGTGTTTATGGTGCTGAGAGGAGATAGTCTGTCCTGGCCAGTCACCATGGCAACCTCTAAAAGCAAAGATTATGTCTGATTACGTTGCCCTTCTCGGGAGGAATTGACCAGGAAAAAAAAAGTCTTTTGAAAAGTTTAAAATGGAAGGTAGGAAGATACTGGCACTAATTTTGCACTGCTATTCTCCTCCCTGACTCTTCTCCTAAGAGTGACTCAGAGTATTTTCTAGAACCTTTGCTCAATCCCATCAAGAGCTTCTAATGACGACATCCTCCCTTTGTTGAAAATGAACCCTAGCTCAGTCCTTTGTGGTTATTGGCTCCTCAGCCCATAATCAGAATTCTGGAAACCTTTGTGATTGCTTGTAAAGAGATCAGTGGATGTTCCTAGAGGAAAAAGGAGCAAATAAATACATATGTGAAACAATCTGCTGTGGAGAAGTCACGAAAAGGAAGCAAAAACTCAATCCTGTCTCTCCCGAAAGGATCTGGGCGGCAGGCAGATATCAGCAAGGTTAGCACTGAGGAAGCCAGAAGACGACTTCCTATTAGAATTATTTTTGTGTTCTTCGCGTTAAAAAATAATCCATTTAAGTATTTGTTCAACTTAACCCAGGGGAAAAAAAATAATCTTTGCATTTGAGCAAAAGGCAAGAACTATTATGAGTCATTCTCTTTTCTCTTTTCATTGAAAGGAGCTAATTTTTTCCTGATTTTTATAATAACTCTTAAGAGAAAAACATGGCAATAGAAATCAAGATTAAAACTGCCCAAGTCCTTTGCCTGCAGATAGATTGCAGAATGTGAAGAAGGAATGATTTCTAAGATTGTCATTTTTTAAGCAAAAGATAGAAAGTTGTCTAACTGTACTCTGACACCAGGTGATGATGCATCCCTATAAGGTAACACTATGCTGTTTATTTTTAAAAAGCCACAAATATGCCATATGAGCCAATAAATAAAATCTCCAAATATGCTCTTAAATGTTGATAAAACAAATACACACATAATTATGATATGTCAGATATATTCTAAATACGTTTTGTATATTAACTTACTTGATCTTCATAGTAAGTCTATTAAGTAGATAGAATTATAATTTCCCTATTATAGATAAGTAAACAGTGGCACAGAAAAGTTAGGTGACCTGCCCAAGGCGAACACAGCTAGTAAAGGGTAGTGTTAGGATTTGATCGGAGAGAGTCTGACTTCAGACCCTGCACTGTTAACCACTGAACAGTACCATAAAACTACGATCAGAATACTGTACATATTACTAGTATACGATAAAAAGCATATATATGCATACACACATGCATATAAATTCATACATATGTGAGTACAGTCAATGCTCATTATTCGTGGATTTGTCTACCTGATAAAATTTATTTGTAACTCCAGAATCAACGCTTGAAGAACTTTCTAGGTCAGACAGGGAGATGTTATGTCTTCTTGTTTCAGCTTCCAAACTATTGATATTACCAGTGTCCTTTCTGCAGTCTCTTTAGTGCCAGATTTTTCTTGGTTTTGTGCTTTTTGTCCATGATTTCACTACTTAAAATTGCCCCCAAGTTCTGTCTAGTTTTCCCAAGCCCAAGAAGGCTGTGATGCTTCTTATGGAGAAAGGTTGTGTTAGGTAAACTTTGTTCAGGCAGGAATTAGGAGCTGTTGGCTCTGAATTCAATGTTAATGAATCATGAATGTCTTTAAACAGAAACACCCGTAAAACAAGATTATGTATTGATCGCATGGTGACCATATTGTGACCAGAGGCTGTCTGGAACCTGACTCTGTATTTCCCATTGGAGCAATGGTCCAGTAGTAGCTAGGTCAATGTTCACAGAGATTGCGTAGAACATAACTGTTGCAAATAAAAAGAATCAAATATAATATAATCACCTACACGCACAGGTATACACTGTGCCCAGAAAGTTATTAAGAAAATGATAAAATAAAATGTAAACACTGGGTATCGTTGGGAGGGGAACTAAAGTCTTAAGAGTTCAGAAGTGGGAAAAAGATTTACTTTTTACCTTACGATGTTTTGCTGGGTATATTATTTATGAAAATATTTGTATTCAAGTAGTAGAGAGAAAGGAAAAATGTCCAAAGTCCTACTGAAACCTACCTTTTGGCAGGTAGTTTCAGGCACAATTTTTAGACTTTTAAAATGCAGAGAGGATATGAACTATTCCACTCTGCTGCCTCTTGCTCCTTTAAACTGTATATGTTGAACTTCTTTCTAGTCGAAACATAAAGAGCTGCCTATTTCTCCCTTTCCTGCAACATCCCCTCCGCAAACTCAGCCCCACAGCACAGCCCTGAGACGTGGAATCACAGATTTCTTTTTAGACTGTCCACTCCAACTGGCATTTCTGTGAGTGCCTTGCAACAGATTTTTAAAGAGAGTGTCATGCCACGACTCTGAACATGAAAGTAGCGTGGAAGAGAATATAGCAAAACACGAGGGGAAATTCCTGATAGGTTTAGGTAATTTTTATGTTTTTATTTGCCAGAGAATTTTTATTACAGCAATAGAAGAGAAGACATGGTTTACTCTCAGTCAGCTACATTTTAGGCATTTTACATATTTTATTTGATCCTCATACTGATAAAGGGAGATATAATTATTCCCATTTCCCTGCTACAGAAAACAGGCTCTGAGAGACTATACAACCTCCCGAAATCAAACCATTTTCATGTCTCCAGAAAGCAGAAAAAGGAGCCCTTTCCTGTACTCATCTTCAAGGCCAATGTCTATGATTACTTTTGATCCAATTCGAATATTTGACTGTCGTGTTTGCATATTACTAGGCTACTTTTTATTGTGCTATTAAGTTTACACAACATTAAATGGTCTTCAAGGTCCCCATAGACCACACAGCAGATGTAATGTGGCTCTCAGAACACGCTAATCAGACTTTTAAAACCACAAACACACACCATTCATTATACCAGAAACTAAAATTATAAATGTTTCACTACACCCATCTTTCCTTATACAACTGCTCTTCATCAGGGTTCAGATTTGGGTTTGGTAAAAAAAAAAAAAAAAAAAAATTCCTATTATACAAATAATATTACAATATTATACTCTGGCTTAAGGAAAAGGTGCTGCGAACTTAGAGCTACTGAAGATAATAGCTTCTAGGACTGGGTTATGAATATAAATGACGTCAAGAAATTATTCTTTTGATTATGTTGTATGTAAATTAGACATACTGGCATAGTAGATTTTTTTTTTAAGTTTGAGTTGTAATACCCACTGATTTCCTCTAGAGGGAGAATAAAACAAGAATAGGCGAATGTAGTGCATGTATTTACAAAAAACTGGGTGAATTAGAATAATCCTGAAGACGGTCCCTTAACCAAACAAAGTCAATTCGCCAAAGCTGTCATAAACAAAATCATAGTATACTAGTTACTTAGTTACATAGTTCATTTTTTTGTGGTATATTTTCTAAGCAGCTGAACCAGCCTTTAAACATTACCACATTTTTAGATTTCTTCTAAATTAATAGATAAAAGCTGTACACACACACACACAATGTCACCCACTTTATATAAATTGCAAACATGTCTATAACATAATGAGCTACCTAAAATAGTTTTTAATAATTGTGCATTTAATTCTCAATAGTCACGAAATAAACACAATGCCCATCTACCCAGATACTGTATACATGTGAAGCAGCTTAAGAGAAAAGGAAGCATTCTGCAAAGAAGATTACTCAGTGCCACGTGACATGCCACACAAATTAAATATCAGGATGCTTATCCCTTCTCCCTCCACAATTTCCTTACAACGGTCAAGGTTCTGCTACAATAATCCAATCTTTCAAAGTTTAGAGACCTGCAGAGAAAGTACTAAAATAAGTGTTTACGTGCCTAGTACGAGAACTGAAATTCAGGTAGCTCCCCTGTTATTCAGAATTTGAAGAAATAAACATACATCACAGGGAGATGAGATCACTATCTCCAGAAATAAAGGTTTCCACAAGAAAAACAATCGTGGAAGGAAATTATCCTCTTTACCAACAATATGGTGATCAGCCTTTCCCGCTTTCCCTGATGAAGAGGTGATGTCACCGGTCAGAATCACTGGCCTATTTTCTGTACTGCCTATGGTGGGTTGGATTGGATGAAAATAAACATCTTACATAACCGGCCGGCTGTGCTTTCTGTCTTTATTTTTTTTTTTTTCCCAAGGAGATTTTCCCAGCATGAATTCAGCATGTACAATTAACATTGGCCAAATTTCAGCTGAAAAATCTGTTAGGTTTATAAGCAGATAAACAGATATGGGTATAGCGCATGGGTGTTTTCTCCCATCCCCCCTCTCTTCCACCCCCCCCACACACACACAACATTACCCCCACAACTACCACCACCCCCATCTCATCCTCCTGCAATCAAAACAGCTTTGTACCGAGAGAAAAGGAAAACCAGGCGAGTTAAAATAGAAAATGATCTTTGAACAGTGGAAACAAAACAGAAGATTGCAGATTAGAGCCATTGTCCTATTCCAGTCATGTAAACCAGACCCCCCTCAGTGCCTATTTTTTCGGAGTTGGAGAAGATAAATCAGAGATTATGAGCTTTACCAAAAAGATGCATCCCTACACTGCTGGCCTTTATAGTCATGAAAAAAGCAAACCCAGAAGTGGGCATTTTCAATTTTATTTGTAATAATTAATAAAAATGTTGGAGTAGTCTTTCAACATTTGGAAATAGTTGGAATCCTATTGTATATGGAGAGGTGGATGAATCTTTATGTGCTGACATTTATTACAGAGGCTACTTATGGAGAGAATGCATGAAACTGAGCAATCCACTTGGTTTTCTTAATTCCTGAAGGTACAATAAAATGAGAGACAGCAGAGAGCCAAAGGGAACACGTGCTTGAACAGCCTGGATGGAAGCTCATTTAAAATCAGCAATATAATTCACCAGGGTTTGAATGGAGCACTGTAACTGACTTAGCAGTCTTAGTTTCAGTGAAAACTCACCATATAATCTTGACTCTGTGTAAAGTCAATATATAAATATCTATCATATGTCTAACACATGGCAAATAATGGCCAATCTAAACACTACCGAGTTGAACTTGGACTCTGAGATGATTTTTTTGTAATGCTCAGCAATAAACATAAACATTACTAATTCGTAGTTCAAGACAGGAAAATGTATTAAGAGCAGATGCAACGTAAAAGATGAATTAAAATGATCTGATCCTTTCTGTTATAAAAAATAAATGCCATCTTTCTACCCCAGGTAAGAACTGCATTATAAAGGGCTAAAATGCAACTCTCTTTCACTTGATGCATATACAGGTGTCCATAAATTTCATGTGCAATTTAAAATATTAATTAAAATTAATTAATTAAGATATTTTAAATTGCCCATGAACTTGATAAATACCCTGTATATAAGGTCAAGTCAAGGAAGGCAGCCCTGTACCTGTGTATCCATCCAAACATGGTTATCTATCTTCAGAGTCTGCTCTGTCTTACGTAATAGTCTCTAATATGTTATACATACATCATGTACATCAATACTGACTTTTAGTTTGAAGGTGGAATATGCTTGTAAAAAATCAGCTGTGTTACTGTGGAAAGATAATTGAACTTGTTTTCTATAGCACTGCATTTAAATCTCACTTTGATTGTCATTGCCAGTAAGAACTTAGACAATTAATTATACTTCTCTAAGCCTCAAGTTTCTGTTCTATAAAGTAGAAGGGTGATTTTAAGATATTATCAGGGAAAAAAATAAAGCATGTCCTAATGTATCTCACACAATACATAGCAAATAGATTTATACACACATGTGTGTCTACATATATATGTGTACATATATCTGACTTTGACCAAAGCCATATACAAGCATTCTGTAATTTTTCAAAAAGGCAAAGTTGAATTAATTCATGTTTAACAAAAAAGAAAAAATAAAGCTTTTTTGCTTCTTGGAGCAATTACTTATTTACTTGACTTAAATAATATTTCCTTGGCCTGTGATAATGGCCCTTACTTTTTTATATGCATACGTATAACTATTTGCCTTGAGTGGGCAGGATTCAAATAAACTTCCAATTGTTGAATCAAATATTTTTGAATGCCTATTTTATGTTTAATACCAAAAGGAGGACGAAAATTTATTTCAGTAGATTATCTTCCAGGAGATCTCAAAATTCTGGGGGAGACGATTAAAGGAACAATTATAAGGCACTTAGTAATTATTTTATTCTGTAAGATACAAATGCTCTAAGAGCTAGGTGGAAATGTCAGTGGATTAAAAGTTACTGCCTTTACGTACATTTTGAAGATGTCAAAATCTATTGACACGTGGTAGAAAATTCTTCATGCAAGCTGAATATAAAATTATAATTTCTTCAAATATTTTATACAAATTTAGAGAATAATATTTCTTAAAGTATTTTGACAATGCTAAAGAACTCAGATCTTAGAAGGTTTATAGCTGATAATAATTTTAAAGAAATAACAGAAAAGATGAACATCTTCAGATAGATATACTTGTAACAAGTACTATGTTTTGAAAATGTGTGTATATCTATATAAAGCAATAACTTACAGGAAATATTTTCATAGTATAGCTCAGTGAGAAAACTTAAAAATACGGAATTGTGGTCTTTTTCTATAAGCTTTGAATTATAAAGTGTTAAAATTGGTGGTGACAGCTTATTGATTTTACAGTTTAGGGTTTTATCTTGCTATTTCTGAGGAAATTCTGATGGAAAGAAATTTAGATTTTGGTAGACTCTGTAAAAAGGAAGGGAAAACCCAGCTCTCTCTTTGTGTAGAATCTCAAGTCCAGACGCCCGCTTTCTTCTTCATGAAAATTCATAATGTATCTATTATAGCTTCCTAATTAAAGTCACACATGTATGAATAATGTTTGGAGAATCAGTCACTATCCACTTTACATATGTTACCATATATTACATTTTGGAGTCATTTTCTGCCAAATAGCTCAGTGTGCCACCTAACTTGCAATGAAGTAGTAGCACCACTAATTTTCTGCTCATTGATTAGGTTAAAGGATTTTATCATATTGAAAAGGAGAAAAGGCTACTGTTATATATTTTCTGAAACCCAATTAGACTGGTGACTGAAAAGGTGTTTTGTTCTTTGGCACCCCCAGACCTCTAACTTTTCATTCGTTCAGCAAAATATTCTTACCCATCTACTTAAGGCCAGTCTTGAAAACATCTGGAACACATCTGTAAACAAAGCTGAGAAAAGTCTTTCTATTTACATTCTGGGTCAATAGCAAATTAAAAATACTACAAGTTAAGTTAATTTTAGATCCCGCTAGAAGGTAATAAATGCTGTGAAGAGCCCTCAAATAATTTGACTGGTTAGAGAAGGAAGTGTAGTTCTCTATGGAAGGGTCAGGATTGGCCTTGTTGGGAAACTGACATTTGAAGAAAGACGTAAGGGAGAAGAGAGAGGGGAGATTTCAGTATCTTAACTGCCATTAAACAGACTAAAGTCTGAGTAAGCAGGAGTCTGACTCTACCATTAACTAAATTGGTGACCCTGGCCAAGGATTTCCTTCTTTACCTGTAAACTGCAAGTAAGAAAAAAGTATCTACTGAAGATTGTGGTGAGGAAGTATAAAAACCATTTATTCCACATCTACATTGCTCAAGGCCAGTTGAGCACACAAAATGAACAGCGTGCAATCTTACCCCTTGAGGAACTTATGTTCATTCCAGTACTGATTACAGGCTAGCATGAACAATAACAGCGTATTTCAAGGCTTTTTAGAAATTGCCGTGTGTCTTGTAATTGAATGGATGTCGGGACACAGAACTGCCCTTCTCATCTGTCCTCTGTTTTGACCACTGTGTCAATGAACCTGGCTGACTCAGTCTTCTTTTTTTTTTTTTTTTTTTAATTGTTGGGGATTCATTGAGGGTACATAGAACCAGGTTGCATTGATTGCTTTTGTTAGATAAGGACCCCCCATTTATATCCCCCCAAAATATACCACACCCCTTGACCCCCCTACGGCCTCCCTCCTTCCCTGTCTCAGCTCTCCCCCTCCACCCCCCACTGTGTACTAGGACTTTACATCCTTTGTATTAACCTGGATGGATGCAGAACACGTTATTCTTAGTAAAGCATCACGAGAATGGAGAAATAAGAATCCTGTGTACTCAATTCGATATGACGACTCAGTCTTCTTTTTTTAAATTTTTTTTTATTATTATTAAATGATAGCTGTATGCATTAATGCAAACATGGGGTACAGTGTAGTGTTTTCATATGCAATTTGAAATATTTTCATCAAACTGGTTAACACAGACTTTGCGTCATTTACTTAGTTATTGTGTTAAGACATTTATACTCTAGTTCTCAGTCTTCTTAAAGCCTCTCTTTGTTGGTCTCTACCCTTCTGCAGCTTCTCCTCTCTTGCAGTCACTCCTTCTCTATTTAATTCACTGACTTCTATTACTCTTTCAGATCCTTCATAAATAATAGACTTTTAACAATTTTTCTCAGTCCCCATTGTTTCTCTCCAATCATTGTTTCTGTGGACAATTTAAATATTATTGATTTGAAGTATCCACTTTAAACCTTACCCAAATTCTGATTTGAGATAGAAGACAAGTCTACAGCTGGAGAACACAATCACTTTTACATTACTGACTTAAGAAGGAGGATGCACCTTGCCAGGCCTGCTGGCTCACACCTATAATCCCAGCACTCTGAGAGGCCAAAGTGAGTGGATTGCTTGAGCTCAGGAGGCTGCGACCAGCCTGAGCAAGAGCAAGACCTTGTCTCTACTAAAAATAGAAGAACCAGCTGGCACAGTGGCACACGCCTGTAGTCCAAGATACTTGGGAGACTGAGGCAAGAGAATTGTTCAAGCCCAAGAGTTTGAGGTTGCTATGAGCTACGATGCCGTGGCACTCTACCCAAGGAAATATCTTTTTGAAATTTGTCTCCGTTGTTATGTGTATTAATCACTCATTCCTTTGTATCACTTCCTACTATCCTAAAGCATGAATATGCCAGTTTTTTTTTTTTTTAAATCCATTCTCCTGTTGATGGAAGCCTGCACCATTTCCAGCTTTTTGGAGGTGTTAAGTACATGTATTCGACATTATTATACAGGTATTCTTGTGTCCATATTTTCACTTTGCTTGGACAAATACATAGGTATAGAATTCCTGGGTTTGGGGGTAAAAGAACATTGAATTTAATTTTACAACAAACTTTCAAATAAATGTGTCATTTTATAGTCTGATGCAACACTGAGAGTCCTGATCGCTGTACATCCCCTCCAGGATGTGACAAGATTGTTGATTTTATCCAATTTGGGATGTGTAACAGTATCTTAGTGTGGTGAGTATTTTTGCCTCCCAGTACTGGGATCCAAATATCCAGATGACTACAGCACTTACCTCACACCCATTAATTTTTCTCAGACAATTCACTTTCCAGCTCCTTAAGAGTTTCTCTTATTAGGTAAAATTAGGAATTTGGTTCTCAGCAACATTGTACAAAAATGTAGCAGGAACTCCTTGGTCTCTGAGTGTAGTAAAGAGTAGATGGAGACATTCTTATTTTTAACCAGAGTGCCAGTCTAATCCAACTATAATCTGTAACCTGTAGACTTAATCTCAACTGGAAGAAATTTACAATCAAAGGATTAGATTAAATCCTAAGTGTTTACTGTTTGGGGGTGAGAAGCAAGAGCTATCTATGTGTTATTCTTCCTAAGTTTAATTTTTCTCTCTATTTTATTTATTTCTCTATTTATTTATTTTTTAGAGACAGGATCTCACTTTATCATGCTCAGTAGAGTGCTATGGCGTCACAGCTCACAGCAACCTCCAACTCCTGGGCTTAGGCAATTCTCTTGCCTCAGCCTCCCGAGTAGCTGGGACTACAGGTGCCTGCCACAATGCCTGGCTATTTTGCTGTTGTTATGTTGTTGCAGTTGTCATTGTTTAGCTGGCCCAGGACGGGTTCGAACCCACCAGCTTCCTTGTATGTGTCTGGTGCCCTAACCACTGTGTTATGGGCACTGAGCCCATTTCTATTTTATTTTATTTTATTTTATTTTATTTTATTTTAATATAGTCTAACCCTGTGGACCAGGCTCGAGTGCTCCTAGCTCAGAGCAGCCTCAGCCTCCTGGGCACAAGAGATCCTTTCCAGCAGCTGGGACAGGCCACAATGCCTGGCTATGTTTTTGTTGCAGTTTGACCGGGTTTGAACCTACCATCCTCCGTATGTGGGGCTGCACCCTACCCACTGAGCCTCTATAGACACAGTTCACTTGGTTGTAGACGAAGCGTTGCTAGTCACTCCCCAAAGTCAAAACACCCTTGGCCCAGAGTTTTAAGCTTTGTTCGGGTCAGGCAGCACTTTAAAGCTGGTCCATATACGCTCTCAAAGCCACTGATATCAAAACATCCTGCCCACATGTAAAACTCAAACCCCGGAGCTGTGTGCTCTGGCAACACCAGCTGCTCCATCACTCAATATGGATATTTTGCTCCCCCCCCACACACACTTATTCCCGGTTTCCTTTCTTTTTTATTGAGGGTATAATGAGCCAGGTTATACTGCTTGCGTTTTCTGGGTGACGGCCCTCTATAAATAGTGTCCCACCCCCAAGAGGTGAGTCACACACCCACACTGTGGCCCTACAGTCCCCTCCCTCCTTCCCTCTCTCCCCATCCCCACTCCTCCTCCCCTGACCATGTACTAGTATCATTTGTCCTCATATCAGAATCGAGTACATTGGATTCTTGCTTCTCCAGCCTTGGTTTATTTTGTTATGTTCCTAGCCAACATAAAAAAAAAACAAAAAAAAAAAGCTTCAGGGTCTTAATATTGTTTTCTCAAGAGCTGCAGTTCCTGAGTCCTCCCCCTGAATCACCAGAGGCTGGCCCAGCACATGCACCAGAGTTGGGAAAATGACTGAATCAAGAATTGACTTTCAAAAATGAAAAAGGGCAAAGCATCGCTAAGCAAGGCCAGGCACTTAGCAATCAGATCGCTCCCCACATGCCTGGTCCTAAGTGGAGAGGCAGGGGACCTTAAAACTTAGACATTGGAGCTTCCAGAAAATGGCGGTAAACACCAATGAAAAAGTGGTTCCTCCCCCTTTACAAATAACAACAGTGTCTGCTTGTCTGGCCCTTGTCTCCTTCCTAAGTCCAAAAAATCTTATTTCTGAGTATCTATTGGGTACCTTCACTTGAGTATGTCAAGAGCATTACTAAAAAGGGGTGGGGGGCTAAGTTTCTCTGATTCTCACAGTCATGCTGGCTTGAAAACTTAAGAGTCGTCTACAATCTTTCCCATTTTAAAACTATACTATATTAGATCACACTTGATATAGCTGATACTCTGGCCCAGAATGTTTCCTGTACATGTACATCCCTTTTGAATCCTACTACCGATTCTTAAGATGCTTATTGCTTCCTTAAGACACTGTAGAAACCACCTAACAGAACTCATACCCATTAGGCTACATATTCTGGCTAGATTTATTTTCTTAAAATACAGCTCAAGTCATGGATCTCTTCTGCTCAAAAGGGCTCAAAAATTGTAATAGATTGTATAAAATTAAATATAGCCCCTTTTGAGGACATTGCATTTTTTTGTTACCCAGGAACTTTAAATGGTTTCTTAATAGTTGAAGAAATTTCCAACCTTTAAAGCCCAGGCTTCCTAAAGGCAGAAGGTATGGGAATCTATCAAATATACTCTTAGAGATTTTAATTCAGAAAGCAGTGACGTAAAGAAGAAAGATTCTTTAGAGGGAAAAAATGTGGCATAGAGCCATTGACACTTGAGAGACAGCTCAAGTTGAAGTTTTATCAGCTGTAGGCAAGCAGCAGTGACATAAATCTGCTGTCCCTTCCCCTGGCAGTGCAAGTAGAGGGTCCAAAGAAGCAGCTTGGAACCCCTGGCTCTGTATCCTAACTCTCTTATCCTAATATTCTTCAGTCATTTCATTTTCTCTTTAAGTCATCTCATGTATTTTACTGAAGATTTTTGTAAACTAATTCATATTTTTAGTAAGTTTTCCATTTAAACCAACTAAGCAGATTTATAAAATTGGCAAACAAAATCCCAACTAGATGCGCAGCATTCCCGTCTTGGTGTTATCTGAGAAACATCCAATGACGATCCATTGCTTTTAGAGTAAAGATCAAAAGGCTTTAAGTGGTCACAGGCCCTGCCTGATGTGTCCACCATCAGGCCCCAACCTGATTCCCATCTTCCCTGAGTCTCATCTCTCACTACCTTTCCCATCACTCTCACACATCAGCCAAATTGACTTTCTTCTGGGCCCTTGAATTAAATAAACTTATTCCTGCCCCAGGACCTTTGCACATGTCTAGAACAATCCCTGTATCTTTCCTCCCCTCGCCAACTATCCAAATTGTTTTTATCCAGTTAATGCCCACATATCATTCAGGTCTAAACTTACTTCCTCAGGTGACCCTTCCATTGACTCCTTAAAGGGTTCCAGGCTTCCCTGTTTAATACTTAAGCATCATCTTTAATTTCCTAAAAGAACTTACTGTTATTTAAATTATTTAATTCATTTTGTGTACTGTCTCTTACCCCCTTCAAATCTAAGCTTCATAGTAAAAAATGTGTCTTAGTCATTACTATTTAAGAAAATATTCAGCAATTAGTGGATATTTGCTAAATATTTGTTGAATGAAGACATCTAATTTTAAGACTCTCCATGGTATGAACCTTGACATACGTCACCAATTTGGACTTTCAAGAAAGACTAATTTTCTCCAATCCTCTTCACAGTGTCAGTGCAATGATGTTACTGACAATTAATATAGTACTTGGAATATTCTTGACCTGTGTCTGTCTCTGCAAGTGTCTTAACTATCCTTCTATGCCAACCTCTAGGGTTCTAATTTTCTCCATAAACCCACTGCTGATATCTTTCATAAATTGTCTTCTCTTCCTTCCTCCTTTAGACTTAAACAGAGCAATGAATCACAATACGTTCTTCATTGTAGTATAGGTCCTTGAGCTCCAATAAGGTTGTAGACTTATTTGAGGGGGAGACTTCTTCTCCATAGCTATAACAATGCCTGATGTGGCGGCTTACACAAAGCCATTATTCAATCAACTCTAACTGAACTTAATACCTCAGGAAATAAGGCTAAATCTCTCTCAGCCACAGATGTAAAAATAAACTGATAAAGATCATGATATGAAAGCAACTGCCCCAAGATTTGATTTATATCAGTTCATTGATGTAAACCTCAGATGAGCTGAGCCTGATTCCCTTGTGCGACCTCTTTTATTGTTCCGTTTTTTATTTATTTCTCATGTTCTTAAAGAGTATAGACAAAAATAAGCACTCTACTTGAAGTCAGGAAAGTCTGGATTGGAATGTTAGCTCTGCTCTTTCCAAGCATTTACTATGAACAGACAGTGCCAAACAGATATTTCAATGCAACGTCTCGTGCTTTTGCAAAGCACTCTGAAGTTGCTACACTGATTTTATTGACATTCAGTGGGTTCTCCTGTATGTGCTGTGCAGATGCTTTAAAAATACCAAATTATCTTTACCTCAAAACCAGCTGCCTGCACTTATTAACCTATTTTTAAAAATTATTTTATTGTCCCTCAGGCATGGAAGAAGAAAAACTGGTATCTTACATCTAGTAAGTACTCAAGTTCAATAAACGACTTCTTTATAATTTCTTTTATTTGCGCTGTGTGGCCTTTGCCCATGTGAATCTGGATTGATACGAACAGCCTCAACCAAACTGCTCTCCACGTCTCCAGCGAGAAGAATCCAGCACCTTCACTTTAATTCAGCGAAACAGCATTTTTTGGCCACTTACCAGTTGAAAGGTATTTAGTGACTCCCCTCCGACAATGATGTGGCTGTCTAAGGCCATTGAACACCTGTGGTTATTTAAATTAGGTGGGTTAAAATTAAACGGAATTGGAAATTTCATTTTCTCAGTGGCACTTTCCACATGCAAGTGCTCAATAGTCACTTGTGACTAGTGACAACCCCATCGTGTGGCTCAGACACAGACCACTGGACGGCACGAGCTAAACCTCTTAGCCTGCATTAACGATCTGTAGAATCTGGCCTCAACTTGCCTTTTCAACGTCATTGTCCACTTTTTGAACACCTGCCTTTCCTATTTGAGCCTTCCATGTCATTTGAGCTGGTTTATCTGCTCTCCGTTCATTCCCCAGCGCTGTGCGTGCTTCCCAGGATGATTTCTCTCTTACCCTTTCCCAGCATACCCCTTTATAGGCTCAGTGGCTCTCACTGTTAGGGTTGGTCAAGGTCAGGGCCAGCACAGGGGAGTCAGGGCCTCCTCTCACCTCTTTCTGCTGTAGCACTATGGTGTCTGTCGGAGCACTTGACCTTTCATTGTTACTTGACCGGTTGGGTGGTATCATGAAAAAGCATAGAATTTTCACTCAGGAGATACACTTATTTTTTCATGTTTGACTTCATTTTTATTAAATCGTAACTGTATACATTGATGGGGTATGATGTGATGATTTCATATACAATGTGGAATGCTTAAGTCAAACTAATTAACACAACCATCCCCTCACTTACTTATTTTTTGTGGTAAAATGTTTATAATATACTCTTGGTTGTTTTGAAATGCACCCTTGCCTTGTGCACATTAGGTGAGATTCGGCCAAATACTCTCTCTCCACTTGCCTCTCCTTCTCCTCTCCTCTCCCCTCTTTCTTTCTGGACTATCTTTGTGTTTTATCATTTGTATGAATGTGTAAGTGTTTATATACTTTCTATTCCATTGAAGAATATGTTCCAGCTCCATCCAGGTAAACATAAGAGATGTAACCCACTTTCACATCTGTATTCTACCACTTCCTTATCACATAGCCGTAGACAAATCACACCAGTTTCCAATTCTGTAAAATAGTTAAGACCTATTTCTCTCACCCAGTTTTCTTAAACTTTAAGTGTGTGTTTCCTTGAATGCTCTAAGACCTAATATAAATAGTCATAATAGTCATGGTGATAGAAGTCATAATTGTTGCCATTGTTCTCCATATATAATAATCTGCTTCTTATCAATTTTGGTAATAAATCCATGTCAGAGTATACATTCTCTCTCCAACAATGTTGTACAGAAAGCAAATTTTTAATATTATAACTATTTACTGATGTTGAAAATGAAAGTGTTTGTAATTGAGGATATATTAAATACATATATCTTATGTACAAACCTAATAGTATATATTATGTATGCTTTTATCCTTTCTTGTCTCAACTACAAGTAAGACTCTACATACTTACGTGTAAACTATTGAGAAGCAAATGTCCATGTTAGAGTTGTGGATTTTTAATGAAAGGTGAGTTTTTACCTCTCCAGTGATTAGAAAATGCAAAAATAACTTAAGATAATTCTATCAATTCTCTCCACTCTTTCTTTATTCCAGAATTCCTAAATTAACCAGATGTGAAGAAAAAGTGAATCCAAAATAGTTTCAGGAGGAGATAACCAAATCTTCAATTCCAGATGTTTTTATGTCCATTCAGGCTCATTCTAGTCATTAATCTCAAATGATAATGATGACTGCATTTTTTTCTTTCCTCTTCTGAATTTTGAAAGATTGGATTTGATATTGATAGTTGGAACAAAAAAAAAAAAAGTCCCTCCAGGTTCCTTCCCAGCTGTTCTTTCTCTGTGGACTTAGCAGAACTTGCACTTGAGAAAGTGCTAAATTCAAGTCCCTTGGGGCCACAGCAGGAGGGTGCCTATGTGCGCACAGGGATTCAGGGAGTGTCCCTTCTACTTTAGCTGTATGACTTGGCTTGGTGCGGTTTTCCTGGTTAGCAAGAGAGCCCACAAGCACCCAAGCCAGGGGTGAAGATTTGTTATTGGGAGCAATATTCAGATGCAGTAAAAAGCATATCCTGCGGGAGATAACTCAGAGAGACTTCCCCAGAGCATCCCCTAAAGTTTGCCTCACTTCCTCTTTTGGCTCATTGGACTGGAGAAAGGAGAAGGAGAGAGAGAGGACATTGGGCTTCATAGTGGAGAAAAATCTATGCAGTGGCACCTTTTAACTTCAACGGACTGCTCTTGGTTCAAACTCAGGAAACGGGCCACTGTTCAATTCCTTAGCTGAACATACAAATCTGAGACGATCAGAGTGAATTAAGAGGCTAAGGCTAGTTCAGTAGGCATGGAAAAGTAAAGTTCTTCCCAGAAGAGGAGAGAAGAAATTAAATCTTCTTTTCTGGTCTTTAAGGGAGAAAAGTGTTCTTTAATTCCACAGACTAAATGGAGGTGGGGGCGGGGGGGGGGGAGCCAAAACAGAGTTTGGTTTCTCTGAAGTAGAGATTCTCCCAAGTATCTCAGGATTGTTGGACACATTAGTAAATGGATGACTCTGAAGCAAATTAACTAGAACTTGTAGATAGGTCAGGTAAATTCTTAACAATCTATTTAGCTCCAGGTAAACAAAATAGTCAGAGTGTAGTTGAGACAGTGATCTAGCCAAACGGTGGCTTATAAGGGGTTCCCATATGGAAAGGGAACATCAAGTATTTCCCCCTGGTAATTGTCCTATATTTTGGTTTTTTTGTCTTTATGTACGTACACACTTCTGCTCATAAAGGGACGTACACATATTGTATGTGTATACACGCCTTTGTGTTTGTATATGGAAGAGATTTGTGTGTTTACATTGTATATTATTTGTAAATATTCAGAACATGGATCACATCAATTATACAAATACAGCTACATTTCATAACGATTTCTTAGAGGGAAAAATTACTAATTGCATGCCATATTCGAGTTATAACAATATATTAAAATTAAAACCTGATCACTTGCCTGACAAATGTACAAATCCTACAGTAGCAGAATGAGGTACAAGAAGTGTTAATTAAATACACCGTAGATATTACATACATACCTACACATGTATGCGTGTAAGCTAGATGTGCAATAGTGTTTGTACGTCTGCTTGTGTTGGTTGTAAATATATTTCCATACACACATATTATTAGTAAAAAGAATTTTAACCACCATGACAAATAATGCTTCTCAGGATAAACATCCTGAAAATTTTCATATTTTCTCCTGCAAGAAAAGATTCTTCCCACTTCTCTCCCCTTCCTGCATCCTACGTACATTTATGTAACTTTTTGATTTGCCCAGCCTCTGCTCCCTTGGTCCCACTCAGTCCATGTGATCTGAATTGAGCTGGCCCCAATCCCAACCTCTAGGAAGGTAAAATGGCTCGCAGATAAACCCGGCAGCAGATTCCTTGCCCTTAGCAAGAGTGATTGGTTCAGAGATGGGCATGGGACCTCATTTGCAGCCCAAGATTTGGGTCCAATTGCTGCCAGCAGAGAATGTCTCCCTGTGCCAATCCTTAGCTATGAGACTATCATGGGTGGCTGTTTTGCCTTCACAGGAAACTGCCTGGAAATGGCCTCAGCACCCAGGAAAGCAGAGGCATGAGTTAGAGTGAGTAGAAGTCAGTGCAGAGTCTTCCGAACGGGCATCACAAATGAGGGAGAAGTCACCATCTGAATGGACACGGAGCAAACCAGTATAATGTGAACAATACGGGCTGTCAACACAGGCTGAGAGGTGGTTTAGAACTGTGATGAGGACTGGCCTGGCACCTGTATCTATCTTTATGTCACAGGGCCATTGCATGCCAAGTGTGACATAATGATAAGGTGACTGATTTTTTTAAGGAATTAGGGAATAACGGAATAATATTGTTCTTACTCCTTTGACCTTAAATCTTTATCCAAAGGCAGACCTCCATTTGTGTGTAATGTCACCTAATGAAGCTGTCACAAGCATGGAAAGACTGGGAAAGGATAATAAAGTTTCACCATCTGTTTTCCTCTCTAAGCTGTAGCAGAGCCGAGGGAGCTGAGCCTCTTGCGAGGGAGCAGGGATTATAAAAGCCTCTTCTTGCCCCAGGTCCTTTCCAAGTGCTGGGCGTGTTAAAGAGGCAGCACCGTCAGAGCTGTGGCTGGGGGGTGGGGGGGTTCTGCTTGGGAAGGGCATTTGGTCCTTGAGACACAATAAGGGCCACCCCATGGAACCGGAGGCTTAGGACTTGGAGGAAAATAAAAAGGATAAGTGGTTTTTTAAAAAGAACCGTTTCGGAATATTATGGGGGTAGAAATGATTTGGTTACATGAATTGCTTTTGAATAGTTGGGGTCAAAGTTGTAAGTGTGCCCGGCACTCTGATCGTGTGCGCTGTGCCCGTCAGGTGTGACATTACCCCTCCCATCCTGTGCTCTCCCACCTGTTTGCTTTACCCTGAGGTTCCCTACCGTATGTGCAGATGGGTACTAATCAATTAGTTCCAATTTAATAGTGAGCACGTGTGGTGTTTGTTTCTCCATTTTGGTGATACTTCATTTAGAAGAATCATCTCCAGTTCCATTCAGGTTGTTCACCATTTTCTAATGACTAAGCAGTAGTCAAGGTATACTTATACCAGTATTTATGGCCACGTGAGTTGGTGCCCCATCTTTGCCATTGTGAATTCAAGCAAATCCTGACTAAATCTCTGAAACAGTGTAAGATCATATAGGCCAGGCTCTTTCAGTGATGGCAGTTTGTAAACGCGTTTCCTAGAGAACTGGCATGAGAGTGAATTCGTGTTGCTTTTCCGTTCAAAACTCCCAATTTTGGGGAGAGAGAACTTGGTTAGCCTTGACATTATGGAAGGAGGTCAGAGTTACCGTGGGTTCACCTTTGAGTATCAGAAATAGTTGCCTAGATGAGACACAGTAAGCAGGGCAAACGTGGTTTAACCTGTATAAAGAAGAATTGACCAACACAAAGGAGAATGCATTTGCACAGAACGATCCTGTGTTATATCTGGAAAACCAAACTAAAGTGATAAATAGCTGGATGATTTGAAAAAGCAATGTCTAAGAAAAACACTCACCTCTTCCCCCACTAAAAGTAAAAATAAAAATACCTGGCTGGGTGCAGTAGCCGATGCCTGTAATCCTAGCACTCTGGGAGGCAGAGGCAGAAAGATTTCTTGAGCTGAGAAAGAGTGAAACACCATCTTTACTAAAAATGGAAAAATTGGCCAGGCAGAGAGGCCAGTCCCAGCTGCTCAAAAGGATCGCTTGTGCCCAGGAGTCTGAGGCTGCTATGAGTTAGGAGCACTCGAGCCTGGCCAATAGGGTGAGACTATGTTAAAATAAAATAAAATAAAATAAAATAAAATAAAATAAAAATGGGCTCGGCACCCATAACACAGTGGTTAGGGCACCAGACACATACAACGAAGCTGGCGGGTTCAAACCCGTCCTGGGCCAGTTAAACAATGGCAACTGCAACAACAACAACAAAAATAATATCTGGGCATTGTGGCAGGCACCTGTAGTCCCAGTTCTTGGGAGGCCGAGGCCAGAGAATCACTTAAGCACAAGAGTTGGAGGTTGCTGTGACCTGTGACTTCAAAGCACTCTACTGAGGGTAACATAGCTAGACTCTGTCTCAAAAAAAAAAAAAAAAAAGATCAAAAGTGTATGACCTTGAATGCTGTGCTAAATGTTGGGAGTTTCTTTTGTACAGAATGTATCATAAGATCTGCTCTTTAGGAAGTTTGCTATGTAAAGATTACGCTGGAGAGAGGTAAAATTGCGGACAGATCGGCTAAAAGGCTTTTGTAGTAGGTCAGACTTGAGGTGATAAATGGATATGGTGGAAGAATCCCAGAGATTGCAAAGGAAGAAGCCAGAAGGCTTGGTGATTGACTAACCCTCCCTTTGTTTTTTATGGACAAACTGCAGCCCAAGTCTATGCACCTAGAGACTCAGGAAAGTGGAGAAGTTAAAACTTAGACCTACTTTGGCAAGAAGTAGTTGGAGAAAAGGAAAAATAATGTGGCAATAAATTTAATCACAGACACTTTCCCTAACATGGACTCCTCCTCGCTGACTTTCTTTCCTTCTCCCTGGGCCACTTCTAAGTTGGATCCTGACTTGCTGCTGCAATTGTGTCTATCACTAATTCTGGACACAATACTCTAGCCAAACCATCTTTCTCCAGCTCCAGATAGCATCTTTTCTTTCTATCTCAGTTCCTAGAATGCCCTTTGCCAATGATGTCTATCTGAGAAATTCCTACTCGAGCTGTAAGACAAAGTTCAAAAGACAAGTTCACCTGCTTGGAACCTTCCTTGACACCCACTGCTCAGTATATATGTCTGTGATAACACTGATATTTATGTCTGTTTTTCCATCTGTTTCCCCTACTATACAGTAAACTTTCAGAAAGAAGGTCCTAATGGTCTGTATCTGAATCACCCAACACAGGGCCTGGCACATATTAAGCCTTCAGTTAAAGCTTGATGAATGTAGATGAGTAACTAGGTGAACTTGGTAGACATTCAAGTTGAAATCTTCTAAAGTCATTAGGAAACATGGGACTAGAGCTTGAGTCATCATAGTAAGAGTGAGTAGGTGAGCTTTAGCCAACAGAATGTTGCACGCCCATCTAACCTGGAGACTAGTGCCGTGGACTTTCCTAACCAGGGAGGAGACAGGGCAGCAGTTTCTGTTGGGACGGGTAGGTATGTGAAGAGTGGGTGTTCCAAAGGACTACCTGGTTTTGGATGGAGGAAGGTGAGAAATAACACTTTTTTTTTATTGTTTCAGGTTAATTTGAGGGTACAAAGAATTAGGTTACAATGTGTTAACTTTTGTTAGGTAGTGTTCCTCTTACAATTGTGTCCCACCCCCAAGAGGTGTGCCCATTAAGTCGAAACACACCCACCCCCCTCCCTTTTTCCATCTCCCTGCTCCCTTGTCCCCCCCCC
>NW_003852402.1:28079273-28089759 GCF_000181295.1 Otolemur garnettii | reverse complement strand
CCCAAGAGTTTGAGGTTGCTGTGAGCTGTGATGCCATGGTACTCTACTGAGGGTGACATAGTGAGACTCTGTCTCAAAAAAAAAAAAAAAATCCAAAAAAAAAAAACCCATGTGCTGATATTTAGAGATGAAAATGAATGGGAAAATCTTAAACTAAACTCAGTTGATAGGCACTCTTTTTGTTTGTGTTGTTCTCTTTTTAAAATTTCAGATTGATGTGAGGGTACAATGATTAGGTTACATCATTTGCATTTGTTGGGTGCTCCTGGGTGGAGAAAACCTCCAATGGATAGAAATGTTTAGAGCGGAAAATAAAGCAGTTGAGTCCTTTAGTGTAGCAGAAGTAAAGAAAGCCACAGGATACGACAGGAGCTTTGCATTAACCTTGAAATTAATAGATTAAAGGCTCCTGATTCAATTATGATTATGCTGATTGAAACAGCTTAGGATATAGAGCAAGCCACTGGGATTTTATAGACCCCAGTTGAATCATCCTGCAAGATCATTTGGATCCCTCTGCTCAATTCCTATGTTCATCTCAGACTTTCAGATGACAATTTTTTTTCTCCTGAGTTAATAAAACAGGAACAACATAGGCCTATGAACACATACTAACTGAATTTTGCTCTGAACTATTATTAATTGCTTGAGGATTCAATGAGAAAACACATAAAGTTTTGAAAAACACACTAGGTTCTCACCAAATGTAATTTTCTTTTCTTTAATTTTCTCCTTCATGCCATGGAAAGGGTCCCAAGAGAGATGTTTGTATTCTGAGATAGAGAAATCTACATTGTCTATTGTATATAGAAGATTTGTGGGTAAGTTTGTGGAGAAATTCTTCCAAGATTTGTTTATTACAGATCAGTTTTGCAGAAGAGTATCAGAATATCTGAAGGAAATGGGAGCTTAGCAACCTAAAATCATTCCTCTTTTGTGGTTGCAGAAAATCTTCACTCACAAAATAAACAGCAAGGTATTACTCTTTTTTTTGAGACAGAGTCTCAAGGTTGCCCTGGGTAGAGTACTAGGGCATCACAGCTCACAGCAACCTTCAACTCTTGGGCTTAAGCGATTCTTTTGCCTCAGCCTCCCAAGTAGCTGGGACTACAGGTACCTGCAACAATGCCCAGATATTATTTTTGTTGTTACATTTGTCATTTTGTTTCTCAGCTGTCCCAGGCTGGGTTCAAACCCACCAGCTTTGATGTATGTGGCCAGCGTCCTATCCACTGAGCTTTGGGATCCGCTGGTATTGCCCTTCTTTAAACATCTCGTAATATAATGCTGTTCAATAGGCATTCATAGTCCTTCTGCATCACTTATTCTTAGGAAGAATTGATGCAACCTAAATAGCTCTCTAATTCATGGTCTGACTTTTCCTCTTAGCTCATTTCAGAAGGAACTTGGTTTCTTCTACCAAATGGTTAGTTATGAACAATACTAGATTTCCTAGATTACAGTAGTACCTAAGTATACATTTGTATATACCATACAGTATACAGTGGGTATGTGCTTACATTTTTGCTAACAAAACTTGAAGAGGTGGGGAGAGAAATCCTCCCATTTGAAATGAACTGGGAAAATTTATTTGAAGCCTCTCACAAATAAACTCCATATAAATCCCTTCATCAAATGATGCCTACTAATATAGATTCTTAATATATTGCGTTTGCTAAAATATATAACTCATTCTTTATGTGAATCTATGAAATCTAATTATCCAACAGTTACTCCCTGGTGGCCATCAACGTGCATGCATGACATGCACACACACTCAATTGCCCTCCAAAAATATTCCTATATAATTAACTAACAAATGACTTGGAAGCTCTGGTAGTTTGCATGGTGGCTGGTGAAGAAGCTTTGTCCTGCTACTTCAAATAAATATAACTAAACTCCTGCCAGGAGTTGTACCAGACAAACAATAGTGACACTGTCTCTTAACGAAGGCTTCTGCCAGAGGAGACACAGGTCTTTGAGCTTTCAGGAGGCAAGCAGAGGACCTCTTCAGCCTGCCTGCCCCCAGAAAGCATCTTTGTTATGACAAATGGCAGCTTGTATTCCTCTATCCCCACTATTGAAGGGAAATAGTTCCGTCTCTACCACTGGAAAAATTAAAACTTAAAACTGAAAGACTCCCATGGATGGTCTCACCCAGTGCTTTTCAGACTTTTGAATTTCATGGACCAGCAACATTTGAAAATATAGCTAAAATTTTTTAAAGCTAAAATAACTGGGAGAATAGACAGAAGGCAGGACTTTACAGACATAATAATTTTTATATAGTGGAAAACGTTTTTTAAAAATATGACTGCTGGTTTGAAAATGGCAACTTGGATTTGGTATCTCTCACTCTCTTTTTTCTTAGAAATAATCCAAAGCAGAAAGATGAAAAACAAAAGAACAAAATACACTTTCAGTAAAATCAGAAGATAGTTGTAGTCCAAAATACCGGAATAGGCAGGTGTTTCCAGGAGCAGTGGCAATGAAAGGAGAGGGTGACAGAGGGTGACAGAGGACATGGGAGTGACACATGACAGAATAGCAGAGCACTTTTCTGGGGAGCCACTTTCTGAAGTAGAAACCCAACCACCTATTTGCAGCATAAAAAGTGTGTGTACACATTACCAATACATACTTTTTGAATTCCAGTTTTTTTTAAGAAGCAGGGGCAGCTGTATGATGCACTGTAATTGAAAAAAATAGTCTGGGCCCAGCCTGGTGGCTCACTCCTATAATCCTGACACTCTGGGAGGTTGAGGTGGGAAGATCCCTTGAGCTAAGGAATTAGAGACCAGCCTGACCGAGGATGGCTTGAGCCTAGGAGTCTGAGTTGCTATGAGTTAGGCTGAAGCTATAGCACTCTAGCCCAAGGGACAGAGACTCTGTTTCAAAAAAAAAAAAAAAAGAGAGAGAGAGAAAGTAGTCTACCACCCTGATAACACAAACAAACAAACAAAAAAAGAAGATACTTTCTTTTAAAATTACAAAAAATGCCACAATTACCATTCCCACTGGTGTAAGAAATACATAAAGTAAATAAACCTTCACCATAAATTCTATGTTCTGAGAAAACTGTAGGCAAATTCTGCTTTCTCCTCACCAGCCCATACAGATAAACAATACACAAAGTGAATGCTTGCTTCAGAAATACTCAAAATCGGGTCCCAAAATGATCGTTTCCAGTATGTTACAAGAATCCAACTAAAGTACAAGAAGAACAGAGATTAAGTCCTCACAAGAAAATTTTTTGGTGGAGTAACTTCTAATGGAGACCAAATATTCTGCCATCATTCACAAAATCTACTGAAATATTTCTCCTGGTGAAGAAAGAACATAGACAAGAAGTGTAGTAGTTCAAGGAGGTGATGACATGAAACACAAATGTGTAAAATATAAGATAATGCAGCTTAGGAACAAAACAGAGTGAAAAATAAAAGTAGATAAGCATTGACTATAGAGTATTACTTGGCCATAAAAAATGTGAGCAATCTAGTATCTTTGTGACAGTCTGGATGGCACCAGAAACCATTCTTCTAAGTGAAGCCCTGAGGAATGGAGGACAAACACATGTACTGAATACTGAATTGGGACTAACTGATCAACACTTACGTGCATAGGTGGAAGTAAATCTCAATGAAAAGCACACTGGGGGGAAGGGCGGAGGGGATGGGTAAATTCCCACCTATTGGTACAGTCCACACTACCTCGGTGAAGGGCACACTTCCAGCTTTGACTTTCCAAAAACAAAGTAGGTAAAGAAAACATGTGCACCCTGTAATATTCTGAAGTTTTAAAAAATAAGGGAAAAATAGAAGCAGGAATGATGAATTTGGAAGATCTGATATAGATATAATAAGAATAGCAATGGTGCTCACTTCAGCAGCACATATACTAAAATTGGAATGATACAGAGAAGATTAGCATGGCCCCTGCACAAGGATGTCATGCAGATTCGTGAAAGGTTCCATAGATTTCAGCAACAACAACTGCAACAACAACAACAAAAAAGAATAGCAGTGAAGAAAATGCATTGTACACAAAACAAATATGTAAAACTATGACTGTGTTTCCCCAAAAATAAGACCTATGCAAAAAATAAGCCCTAGCAGGATTTCTATGCATTTGTTAAATATAAGCCTTACCCCAATCACAAGACCTAGTAATGGGCGGGGCTATGCAGTTATGCTGCACAGCCACACCATGCATTTTGGCGCGAAGAGGAAGACATCCCCTGAAAATAACCCCTAGTGTGTCTTCTTCAGAAGAAATAAACATAAGGCAGTGTCTTATTTTTGGAGAAACATGGTATCTGGCACATGAAAAGGTACTCAGAATTATTACTTATTAGGAAAATAGATGTTAAAACCTCAATTAGATCCTGGTACACACCTACCAGAATGGTTAAAATTAAAAGACAGACAGCTCCAACTATTGGGAGATTGCGTCTCACACAGACTCAGCATTACTGGTGGGAAAATAAAGCGATTCAAGTCCTTAGGGAAAGGTTCTGTAGTTTCTTTCAAAGGTAAACATGTGTGTACCTTAGACACAGAAATTTTACTTCTAAACAATTATCCTAGAAGTAGGATAACTTTATGAATAAAAATAAATGTCCATTAAGATAATGCTTTCATAGAAGAATATATATATATATATGAATTTCATTAATCATTCACCAAAAAACAGGTATACAAAAGATACGCCGTGGAAGCCTGCTAAGCTGTCAAAGAAACGTATTACTAGCACATCCAGTATCATGAATAAATAGCACAGACAACATGCTGAATGAAACAAGCTGGGTGGAAAATCTCATATACTATCTGGGTCCGTTTGTGTGAAGTTCAGGAATATGCAACCCTAACGATATTTAAAAAACAACAATAAAGTGAGAGGCTGATTGAAAAAGGGCATAAGAGTGGTGCCTTTCTAGGGTCATGGAGATGTATTCTTCCCTGATGGGATGTGAGCTCAAGAAGTGTTTCTATGTGTCAGCATTATACAGGTGAAATGTATTATTTGAAATGTATGTACGTTTGATTTAACAAAAAAGGACAACTAGTATTCATGAATTAATCAAGTGGAAGTTGGGGAGCGGGTGGAAGGACAGTTAAAAAAATAGCAAAATTTTGATCTTGTTGAAACTGAGAGATTTATTTAATAATTCCTCTTTCTTTATATAGATTTGAATTTGTCCCCCCCCAAAAAAACCAGTTAAAATGTCTGAAATAAGAGACTTCATTCTGCATATAGTACTGGCACAGTCGTCCAAGGAGAACTGCTTTCGTTGGCCTGAATTCCACTTTATCCGTTATTAACATGACTCATGTTTTCTTTGTAATTTGCTGTTATTTCTTTGCCAATCCTTTTAACCATCTAAATTTCTTAGTTTTAAGTGTATCTCTTTGAATAGCCATGAGTTGCATTTTGCTTTGTTAGTCAAATTGAATTATTCTTTGCGGGGAGGGACAGGGTGTTGCTCTGCGTGGACTCTGGTCTGAAGTGGCATCATCACAGCTCAGGGCAATCTCAAACTCCCGGGCTCAGTCAATCCTCGGGCTCAGTCAATCCTCTGCCTCAGCTTCCCAAGTAGCTGGACTACAGGCATACACAGCTATAGTTGGCTAATTTTTCTATTTGTTGTAGAGACAGGGTCTCAGTATGACACCTAGGCTAGTCTCAAACTCCTGACCTCAAGCAGTTGTCCCATCTCAGCCTGGTTGGATTACAGACATGAGCCAGATTACCTGGCCAATTTTTCTTGTACAATGTGCAATCGCAAGGCCTGGTGTCTCATACTTGTAATTCCAGCCGTCTGGGAGGCTTTGGTGGGTGGATTGCCTGAAGTTTGGAGTTCCAGACCAGCTTGAGCAAGAGCAAGACCCAGTCTCTACGAAAAATAGAAAAACTAGCCGGGCGTTGTGTTGGGTGCCTGTAGTCCCAGGTACTTGGGAAGCTGAGGCAAGAGGATTGCTTGAGCCCGAGTTTGAGGTTGCTGTGAGCTACGATGCCACAGCACTCTGGCTCTCTACACAGGGCAACAGAGTGAGACTGTGTCTCAAAACAAAAAAAAGGCAACAAAAATATGTGTGATAAACTCACATTATTGATATGACTAATGAGTTTTATTATAATTCTACTGAGTATCGTTTCATTTTTATTATGTCTTTGATGTTGTGATTTGAGCTCACTATGGTTTGGTTATTTTTTTTGATAGAAAGTAGGTGGCTTTGGTACCTTTATATTAATAACCTATATAACGCGAAGTCTCCTCTTTCTTTGGAAACTTCAGCTTTTACTATGAACAATATTGAAATCTGCTTCTTTCCTTACTGCACTTTCTTCTTTCCTCTTTCTCGTTTTCAAATTTTTATCATCAGCCTAATTTCGGTTTTAATATTTGTATGCCTATTTATACTAAACTACCTGATATGTGAATTTCAGTTTATTCCATTATACTTGCTATTAAAATTTCTGAAAATATCAGGGAGTTAGTCCTACTTTCCATTAGTACTTTCCCTTTTCATATTTTTGTTAGTTGTAGAATATTTTATTCCTTAGAGCACATTACAATTACATACTATTGTTCTACCAAGGTTTATCTTCCTCTTTCTACCTTGCTTCGAAACCTCTCGTAGACCTTATAATGAAGTAGTTCTGGTCATTTTGAAGTGGCAGACGTTCATTCTCCACTGGATTCCTGAGAATATACTTATGGGAACGATATTCTCAGAGATCCAGCCTGTTCAAACCTTCATTTGACTGGTTGTCAATTTACATTTAAAGACTATAAAAAATCTTGTGTCATATTTCTTTCCTGAATGTTGTAAAAAATATTTTAGCACTTCCTAACCTAAAAATACATTTTACTGTTTTCTTGGCTTATTTAAAAATTGAAGTAAAACATTAACATTTACCAATTTTTCCCTTTTTAGTGATGAAGCCTCCAAATGCATTCTGGTTTTCAAATTTCAATGCCAAGGGAACTGAGATTCCTATTTCCTTGCAGGCTGTGAGCAAGGGGGTGTTCTCAGTTTCTTGAGGTTCCTATATTCCTTGGCTCAGAACCTCTTCCTCCCTCTTCAAGTTCAGCAATGGCTGTTTGAGTCCTTCTCATGTTCCAAATCTCCTACCTCTCCTCTGACTCATCTTGCCAGCCTTTTTGGTAGTTTGCATCTTTCTGACTAACAGTTCCACCTTCCTCTTACCTTTTTTTTTTTTTTTCCAGCCGGGGCTGGGTTTGAACCTACCACCTCTGGCATATGTGGCCAGCGCCCTACTCCTTTGAGCCACAGGCACCACCCTCCCCTTCTCTTTTTAAGCACTTTGGGATAAAATTAAACCCACCTGGATAATCCAGGGATAATATCCCTATTTTAAAGTCAGTTAATTAGTTACTTAAAGGACATCTGCAAAATCCTTTCACCATAGTACCTAAGTTCATTTTTTGTTCGATGATCTGTATGGCTGCAGTAAGAATTTAGAAGGACGTGTAGAATTCTGCTTCACCTCATACCTAGATGGAAAAACTCACTACATTTCACTTACAAGGCAAATATCTATTAAACAGGCATTGAGATAACGTTTCCACTTTCTATTAAGGCAAAGATCAAAGAATATGATGACATACTCATGAAAGATAAAAGTCAAAGCAACTTAGACCTATTTCTGGCAAGAGTTCAATTGATATTATATTGACAGAGGATAACACGGCAAAACCATAATTGTAAACGTCTCACCTGTTTACCCAAAAATTCTACTTCTAGAATTTTTTCTACAGATATTACATAAGTATGAAATAACTTATATACAAGGTTGTTTACTGCATGTTGATTTTTATAGCAAAATATTAAAAGCAAACCCAACGCCCAGGGGACTAGTTAACAGGTTACAAAACCTGATTACCAATAGAATGCAATCTATAGAATATAAGAAAATGCAAAAAACAACAATGAACTTCTTTATACGCTACTATGAAATGCTAAGCAATACACATTATTTCAAAAAGAAGTAGAAAGCAAGTATTATATGCACTCAGTTAAGCAAAGAGAGAGGAAATATGATATACATTCCTGTCTGTATTTGCTTACGTTTATATAAAATATCTCCAAAAGTATATTAAAGAAACATGATTTATATGTTTAGGGAAGAGGAAATGGTGCTACCTGGCTTAGGGATGGACTATTTTGGAACTTTTGGCATCTTGAATTCTATGAATATATAATATACTCATTAGCTAAATGAATATATACACTGTGTAAATTTTTGTTTTGCCAACACCGTCATTTCTTGAAAGTAAATATTTTTACTAGGGAAGAAGTTGCCTAATGAATGTTGACTATGTCCCAAATAGCTTGCAGAGCACCACACCTCCTGGGCATCATCTCTTTCCTTTGATGTAACTTATATGGGTAGCGGTATTGTCTCCACTTTACAAATGAGAACAGTCAGGGTCAGAAAGATTCGTAATTGCCCAGGGATGCATAGGTGCTAAGACATTTATTTGGCCAGAGTTTGTCCCAGAGCGATTCTATAACACAATTTTAACCACTGCATGATAAGAATACTATACAGCTGAAAAAGTGAAAAGAATACCATCTTAGAATAAAAAACATCCTTCCAGAAAAGTTAAACCTATTGCCCTTCTATTTTGCACTTTGTGTAGAGTGGAAATGGGTACCCAAAGTTTAGGAAATACTGATGGGATGTAGTCGGAAGCTAGATGCTGAAGTCTCTTCTATATCCCACAGGAAGACCCAGCACCTCTCCGTGATAAACTTCAGTGACAGTGAACTTCCCCCTAAAGTGACTTTCTCACAAAGCTGTCCACT
The DNA here is from genome assembly GCF_000181295.1 of Otolemur garnettii. NCBI lineage: Eukaryota > Metazoa > Chordata > Mammalia > Primates > Galagidae > Otolemur > Otolemur garnettii. The sequence goes on along the minus strand of NW_003852402.1, from coordinate 28,080,925 downwards.
CCACGTGTTCTGGTGAATCTCAGTGCTAGAGAGTTGGCTCTACTTTGGTCTGAAATATACTCCCCTGGAAATTTCAGTGCCTTTGTTCTAAGTTCTCCGTGTAAGACCACCATGAAAGGTCAAGTTCATTCCTCTTCCTTTGGACAGCTCTTCAAACTTTCAAAATATTTCCCTTTCGAGTGTAAACCTTCCAAGATTCTTTGTATCTCGCACAATAGGATTTTTAAGTCTTCTGTTTTCATAAACAAGTAATGCTCCTCTGAGGCCCCTACTGCTTGTCAATGTTTTCGAGAGAATATTTCACAAGGAAAAACTGACCAATAAAAAGCAGACAAGGTTATTGCCCTCCGTTGCTGAACACCATCCTATTAACACAGATGAAAATAGATTATCTTTACGACAAGAAGATCAGCTTGCTAACTTGTACTGAGCAGGCAGCCATCCACAGCCTTTAATTACTTTTCACATTTGTGACTTCAGTTTCCTACCACACACGGAAAGAGAGAGAGAGAGAGAGAGAGAGAAGAGAATGAGAAGAAGGATGCCCTTTGTTGCTTCAAGGGGTAAGATTTTAATTTTATACCTATTCCATTTAATTTCTTTTAGAGCCAGTTTGTGGATAAAGGAGGAGGCAAAATTCAGAGAAATAAACAGGGAGAAGTTAAAAATGGGGGAAAAAAAAAAGAAACAGAAAATAGGACCTAAAATGTACACCAGTATTCTTACAGCATTCTTTTTCATTACAGTATTCTTTTTTCATTAATCATATGTCTACTGAAGCATGAGGATTTTTTTCACCAAGCGTTTGAAATACTTTATTAGCATCTAAATTTCAGGCCATTAATAAAATTATATCATTAAGTTATATACTATGCAAAGAGCTAACATTTATTGAAGCATATTATGTGCCAGGAGCTATTATGAGGGCTTTCAAAGAAAGACATTCTTTTATTTCATGACTACCCTACGATATGGATACTATATTCTCTCCATTTTTAAAGATGAAAAAACTGAGGCATGAAGGGGTTAACTAATTTCCCCAAAGTCTCCGAACAAATGATCAAAACAGCTGTTATTCAAAGCCAAGAAGTTCAGTTCTGAAACAAATGACATACTGTGGGTTGTATAACTGTTTTGTAAAGGAGTCACCTGAGTCTATGTTTTTAAAAGGTAAAAATGTTGAAATTCAGGACTACGAAGAAGCAGTCATGGCTGTAGACATTCAATTCAGGCAGAAACTCAGTCATAGAAAGGAGACAATAGGCATGGTGGTTGGGTGCATAGGAGAGAATAGGCATGGTGGTTGGGTGCGTAGGAGAGAATAGGCATGGTGGTTGGGTGCACAGGAGAAAATAGGCATGGTGGTTGGGTGCACAGGAGAAAATAGGCATGGTGGTTGGGTGCACAGAAGAGAATAGGCATGGTGGTTGGGTGCATAGGAGAGAATAGGCATGGTGGTTGGGTGCATAGGAGAGAATAGGCATGGTGGTTGAGTGCATAGGAGAAAATAGGCATGGTGGTTGGGTGCATAGGGCTTCCTATGGTGGTTGGGTGCACAGGAGAGAATAGGCATGGTGGTTGAGTGCATAGGGCTTCCTATGGTGGTTGGGTGCATAGGAGAGAATAGGCATGGTGGTTGAGTGCATAGGGCT
>NW_003852402.1:27990647-28079200 GCF_000181295.1 Otolemur garnettii | reverse complement strand
ATGGTGGTTGGGTGTATAGGGCTTCCTATGGTGGTTGGGTGCATAGGAGAGAATAGGCATGGTGGTTGGGTGTATAGGGCTTCCTATGGTGGTTGAGTGCAAAGGAGACAATAGGCATGGTGGTTGGGTGCATAGGGCTTCAAATCACATAGTCCCAGGTTTGCATTCACCTCTGCTGCTTTCCAAGGGGGTGAGGACATGGAGAAGCAGCCTGACCTGCATGAAGCCCCAGTTTCCTCATCTACAAGATGACAATCATAAAATCTCCTTTGAAGGGCTCTTGCCAAGAACAAATGTGATAATATATGTAAATCACGTCACAGTGCTGGCCCCATAGTATGCACTTGATAAATGACAGCTATTATATTATTATCATAGTCAAGTTTGAGTCATGACACTGGAGGGAGCTTCTGCCTGGTAAATTCAATTTTCTCCCTCAGTGAAGTTGCTCGCGTCCCCAACCTCCAGTCATCCCTAGTTCAGGAATGTGTGCTCAATAATTAATCATAGATTATATTTTATTGCATTAGCTAATGTTGCCTTCCACTTTTAGCTGTTTCATAACTTCATGGGGAATTTGTTGTTTTTTCACTAACTGAAAGAATACGTCAAATAAGAAATCTAGAGATTATTCTCTTCTACCATGTTTAAATTAAAGGGTACTTTTCCTTCTGTGGTAGGTTATTTAATGTTTATTATAATGTCATTCAAAATGACCCTAACAGTGGCAGCTGTGGGGTCTGTAGAGCAAACGTCAATCAGGATAAAAATTCAACAGAGTGTGTAGCTGAGAGCCTGGGCTCATCATCATACTTTCATCAATGCAGAGTCATTATACAAGGAAAGAAAATAATAATTTTGTTCAAAATTAAGTTATCTCCTTCTTTACTTAGACATTAATACTAAATTATTTTCACATCCTTGGCAACATGTTTACAGTTAACATTTTTTAGGCACAATCCTCAAGATCTTTTCAGGTTTTTAGTAATCTGTCTCTTCCAGGAAAATTCTCTCCAGGAACAAATGATTGATGACTTCTCTTCAATGAGAAGATTGGTAAAATGATATTCAATACTTTTAAAGTTATAACACAGCACAATTTTACCAACAGAGACTGTGTCATTGAATAGTGAAGTTGGAAATGAAATTAGATCCTGTGACTTTTCTGCCTTAATGGGGATCATCTTCCCATCAAATTTAGAATATAATCTATAGTCCTTACTGAAATCTTTAAGGTCCTCTGTGGATTCATCCTTCTCTCTCTCTCTAACAAGACTCTTCTACAACCTCCCCCTGTGCACACTCTTCTAACAACACTGGCATCCTTTCATGAAGCTAAGAAAAGCTCCCCTGACTTTCTGGCTTTGCCAAGACTCCTGTTGCAAGCCTCACCTTGTCCCAGACATTTGCATGAATGACTTTTCTTGTCATATAAATCTCAACTCAAAATCCTGTTCCTCAGATACTCCTGTCTTGATCATCAGTGTAAACTTGATCCCTCTACTACAGTGATAAAGTAGGGAAACCCTGTTCCGTTTTATTTATAAAGATCACTGTCTGAAACTGTCTTAGTTGTCTTCATGTTTATTGTTGGCCTGTGCTAGAATAGAAGAATCATGTGCCTGTGTGGATCACTGCTTAATTCTCAGGGACTAGAGGAGTACCTGGTACATAGTAAGTCTACATATCTACAAATTAAACTGTGGGAAATGTGAAGTTTTTACAACATTGTGACTTTTTAATATATTCAGACTGGCACATTAGCATGGTGGCTCCACTTGCTCTGGAATTGGCAGCTTAGGTTCTCCAATCCCAGTTCTGCCACTTGCAGCCCTTTTATTACTCATCTGTCAGATAGTGTGTGTCTCACAGGGACATTGAAGGGACTGCCTGCAACAATGAGCGCATTCAGTACAGTAAGTTCAAAGTAAACACTCGCTATAATGATGTATTTATTTTGTACTCAGAAAGCCCCATTTTTTTTAAAGGTTTTATTGTATACAAATTTAAAGCAGAACTGTTAAGAGTGTCCTGGAAAATGTGTGTGTTTTTCCCCAGCATCAAGTCCTGTGTACTTTATTCTAGGGTTAGCAAATGCAAGCTAACATCAATGTGTCTTTTGCAACCGTTTGGTTCTAAGAGGTGCTGATCCACTCCATGGATGTAACTTTTATTTTCTGTGCCAAAATTTTTTACTGCTTCATTCGTACATCAATTATGGGAATAACTTTGTATTAGAAACTAGAGATATGATCCCAAGGTATAAGGAAGGGCAAGTAAATATTAAATACCTTAAAAATTACATAATTACAATCTTGTCAAGTTTTGTAAAGGAAATATAGACAATGCTATGAAAGTGTGTCATAACACAGCTCAGTTCAGCTGTACAAGTGGGAAGACATCTTAAAAGAAGTGATATATGAGCTGAAATTAAAGGCTGAGTACACGTAAGTCAGGGAGAGTCTGACAGTGTTCTAAGGAGAGGAAGCCAAATTTGCAAAGTTCCTGAGAAATAGGAGATTGAAAATTTAAAGACTCAGGGGAAAATCTTGATGTCCGTAATGGCTGGGGAGTAGAGGGTTAGAGATGAAATTGTACAGGGAATGGAGGTCAAATTCTCAGCAATTTACAGTGTCAGGGATTTGGTATTTTATCCTTCAGACAGTTAGAATATGTGAGAATGTGATGCAGAGAGTGTCTAGATCACATGTGCATTTTAGAAACTGGCTTTGACTACACTATTAAAAATGGATAGAAAAGAAGGTAAAGGAGGTTATCTCATTAGTCCAGGTTAGAGAGCTTAGAATAGGGGTAAAGTGGTGAGAGAGAGAAGTGAATGGCTTCGAGACATATATATATATATTTTTTCATTCTTATTCTCTCAGTCTTGAAGCATGAAGAGTTATCATGAAGCGTATTGAGTATCAAGGACCCTTAATTCAATAACTACAGTGCTGAAAAATAATCTAGCTAAAATCACTAACCAGTCAATTCACAGGTGGTTGTTAGAGTTAAGGATGTTCACACTGTTAGGTATGAACAAGGTGATGGTTTCCCTCATTAACTCCCATAAAAAAGGCGTGGGAAAGAGTCACATCAAGTAGCTGACCTTTTGAAAAAGTATGAATTTAAATACAAAATATGCTTTGATTGGTACTTCTTCCTAGATACAGCATACAGTTGTGTCTGAAACCCATCTCTTTACAATTTACCTATAAATAAATTGTCACCACTGTTACACAAATAGAGTGTGTATTCTCTAGCTATAAGAAATAGGATGACAGTTCATTTGACAAAGGTGTATTCAGCACTGCCTGTATGCCAGCCACTCAGTATGCAGTGGGATACGAAGATCAAAAGGCATGAGGAATACCGCAGGTAGCTTTCAGCCTCGTACTAGTAATGGCTTATTATCATAAACTAGTTTTAAGGACGAGATAAACCTGCTGGCTGTCTATGGTATGAATGGCATTTTTATAGCAATTATGCTTAAAACAAAATCATTGTTTCTGTTAAATATACTCCAACATTTATGTGAACAAAATAAAAGATAACTAGATTCTTAAATTCACTATCATGAGTTCTAGGAGTGTCGGTACTGTGTCTATTATGTTCAATATTAATTCAGCACTTAGCTCATTATCTGAGACATGGTATATATCTGTTAAATTAATAAATGACAGAATAATTGAATGCTTGAATTCTGTTATGGGGGGTAGAATTTAAAACCCCTACTTTTTAAAGGCTCATGAGGACACATATACATTCAAATCACAGAGTCTGAATAATTGGTAAGAGTCATCCTTCACCTCTTTCCAAATAAAGTTGCCTTTCTATTCTTTTTAGCCCAAAACTCAAGCTGTAATGTCTAACCTTTTTTTTCTCTTTTGAAAAATAAGAGTCGTCTTGGTCCGTACATTAAATACACAAACACTAATGAAAATTGATTAGCAAAACACACACACACATATATATATACACATAGATCTACATATTTTTTTTTTGAATGATATGTCCCACTCATTGCTTTTGCTAAGGTCCACTTCTGTGTAGGAATCAACTTACCTTGTGTCTGGGAAAGAAGTCACACCCCAAGCTTTCACAGAACTTCCCCTTTTTCAAGTCTAGTCATGAATTCAATTCAATCACAAAATTGTTTCTTTGAATACTTGCAGGTTGTTGAAAAATAAAAGAAATAAAATGAAGCCTGCACACAAATCTTTAAATTTAGCTGTGGAGAAAGAGAAGTAAGGAAACAATTATAATGCAGCATGCTATATGCTATAAAAGAGCGATATCAGAGCCCTAGGAAAACATGGCTCACTCAGCTTGGGCTGCCATAACAAAATACCATAGGCTGGGTGGCTTAAACAACAGATGTCTGTTTTCTCACAGTTCTACAGGCTGGGAAGTCCAAGATCAGGTTTCTGGCACAATTCAGTTCCTGGTGAGGGCTCTTTTCCTGGCTGGCAGACAGCTGCCTTCTTGCTGTGTTCTTACACAGAGGGGAGAGAGAGAGAGAGAGAGCACCCTGATTTCACATACTCTTCCTCTAAGTACACTGCTCTTATCAGATTAAGGCCCCACCCTGATGACATCGTTTAACTTATTTTATTTCCTTAAAGGCCCTATTTCCAAATGCAGTCACATTGGGCATTAGGTCTTTAACATAGGAATTTTGAGGGACTCAATAGGTCCATAGCAAGGCTTCAAAGGCAGGGGTGGTTGATAGACTACATGGAGAAACAGCAACCAGGAGAATCCTACATGTTAGGAAAATGGTTATGACCTTCAACCTGATGGAGACAGCATGAACACATATGGAGGTAAGAACTTGAAGAATGAATGTTGGTGGCACTTAAGCTGGGACTCAGAGGGTAGAGCCCCTGTTGGGGCCTAGAGATGTGTATTCAGGAGTCACCAAGTTGTCAGACTGAATAAGATCAGTAATGTAGTGAGGGGAATCCAGCAGAGGACATTGAGAAGGAGTGGCCAGGGAGGTAGGTGCTTGGAACCCCAGTAGAGTGAGATTTCCAGATACTAAGTAAAGCCTGGAGGCCTGGAGATCAAGGGTATTAAAATATTGATGGTCTAGGACTAACCTAGATTAGCAAGGTCACACTGAGGACTGACATTAGATTAGTAAGGTGGAGATCCTCAACGGTAACTTAGACCACAGAAATTATAAAGGCCTGGCTGAAGTGGGCTAGAAAAAGAAGGACATGAAACCTGGGGAGAGCAGGTATAGACAATCCTTCAAGGAAATTTGTTTTATGGGAAAACAGAGGAGAGGTCTAATATGAGGTGACTCCAGACAGAAACAGAGCTGCCTCCCTCCCCTGCACCCCAAAGCATCAATGCGCTCCAAAGTCCACACTCTGTTCTGCAAATGTAAGTTTATATTTATGTGTAACACTGCTTGGAAGGGACTTGACGATAATAAACACAGAAAATCAACTACAAACAACCAAACAAGCCCATATTTTGAAATATGAACTACATATAGTTTGCTAAACAGCTTTCTAAGGCTTGATTATACATTTAGAAGATACAAAAGATGTATATATTTGACTTTGATTTTGACTTCAAATTCTTCCTTTAGATAAAGTCATCAGCCATGTTAATTTAGGGGGAGCGTCTCTGCTCCGGCTTCATTAAAATCTACTCTCATCCCATATTTGGTGGCTCTATTGATTCCTCATAGTTTACACATTAGAATGGTCATTTTTCAATGATAGTAAGCTCCCTTTCTCTGTTTCTTGTTTTGCTTCATCATTGTTTTAGAGTGACTCTGGAAAATTCACATCACTCTTGAGAGTTGTGTAAAGGTTTAAATATGTGTCTTCATCAAGAGTAATACTAAGGTTTGTTTTCCATCTGTATGTTCTCTGATAAATGAATCACTAGTTACCCTGGATGTGGCCTCCTTTGATTTGCTTGTAATTCTGGTGGCTTTATGACTTTTATTTTATTCCCAGTTGTGACAGAGACTCCCTATGGATGCCTCCCAGTGATCCATTTCCTTATGCAATGCTCTCCCATTGAGCGGATGGACTCTCTGACTTGCTTCGAACCAACAGAATGTAGCAACCATTATGAACATCACTCCTGATTATATTACATCATGTAAGACTGGGAATGGAGATGCAGATTCCCACTGGCCAACAGGCATGCTGTAACTTAACCTCTGGAGAGGCTCAGGTGGCAGGGACCTATGGCTGGCCTCTAAGACCTGAGGGTGGCTCCAGCTCACAGCCAACAAACTGAATGAGCATGAAAGTGATTCTTCCCCAGTCAAATCACCAGATGTCCCTGGTGATGTCAAGTAGCCAGTGAAGGCTTTATCAGAGGCTTCTGAGATTCTGATCATGGACCTAGTCAAACCGTGCCCAGGCTTCTGATGTGAGAGAATAAATGTTTACCCTCGTGGTCATTTGTTAATTGTTTTATACACAAAGCATTTTATGTTTTTTATTGAGAATAGCTTTTTTAATAAGCATATCACCAGATATTTTTTTAGGCCCAATTTGATAGCATCTATCATTAAGGAGTTTCAACAAATTTGAATTTAACATATGTATAGTTATGTCAAATTATTTCTACTTATCGTATACCATATTCTTTATTTTTGGTGTTTTTATTTTGTCTTTTCAATTCTTCAATTCTGGTTTATGATTGGATAGCTGGAGTAACCTTCTACTTGCTAAAAAATAGAATATTCTATTTTTTTGTTCTTTTAATGGTTGGGCTTAATATCTATACTTAAAATTACTCTGCCCTATTATTTTGTTAAAATTATTAATATATATTTTGCCTCTGATAAGATAAATATTTTAGCTTATTACTGTACCAGTTGTGTCTCCTTTCTGCTATGATATTAATATTCTAGAATTTTAATTAGCAATATACTTTACCAACTTAACTTCACATAGTATTTTTTGGACTGATTCATTAATGAGAATTTCCTTTGAAATTGTTTTGAACTGGGTCTGGGGCAAAGCCCATGCAGTCTCATATGCCCAAGAATGCTTTTATTGTGCGTTCATTTTGGAATGATAATTTTGTTGATTAAAAATTTGGTTAGGGCTTCTTTTCCTTCAAAACTGAAAAAACGTTGGTCTATTATTGTCTAGGCTTCACTGTTTCTATTAGAAGTCTGATTAGAATCTAATGCTTATTGTTCCTTAGATAATTTGCTTTTCCTATGTGGAAGCTGTTAGAATTTTATTTTGGCCTTTGATATTCTAAAACGTTACTCTCAGGAACCTAGTGTGGGTTTTTCCCTTGTCCTTCCTTCTTAGCCCTTCAGGAATTCTTTTAATCTGAGGTCTTTCATCTTACTAATTCTGGATATTTACCTCTAGTATTTCTCCAAATATATTCTCCTTTCATTTTTATTTTTCTCCTATGATCCCCTCCCTATCTCTTAGTTTTCTTTTATCTGTACCTGTTGTCCTCTGATCTTCCGAATCACCATTTCTTTCTCTAGCTAAGTTCACTCATTTTTAAAAACTTATCTACAGTTTTTTCTATTTCAGCTGTCAAACTGAGCATAACTAATATTTGTGTTTGCTTTTTTAAAATTATTTTTTGTACTTGAAGATATTAATACCGTTCTTTATGGTTTTTAGTATATTTGTCATGATACTTTTAGATTTTTGGTCCCTCAGTTTCAATAGCTCTGCTTCAGATTCAACTTTGGATAGTATTGATATGTTCTGTTTTAGCCTGGCTCTGAAAAACTACAAGTGTGATTATGTGGTAACCCAGTGCCTACCTATGCAGACGTAGGCTTGCATGGATAACAAGGGGTGAGTACCCTTGCTTTCAAACCCCTGACATCTGGTCATATACATATTCCAGATGGGGATGTAAAACCATGAGAAGTTTATCAACTGCCTTGTTACTCTTAATTTTTAATATTTCCTCTCTGCAGGATCACTGAATAGATCAGTCCTGTGAGAAGAGTTATAAGTTACAGCTCTTAGATTTTTATTATTTTTTGGTTTTGCATATGGCTATCCAATTGTCCCAGCACCATTTTTTGAAAGTCTAGTCTTTCTTTTTTTAATTTTATTTTTTTATTTTTTTTGGCTGGGGCTGGGTTTGAACCTACCACCTATGGCATATGGAGCCGGCACCCTACCCTTTTGAGCCACAGGTGCTGCCCCAAGTTACACCTCTTAAACCTCCAATACATACCTTAATATCAAATCTTTGTGAGCCCTGTAATGATGTAGCAAGGTATATCTTACCTATGTAATTATTTACTCTGAGTTGGTATGAAAAGATTTTGCAGATAAAGTGCATCAATTATTTATTTAACAAATATGTATTCAGCATTACTCTTTTCCAGGTACCAAGGTAGCTTTTAGGGACACAGAAGTAACTAACACAGACAATCTCTCATTCATGGAAATTACAGTCTTATGAGACAGAGAAACATTGAACAAATAATTATAAATATTAGAAATGCTATAAAAGAGAAGGACAGTGTGCTGTGGAAACATAGAAGGGGCTGCTTAAAAATGGGACTTCTGAAGAACCACCCGGAAATTGAGATTTCACATTAAAATCAACAGGGCTAGAACTGTATGCCTCACTCTTTTAGAGGTCGTAGTGTTTGCGCTTCTTATACCCGTGGGGGAATCTGGAAGCCACATGACAAACGCAATGCTTATTTCTAGGGTTTCAGTTTCACTTGAAGATTTGGGAAAACAAACATACTTTATATTAAAACAAATATAGATAGATTATGGGGCAGAGTGCATGCATGTTAAAGATAAAAGATGAAACTTCAAAGAAATTTTACACTTGCTGTGATTCCTTTTGAACTACACCCCCAGACTCCCTAGGGGTGTACGTTCACTCTCCTCTGCCTTTAGGGGTACTTTTGATTAAAAAAAAAAAAAAAAGTAATGCTTAGCAAGTAATAGAAGGAGCCTGATGCCACTAAGAATTGTGGGGTAGCTTGCACCAAGCTAGGTAGCCTCTGTGACTCAGTTTCCTTGAGGATAACATACAGATGATGCTTACTTCTCAACACTGCTGTAAGGATTTAGTCATAGCAAAGAAAAAAAAATTCAGGGCAGTATTTGCTACACAATAAGCACTTAACACATATGAGTTACTTCTTCGCAATATCAGTGACATCAATAGCTGTCTAGCAATCTTGTTCAAACTCAGCATGGCTAAAACTGCAGAGGGAACAACTAAAGGAGGCAGGTTTCCGAAAGCCCTGTGCTAAGTTCCCATCTGTTTATCCATTAGCATAATAGCTACTGTAATAACAGCTAACAAATATGAGTGTGTGGGGGGTGAATCTGAAATGCTTGTAAACTGTAATTTAAGGAAACAAAACAAACAAACCTTCCCATTTTCCATATGTGGATATATTTTTACTGTGCTGCTATTTTTAACCATTTCATATTATTAAGGGGGAAGAAAGTAACAGCAACCAAGGCTGCATCGATCCCTCTTGTGAACAAAATACAGGGTTAAAGAATATGAGCCCTTGATTAACTCTAAATCAGCTCACAGTTGTAAAGTGTACTTACGATAAGATAGGCTAATACAGGGGCCTATGGTTCTCAGTACTAAGTACTCTTGTACAGGGACAGCTTTAATATTCATTTTTAAAATTCAATTTTAACTGAATTTTGCTCTTTCCTTCAATGTCCTTAGCCCCAATGCATGAACAGAACTGAAAAAATTGGCAAAATTAGTTGATCATAATTTGATATTTTTCATATATGAGGGTAGATACCATGTTTCCCCCAAAATAAGACCTACCCCCAAAATAAGCCCTAGCAGGATTTCTACACATAAAGCCCTACCCTGATAATAAGACACCATGCATTTCGGCATGAAGAGGAAGACATCCCCTGAAAATAAGCCCTAGTGTGTCTTCTTGAGAAAAAATAAATACAAGTCAGTGTCTTATTTTGGGGGAAACACAGTACATAGTAATGCTTTGTATGTTAAAATTCATTTCAAATTTCCCAAATGGTTTGTTTCTAAAATGGAATTGAGTGTCTTTATATTGCAAGAGGACGATTAGAAAATAATGTCTACTAGTTCATTTTGCTTAATGGGACCTAGAAAAAAGAAAACATATCAGGGTTTTCTTTCTTTCTCAAATATTTGTTATTCAAAATATAACATTTTATAATTAAAGTGCTATGCCATGAACTGGAGTAGTTGAGGAAAGGATTACTTATCAGGATCCACACTGAAGCAAATAGGAGAAGGGTCATCGGGAACATAGCATATCTAAGCCCTGCTGCTGTGAAGAAGGCCAAGGGTAATTCAGGTGTGAAGCAGCTGGGGCTCCCTCCACACCTGCATCTGAGAAGGTCTGGAGAGGTGACTCCCAGGGATGAGGTGTGTGCGTGTGTCCTTGACCAATTTCTAGAAGGCACAAAGGGAGGCTTCAGCTTCCAATAGTCCTCAAGAGTGGAGTAATAGAAGGATGGTCTTCTCAGCATCAGAAAAGTCAGGAATTCTGTTGTCTTCATAGCAAGGCAATAAATTGCTTTGTACTATTAGAAACGGATAGTTGTCTGGCATTATCTTAAAATCTCTGTTGGTGGCTATTCCACATTTCTGCTTACATGCAGGACTGAATTAGTCCTACCAGTGGCTAAGGGTGAGGCAGAAATCTCTGCCTACATTTGCATGTGTACGATCTTACCAAATATATTCACTTTGACCCCATCAGCTTCCCAGTTTGCAGTGGGTCATGCTGATCCCTGCAGCAGAGAGATAGGGCTCCTCCCCTGACTAGAGAGCTTCCCACAAGGCCTCAGGACCACAGAGAAAGGCTCTGTTTCCTTTTGGAAGTGAAGAGAAAGAAATTCTAAACCTCAGGCTGCCTCAGCTGTTTCCCCTCTCAATTCTTATTCATGAATACATGAAGAATCAAGTTTTTTTTTTTTTATCAAGACTTTTGGATTTCCAGGAATTCTTGAATTTTGACAACTTTAAGGGTCTCATAGTGATTTTTTTTCTTCCATCTTGAAGATTTATCCTAGTATCTGGTATACAATTGGCATTTTTAGCACATGCATTCAGTAATGCTAAGATTCTTGTGTCTTTCTACTCTGAATAAAAAGACCTCTATGCTATTCTCTACCTCTGTGCATTTCTTATAGCCAAATTGGTCTCCTTGGATAAGAAATAAGAATATTCTCACTCTGAAGCCTAAAAATACTAAACTCTCATCTTTCAAGAAAATTTAGTATAAGAGTTAGTTAAGGTTCTTTGATTGCAAACAACAGAAAACAATTCTAACTGGCTTAAACTAAAGAGTACATCAGGGTTAACACATTTGAACAGAAAACTGAAAAATAGCCCTTAGAAGTAATAAGACACAGGCAGGTCTTTGAGACAGAAGTCATCTGGATATGTCATATCACCCAAAGAATTTTTCTAAAGGAAATCAGGGTGCGTTGGAAGCAAGAATGGATGATAGGTTAGGCACACATATTTTGTTTTTCCTTGGAGATGACAATATCGCCATCAGTTTGCAAAATATTTGCACTCAGTCCTTCCACAAAATTGATGCTGAATAGTTATTGATGTTAATAGTGATCAAGATTTCTTAAGCATTAATCTTTAACTGATGTCTTTCACCAGAATCAGGATCTTAGAGACCTATGGTCTGCTACATTGCCCCCTCTTTTGTGACGTCCCTTTTTTCTTTACCAGATTAATATTTCCAGATTAATAATTTTTTGCACAAAAATTATTGTGCAAAGCAATTGGAGTCATAACTTTCTTATGACCACACGCCTAGAGCTAGTACTTCACTGAAAGCCCAACATTTGGGTCACAAATATTCATTAGAAGAGTGAACTAAATGAAGGCCTCTCAGTGATATTAATTTATAGACTTAAGTTTCAGAAAGTCTTCAGAGGTGAATACGTTACAACGGGTGTAAACCAAAAAGAGGCAGCACTATCTTTTCTCTCCCTGAAGTAGTTCTCTGTTCTGGCAGCAATAACTCATTTCTTGAGTACCCTTGGTCTCCAGGCTCTGCCCTTCTCCAAAAGTGATTGGCATGTGCCTAAGTTTTCAATTACACTTGCTATGTGTCCCAGATGAAAGCTTCTCCTTTTCACTTACATTTTTCCTCAATTATTTTCTCATTCAGAGAAGGGCTCTGGAGAACAGCACAACTAAAATTATGTCCAGCTAATTTGCAGTTCCTGAGCTGCTCTCATTCTGCACTGGCGGTAATAAATCTTTCGGTCTTTGTCTTCATGTAGTTCGAGAACGTGGAAAGTTGACTTCTTTTTCAGGTAGGTTGGGAATATGCTGAGTGACACAGTTTAATTTGAACATCAATCTAACCGTCTACTCGCTGTGGAGAAACTTTTGGGAGGGACCACCCCTGATGAGACTGAAGCTAGAAATTATGTCAAGAGTCCTGGGCTTAAGCAGGTACAATTGTAGCATGCTAAGTGTGCAGCCTTGAAATGCCAGAGATGATGCCACTCATCTTACAAACGCAGGTGTGAATTATCTAATGTCAGGTAATTACTTGTTTATTCATCCAATAAATATTATCTGAGCTCTCCCTATGTGACAATCTTCATTTCAGGCACACAGAATAAAAAAAACAGAGGAAAATAAAATGGACAAATACTCTGCTTCATGGAGCTTACATTTTCTTGGAAGAAGGAAGCTATCATACAAATAAATAAGGTAAATACATACATGAGAGCATAGATTCAGATGATGACAGGTGATTTTAAGAAAATAAAACAGGATTATGGAATGGGCAGCAATTAGGCTGGCTCATGTGGACCCCTCTGAGAAGATAACATTTAAAGAGAGGTGTGGGTGATGGGAAGAAGTTGGCCAGGTAGAGGAATGTGGGAATTGCTTTTGGGACAGAGAGAACAGCTAGTGACAAGGCTTAGTATAAAGAGGTTGGCAGAGGAACAGAACAAACAGGGCACTGAGCAGTAAGAGATCACCCACCCGAGAGAGGCACCCAGGGACTAGACCCTGCCAGATCCTTTAGGCTATAATAAGAAATTTGAATTTTATTTGATTTGCAATAGGATACTGTTGCAGGGTTACAGTCAGAGGATAATATGATTTACGTATGAAAATTCTATTTTTTGCTGGTTTAGAATTGGTTGCAGAAGGGGAGAGGAGACGCTGGAGAACAAATTAGGATGCCATTGCCCAGAGATTTGAATAAATGGCCACGTAAATAGTGAAACGTGTCGGGATTCAGGACGCCCATTGAAGACAGAGATGACGGGAATTGCTGGTAGAGGAAATGTGGGGAGACCACACTGAAGAAAGGAATCCTGGAAAATCTATCTGGTTTGGGACTAAAACACCAATAGGATGAATAAGAGAGATGTAAATGTGAATAATTTTTGTGGGAAATGCATGGAAGGAAGTAGGTTTGGAGGGTATTGGACATAGAAAGACATAGATGAATAAAGTAATCAGTTAAGACTTTCTGGATCACGTTAAGTATGAAACACCTCTTAAGTATCAAAGTGGAAGCACTTATGTATCTAGGTTACAAGTAAAGAAATACAAGTTGGAGATATGTAGTCATCTCTATCAATATATATATCTACACGCAAACACACACACACACATATATATAGATGGACACCGTATATACATATATACATACATGCACACTCACCAATATGCACACATATAAAATGAGTGTTAAATCCATCCATTCATCTGTCTATAATATTTTCTAAGTATTTACCTTCTTTTTTTTTTTTTCAATTTATTGTTGGGGATTCATTGAGGGTACAAGAAACCAGGTTTCACTGATTGCATTTGTTAGATAAAGTCCCTCTTATAATCGTGTCATGTCTCCAAAAGGTGTGGCACCCACCAAGACCCCACCCTCTGCCTCCTTCCCTCTCTCTGCTAATCCCTTCCCCATTCCTCCCTCCTTCCTCCTTTCCCTGCTCTCCCCTTCCCCTTGTCATTAACTGTCCTCATATCAAAATTGAGTACATAGGATTGATGCTTCTCCATTCTTGTGATGCTTTACTAAGAATAATGTGTTCCACTTCCATCCAGGTTAAAGTATTTACCTTCTTAATATCTATCCATATAACTATTTGTTATTACAGATGTTCAGTAAACATGAATGGATCTGAATCACGATCTTTTATGAAATACAGATTCCATCATGTTTTCTTACATGTAATCCTTCTTTGTGAAGTCTGGAGCCAACAAGAGAACATACAATTTCACATTAGAGGAAATGAATTAAATTTTTAATTTGATGAAAGAGATAGTCAAGCATGCCTTGAGCTTTTTTCCCCCATTCAAAGGACTTCAACTGATCTCCAATTTGTCTTAATTTTTCCAAGGGATTTTACATATAAGCAGGTAAGATAGAGACTACACTTCATGCTCAAAAACTAATTAATCTGAAAAATATGTAGGATTAGGAGTCTTATCATTAGCTTAAAATTTGTTTCTTTCATTTATTTAAAGTATTAACAGTTTGATAAATAAATTTGGAGGGTTGCTAAGGAGAAAGGGGAGGAAAAGTCCAAGTAGCTGCCATTTACAAGAAGAAAGACTATATTTGAAAAACTTAAAGGAAATATATTGGTACTTCACAATAAACACTTTGCAATTCATCGCAGAATGCAAATTATTTCTGAAGCAGAAAAATGTGGTATCACTGACAAGCCTCCAGAAGGTTATAACCACCAAAAAAGAAAGAAAGAAAACAGAAAAGAAAAAAAAAAAAATCTATATTAATAAGTTGGGGAGATTTTTTGGTTAACAAAATACATAGCAGTTAGTGGAATTTCATCCACCTACAAAATGTCAGCCTTCTTGGCTTCAGAGAATATAGGACTTACTAATCATTTGAACCATAAGATAACATTTTAATGAGAATTATATAATTTCACTGGAAGGGAAAATATTCCAAGCATGCCGCTACAAACTGACAGCTTGTATTTAAAATTGCCTGACATGTTCCGCGTAGGAACGTAGACGGGACGCTGGGCAGGCAGTGCCCGGCCCTCTTTTGTCAGAATCTTTGTCTTTTGGAATGGCATTCTTTGATGGTAGAAGTCTAGATTTTTGGTGTGGTCCCCCTTCCTCACACTAGGGCAAGAGAGCCTGAATCATTGACGGTAATGGAATCAGAAATAATCTCTCACTTTGTTCCCAGTCTGAAGCCCATGGGCAATGATTGTTCCCGTGCCGTCTGCCCGGTGTTTCTCAGGCTGCCTATCAGACTGTGAAAAGCTTTTACGGTAGAGAGAGCCCGAGTGGAGAGCTGCTTGGGATGAGAGTACCCAGCGCAAAGCACAGCGAGGGTGAAAGTTTAGACAAAGCTACAGCTGCAGAAACGGACCAAGCGTGGTTAGAAGGGGCCGGCGTCATTAATGAGTGGGTGAAAACTGAGGGATGGGAAGGGCGCAGAGGCTCATGCCCGGGAGGCGGAGGCAGGTGGATTACTTGACCTCAGGAATTCTAGACTAGCCTGAGCAAAAGTGAGACCCATCTCTACTAAAATTAAAAACCCAGCCCCACATTGTGGTGAGCACCTGTAGTCCCAGCTATTCAGGAGGCTGAGGCAGGAGGATCTCTTGAACCCAAGAGTTTGAGGTTCCAGTGATCTATGAGACCAGGGCACTCTACCCAGGATGAGAGAGTGAGACTCTGTGTAAAAAAAAAAGAAAGAAAGAAAGAGAGAGAGAGAGAGAGGGAGGGTGGGAGGGAAAAAGAAAAGAAAATCAAGGGATGGATGGTCAGAAGCAGTAAGCCCCAGAGGTTAAGACCTCAGGCCCCAGAACCAGACTGACCCCTGTATGCCCCTGAATAGCTGTGCAACCTTAGGGAAGGCCTTACTATCTCTGTGTCTTGTTTCTCCACTGATATAATGAAAATAACCACAGCACCTACCTCACAGACGACTATGAGTTTGAAATGAGTTAGTGTGTTTAATAGACTTAGAATAGTATCAGGCAAGTAATAACCTCTTGTCAATATTTAGCTTTTATTTTCAAACCTTAGGAGAGCTTAAGAATGAGTTCCAAAATTACACCAGGTGAAGTTTGGGCTAATCTTCACAATTAGCATTTATCCTCACCCAAGGGCATTTTTTAGTAGGAACACACACACACACACACACACACACACAGAGTTAATCCAATCATGGGCTGTGTGAGGTGGGGTGAGGAATACTTGAAAGGCGTAGCCTAGTGTGTTTCAACTGAAAAATAATAACCAGAGATTAAAGAACTCTGTGATGGCTCCAGAGGGGGAAAAATGTAGAAAATTCTTCAGAGCAGGTTATTGATATTTTATGAGAATTTGATAAAGCAGAGCATTAGCGAGCGAGTGCTAAATTTGTACAGGTAATAAAGGCTTCAGAAGGTAATGAGAATCTCGGACCCTCCACACAAAGGTGCTCTCAGAGGCTTAGTAATTGCCCAAATGAAAGGGCATTACCATGTCTATAATCACAATTCAAATCCAGGGTCGCTTATGGTTGACAGTGTTATTGATGCTGCTGTTCCATCTTCTGGAGCACAAGAGGCTTTTAGCATGAAACGGGTTTCAGCTCTTTCCTGCATCTTGTTCATTTCACATCCATTCTATGAAATATTTTAGCTTTGTTGATAAAAAACATTTGAAATACGAGAGCCTGCCTGTGGAAAAGCTTTATGGTCTGAACATAATATGGTCAAAAATATGAATGTGAGCAACAACAACAAAAAAATGAATGAAAACTAAGTCCAGAGTCCTTCCATTAGTGACAATTTCATACATCTAGAGAGGATCCTATGCGTGCAAAATTATGCATCTAAGCCTGCTTCTATCTTCACGTGAATCCGGAAAACTCAAGCGATTTTAACGGGATGCTGTTATATTTGCAATTGTCCTAAATAATTTCTGCCAAAATCACATGACAAGATGATCGCTCTCATTATCATTATATGGGTAATTCATACCCAATGTCTCTTCCCAGCAATAATGTAGGTGACGGCAAGATAATGCTTCCCAATAATTTACTGTGTTGGGGATCTCCAAGATCACCCCCAGGTTTGAGGATTTCCAATAAGGGCTCATGGGACTTCCCATATAGTCATACTCATGGCAAAGATACACTACAGTGAAAAGAAACTAATCAAATTAGCAAAGAAGGCAGACACATGGGGCAAACTTCAGAGGAAAGCAGGCGCGAGCTATGAGTTATAGTGGAGTCACACAGAACATCTTTAATTTCCTCGACCATCAGTTTGGAACAACAAATGTGAAATTTTATCTTCCATGTAAGCTTGTTAGGGACTCAGCACCTCAGGGTTTAACTGGGACCTGGTCACAGAGGCATCCTCTTTGTAGCATGTACCAACATTTCAGATTTCCAAAGTGAAAGATGACTAGCAGAAAGATGTCATTTATTCAGTTCAGCAACAGTGAGCCACTCTTAACATGTAGGGAAAGTGTTCTGTCAGAATAGGGAACCATTTGGTGGCCAACGCCTTCATTGCCAGCCAGGGGACAACCTTGTAAGCAGATGTCTTTAAAGATAGCAATTCCAGGCTCTTTTCCGCACATGTAGCAAGGTAAATTTATGGACTGTTTTTGAAGACTGAGGAGAAGAGAGCTTAGCTTTCCTGACAGCCTTGAACTTGAATTATCTAATGAAACTGTCAGAAATGTTTGCAAGGCTCCTCAATTTAGGTCACTGCCAAAGCGACAAGTGAATAAACTTTGTAACCATATTTTGTCACTGCCAAGTAACCACTGCTTTGCCAATTTCTTTTTCTCTAAGGCACGTCACCCACCCTCCCCATGTTAAAGAAAAGAATCTAATACAGTGCTCAGAAAGGTCAGAAATCCATCTATCAAAAGTATGTCTAACCCTACTAAAGGATAACCTTCACAGATATCATACAGAAGGGCAACTTTGTGTTGGAGATTTGAGAGTCTAAGAGAAATTCAAGTGAAGACTTGTTCTTCAAAATTCTAAGTTCCAAAGTGGTACAAACATAGAGGTCATTTTTGACACCTCCTGATTTTCAGCCTTTGTATTGCCAATTTTTAAGCTGCATCAATGTTAGTTCCTAAAATATTTCCCTAATCTGTCTACTTCTCCCTACATCCAAGCTATGCTTTGAGTCCAAGCTGCATCCTGTCCAGTGATGTGCTGATGTGGTCTCTAACTGCTTTCTCCTGTGCTATGTAGTGGTCTCTAACTGCTTTTTCCTGTGCTGATGTGGTCTCTAACTGCTTTCTCCTGTGCTATGTGGTGGTCTCTAACTGCTTTCTCCTGTGCTATGTAGTGGTCTCTAACTGCTTTCTCCTGTGCTATGTAGTGGTCTCTAACTGCTTTCTCCTGTGCTATGTAGTGGTCTCTAACTGCTTTCTCCTGAGCTGTGTATTGACTCTGTTTTTTTCCCTATCTTATAAAGTGACCTTCTGAAAACACTGATCATCTCGGGTTACCCTTAATGGCTTTCTGTCTATTGCCAACAATAAAAACACCCAAATCATTAACAGGTTTTATCAGGTTCTGCATCATCTGGCCCGTGACAACCTTAGTAGCCTCATTTCGCCTCTGTGCCTCTTGCTTTCTAATCTTTAGCCATAGGGAGGACTCCAAACATGAACTGTTTTCTCAAGACATGCTACCCTCCTAGCCGAGATATATGACAACCACACAAAGAATATCGCCAACCCGACAACCTCACTCCTCCTTTGATGTCTGGAGTTTTTATTGGAACTTCATTGCCCAGGCATAACTGACTGATTGCCCATATGATTGAACTCAGACTCCAGCCACCTTGTGTACCTTCCCAGAAGTCAGGCTGATACCACATGGCCAAAGAATTATACAACTGTGTAACTAAGATTATGCAACCTTAGTTTTTGCCAACCAGCTGCTCCTGCCACCTGCCTCTGTCTTAACTGGTTAATTTCACCTTATCTTTTACGTCTTGAAATATCACCTCCTTGGAAAAGCCTGTCCTTACTGCTCTGTCTCCCAAAGTACCCAGGCATACATATTCTTGGTCATGTTTCTTAGCTAAGTATTCTTTAGCACCTTGTAATTTTCCTTAAAGATCTATCAGAATTATAATTAACTAGCTTCATAAAGGATTGTATGTTGCATATCTCTACCTCTAGAGTCTGGACTATATGCTACCTGAGGGCCAGGACTCCTTTTGTCTGATGTATGGCTATACACCCCGTGCCCAGCAATGCACCTTCTATATACGAGATGCTGACTATGGATTGAATGAATCATCAGTCACTGTCTCTTTATTTCCTATGCCTCACAGGATGTGTATTTCCGCATTTTCCCCTCGATGCTTAGCTGAGCTCCATCTCTCTTCCTCGATGAGCCACTTCTGCCATCTGAATCAGGCATCTAGCATGCACCTGTGGCTTCTTCTCACTTCCCATGGAAAAGACACAAAGGCACTGTTCTTGCCTCTGATTATCAATCACATTTCATTTAGGAGTTATTCATAGAAGCTGAACTTTGAATGTTGTCCTTATTTCTCTGTATCATCTTCCTGTTTATTCATTCTTAAGACCGAGACATTCAGAATTCCTCTTTCTGTTGGCACGAGTAGAGCTCATGCAAATGCAATTCATAAATCAAAACATTACTAACTGCAAGGAAACAAACTACGTGTTGGACTTAAGATTGTATCCTCCTAGATGTTCTAGTTGTAAAATATATAAAGTTTCCCTTTCTTCTCTCTCTCACTACCCATAACTGTTATCAAAACTAACTTCCTCAGGCCTTTTTTTCTACCTGAATTACACAGAATCCAACCTTATTGTCACATGACATAGAATTTTGAAAGATTGACCTAAGTCTTTAGTTTTTTTTTTTTTTTATTTCATGTATATGACAATTCATTGGCACCATTTCCACTTATTTATTTTTATTCCTGGAAACATTTTGATATGTCAAGTGATATGAATGACTCATTTCCCAACTTTAATAACACTGGATGCAGGTGATTAGAAGAGATTATTCACTGACCAGCACCTAGGGATAGATGGTTGTAATCATCTGCATTTATAGTCTTCTCTCAATTGTTCTTTAGTTTGCTATTGTGCTTATCCCTGGTAATGGATTTAGGGGTCTCTGTTATTCATACCACACCTGACCCTTTGGACTAACAAGGTGATTCATGATGTTCCCTTCCGGTCACGTGTTATGAGCTGGACCTCTGGAAAGAGAAAGAAGTGACTAAAGATGGACTTCAGTTGCCTGAACAATCAATCACTTATGCCTGTGTAATGAAGCTCCAGTGAAATCATGCCCAAGACAATTTTTTAAACTCACTCAGATCTTTGAGTTTCCTGATGGCACCAAGCTTATTACCACTCACAAACTTGAACATGTTCTTTCCTATGTCTGGAAGCTTTCCCCTACCCTGTTCAGGTAATTCTTATTCACTTTTTGTGCCTCATCTTCAATGTACTCCTCTTAAAATGTTTTCTCTATTTCATTGAATTTAAATCAGTGAACTCTGACTTTATAAAATAATTTTGCATTCAGGCATTTATATGAATTATTCTTACGTGAATTCATGACAATTTATGTACGCGGTGGTATGTGTATTTGGTGAACGCCCCCTCCCCTACTAGATTATTAAAGTTAGAATTCTAAGGTTGGAAATGATGTCTATTTTGTTTACAACCATTTCCCTCTTAGCACGTTAACTGGTACAATGAATAATAAATACAATTTGAACTTGAACAGATGAATGCCAGTTTATGAATGTGTCCTAGGCTAATATTCCCAAATGGAAGAAAGGTAGTTAACTGTCAAAGGCTGTGAGCACCAAGTCACAAACTCATCTGGAAAATTGCTGCTAAGTCAGAAGTGATAAGACACCCAGCTGAGCATAGGTACCTTTCTGTTGTGGATGCCTTCATAGTTTATGCATACTCTGATGATACTAAGTAATATCTTTCAGGGCTACAGATTCTGTGTTCATGGTAACTGGACTTATAAATTAGTAAATGCAATATTTCATTTTTACCACGTACTATCCAGAAGAAGGAGTCTCTAGCAGGTGGAAATAAAGTAAATTTAATTAATGCAACCAAACAAAGTCAGGTGACCTAGGAAAAGTCATATTTTGAGAGAAGCTTCATTTATATTAAGTGAATACATTGTCCAACAAATATCTAATAATAACAACAGAAGATAAAGGAAAGACCACATGGTTACATGTTAAATTAGATTATTTTTTAATCACGTTTTTGAAAAACATGGCTGAAAGTTTGTAATGAACTTGACCCTTTAAATTTTTTTTTACTGAAATAGCCATATACCCAATAACTGCTTTGGACATCCTATTGTCATAAAACCCACATTAATTTCTACTAACATTGATGAACAGCCAATAGTGGGTGGGACTAATGGGGCCCTACCTCTTATAATTAGGGATGCCATCTAACTTTGCTACTGCTTTCGATTAATTCTTAACTGAAATCACTTAAATGTGACTGTTACTGTTAATGAGAAAGGATATTAAATATGGATTATGTCTTTCATAGTCTAGCTAGCTGGGCATCTTGGACTTAATTCTCCCCATCTGTGACCCTTTACAATACATTAAGCACACCTTTTCAGCAGCATCACTATTACAGTTAATCACGCTGAGGAAGAGATTGCTCTAAACGTCTTATCAAGACTCTGACAGTAACCAAATGCTAGTCAGATGGGTCAGGGAACAAAGAACTAAATCTAAGCTCTGTGTTTTCAATGGATGTTGAGCTTTTAAATCAATAATAGCTGAGTCTTTTCATGCATCAATACAGGGATTGCTGACCTCTCAGATTACAATGACGACTGAAACCATGCCAATCAACTCATCCACTTCAGCATATATAGAGGCGAATTTTGTGTTTATTTCCCTGGAATGTGTGTATTCTTTCAGTAAAAAGCTGTAGGCAGTAAGTACGTGGAGTTCCAGGAAAGAACATAAGGTTTTTAAATTCTTCATGAAAAAAAGATTAGTTCAATAGTAAGCACAATGATAATCTTAGCAACATATGGACTGCACCATAGTGATATTTTCCAATTTTGAAAACTCCATTGCCTTGTGTAAAAATTATATAGATGATAGAGCCGTATGGCATTAAAAATGTCGATGTTGATGGGTTATATCAAGTGTCTGGGGGAGACTATGCTTCTGAGATCACTGAACAGAAATTTTGGAACTGGCACCTGCGCCTATCAAGGACGTTTGTTAAGTTCAATCATTTTTGCTCAACCTGATAAAGGAAAATGATAAAGGGTTGTGATTACAGATCTGGTGTCATTTAGGAAGAAAACAGTGCTGAAAATGCATTAACCTATTTACATGTGGATGAAGGCTTCATCCACTCTGTACTCCGTATAAGTAAGTTGTGAGTGATCCACTCCACCAAGTTGCATTACCTAATAATGTGAAATCACCCTTGGTACAATCATGGGGGACATGTTAAGAAATTTATGATATATTTCCATAGCAGATGACATAAAATATGATTTGAAGTTATGGAAAATAATCATGAGATATTGATTAACCAGAAAAGCAGTCATCGAGCTTGGTGCTGTGGAGCAGAATCCCCAGCTGAGTAGGGAACATGAACAAGAAATAAAAAAACTTAGGCTGTTTTAAGCCATTGAGATTGTGGGTTGCTTGTTACTGCAGCAAACATCACCCGTGCTAATTAATGCAATCATTATTCATCACGTACTCTCACTACAACGACAGAATATGAAGAAACAACCTCAGCATAGTGATGAAGATAAATTCTAGCCACTCAGAAGACTGCTCTGGGACAGACTAAAGCGCTTTAATTCAGTGATTGTGACCTTTGAAATTAGAGACGTACATTTTTAAACGCCATCTCTTAACTGTTCCCAATACTTAAACCTCAGTCTTCTTGTCTTAAAATGTGAATAATCAGCTATGAGAATTCAATAAAACAAAAAAACATAAAGCACTTAGCACAGAGCTTAGCACAAAACAACAACTCAAACCGCAGTAGCTTTCATTATTCATGGGGTGCCCGTCTTTGCAACATGATAGAAACACAACAGCCAAAAATGCCTGAGAGGAGATCCAGTTTCTGATGTGTGAGGCTCACTTGCCTTAATCTTTTAGCCACATTTGGAGCAGGAGGAGCAAAAGGTTGGGGGAGGGCTTTCTCCGCACCCCATTCATTATTTACGGTAAAATCACCGTAGACTTTCACTTTTCACAACATCTATATTTCACAAATAAGAAAACCAAAGTTCCTTTTGACCAAAGTCCAAAGCTGGTTATTCCAGATTACAGATGACCTGACTTAAAAGCGAACCATACTTCAGAATGGGCTCCTGAGGCTCCTTATCAGGGTAACTTACAAGTAAGAACTTAAATAATGATTTAGAGACTAATTTCTTCCATGCATGTAAACAAGTCCCCTGGCATAAGCCATTCTTTGGCATAGCATCTGGTCTCGTTGTTTATATGGTCACATAAGGCACAGCGTCACTTCCATCTACTTTAAATTTGCTTTTATAAGTCTCTGTTTACCCGGATGATGATGCCTCCAAAGCAAAAGTCCACGGCAAGTCCAGGTGAGCCTGCCGTGAAGAGAAAAGTGGTCAAAAATGTAAATAAAAGTAGAAACGATTAAGCCTTCAGAGAAATGCGGGGCTCCATCATTCGCTGGGAAAGAATCAGGCTTCAGTCTCTCAAATATCAGAACACTTACAGAGGATGAAATTAGAATGATGAACTTGTGAGAGGCACGGCTCCAACGAAAACATCAATTATTACTAAGCAGTGTCATGGATTAATTATTGAAATGGAAAGGTTATTGATTTAGTTGGAAGATGAAAATAAGCATAACATTCCTATTAGCCTCACAGCGTTGATACGACATGAGGTGAATGTTAACCTGGAATATTCCTCTTTGAAATTTTTCTTATCGCTCATCTAAACTTTTTTGTATGCATTTGTTTTCATTTTCTATTTGTTAGAATTAAAAGAAAGCACACAATAGCTTCCATAACTTATAGGAGTGTTATTATCATTTTTATTACAGTATTAGCCTGTGTTATTATTACCACACGAGAGTCATCACGGCATTATTGTTATTATCATTTTTATTACGTATATACACTGTTCACTGGGGGGTTGAGTTATATACAAATGTGCCCTAAAGACATTCTCAGAAATGTATCTCATCTGTAAGCCAGGGACAGGTTGTACTCACACTGTGGGACATTTTTATTTGATGTCGGATCTCATCATCTCAGAAGAAAGTCCCAGTAACCTGCTTGAGAGGTTAGCATCCCTAAAACCTCACTTAGAATCATGAAAAATATTTCCAGTCCATGCAGCTTCACCACAGTGGCCGCAATTAGTTTTGACTATCAAGAAAGAGATGATATGAAGAGTAATCCATCTCTTTTGAGCAAGCACTCCCATAATGTATGTGTAAGGTAAGAGGGGATTAAGGTTGGTCTGAAAACTGCTGAATTCTTGGATGCTTGTTGACTACACGTTCCTGCGACTATAAACAAACAAACAGAACGTCTTATGCTATTTGTAACAGACCCAGGAAGCCTGAGGAGGGATAAATGTTTTATATAATAAAAATATCAAATGTTGCAAATGGATGGAAATCCTTATTAACAAATAACATAGATGTCCTAATATTAGAATACTCCCCTTTTTACTATGTTTAACACATCTTAATTTATATAAACTCTGGCCCATCTGGAGAAAACAACTTTGAAGAGTAGATAACAAAGAACAAAATGCTGATGTCCAATCCTGCTTTTACCAAGGTCTATATTACCGTTCTTCTTCAGGAAAATGCTTCATCTTGAGTCTTCCTCTTTCATTCAATATTATTGAGGAAACATTTATGCAATAATTTTTAAGATAGATTTGCTCTAGAAGTATTGAGACAGACTCCTTAGACATCCAGAAGAAGAAATAAGAGTTCAATATCAATTCATCCCCATCTATGAAAAACATTTTCTTACTTCTCAACAGGTTTCTGATAACTATTAGCTTCGTTGCTTGAGCCCCTATAAAGCAGAATTAATACTGCTACTGGTAATTTAACAGATGATGTCTTTACTTTGCTTACTTATAAAGCAGATCCAAGATAGTCCTAATATCTTTTTTAAAAGTTTATACGTAAAGAAAAAAATGGTTAAATATTGAAAAACTTAAATATTAAAATTACCAAGTTATTTATTTATATTTTTGCACGAAAATTGAATTCAATTTCCAATTCTGATATTTTATAGAACTAGTTCTCATTTATTACAAAAACTGATTAGCAGCATATTTTGAGTTTTTAGCATATTTTAATACATTTTTTCTGTTTAGGATTGTCAATAATTCAATATTCATCTATATCCAGTAAGTTCTGAAATTTACCACTCGAAGTCCTTGGATTCCAAAGAATTAGCAGTTCCCTGAAGGTGGGGTATATTAACTACTATGCTTTTGACTAATTGTCATCACTTTTATCTTCTTTATGCTATAGAAGTAGATTCTGTCCTAAGGGATTTGATGCTTTCATTAATCAGCTTACTATATACATGCATGCACACATACGTTTATATTACTTAGCTCTGATTATTCTATTGAAATAACACATCTACAAAGTACAAGAAAAATCTAGAAATCAGTCCAAACTATTACTGATTCTGCACCCCATTATGTTCTAATCTTTAAGAAGGCCTCAAACTAAAGGACATGATTCTGTCGCATTTGTGAGTATTTATAACATCAATAAGACTTTTTCTACTTAATATATTTGACATTTCTTTCATTCCATGCTATTGATTGAAATACCACTTGAGAGCAAAGCAATAAAAGTCTCACATTCATTGAATTCATGAAAAAAAGGTTAGGCGTCTAATTACTTAAAAGAACTTTAGAGTCCACAGCTATCCTGTAAGCCAGCGTATTTATATTTTCTTGAATACAGTATCTCTTCGGACATTGTGGGGATGTTACTACTTGGTACTCAGCTTTGAAAGTTTATTTGACACTGAACGCGTGTGTGCGTACCACAGGCAAACACAAAATTTCCATGCAGCAAATATTTCCAAATCAACAATGATTCCTACTGTGTTTTTATTTCCATCTGCATATTTAATTGCATAGAAAGAGGGGGAATATGTAAGGTAGCATAGTCCCCACCCACTGGATAGGATTTAAACCCCTAGACTGAAGACACAGGGGCTTCCCACTTGGATTCCCTCCACACACACACTACCTGAGGTGCTCTTCCCTCCCTTTGTCTGTCAATCTTTCTATCATAAATTCTATCCAGTCATTGAAAAAAAAAGTAACATAGAAATGGAAATCACAAATAATTCTAATCTGGAAAAATTTTCCTTGCTTATAGTATGCAGGAAAATAATGGCAAACAAAGTACAACTATTTCCTTAAATGACTTCCTTCATAGGGACTATTTTTTTTGATAATTTTAGGGGCTTTGACAAGTGGTCTGTAATATTTTATTTCCTTTTTTTAATTTTATTTTGAGACAGAGGCTAAATTTGTCACCATGGGTAGAGCGCTGTGACATCCTCACAGCTCACAGCAATCTCAAACTCTTGGACTCAAGTGATCCTCCTGCCTTAGCCTCCTGAGTAGCTGGAACTATAGGTACCTGCCACAGTACCCAAGGAGTTTTACTATTTTTAGTAGAGATAGGGTTTTACTTTGGCTCAGGCTGGTCTAAAACTCCTGAGCTCAAGCAATCCACCAACCTTGGTTTACCCCAACACACACGCTACCACAGGCGCTCTTCCCTCCCTATTGTCTGCCAATCTTTCTATCATAAACTCTGTCCAGTCATTGGAAAAAAAAGTAACATAGAAATGGAATCCCAGAGTGCTAGCATGACAGGTCTGAGCCACGGCTCCCAGACAGTCAGGAGCAATTTAAAAGGAACAACACTGATGTTGCTGTTTCTCCTTTCCCTGATCCAACATAATTCTATGCTAAATTTGGTACACTATGGCTATTACTAATTCTTATGTTCATTTGACTTATACCATATTTCAAACTCCTAAGCCTAGAAATATGTTTTAATTGTGCTTTTACTCAGTGAAGTATCTAGCATATTTGATACCTAAAACATAATTTGTTTTATCATTTCAATATATTTAGGGGGTAGAAGTACAGTTTTGTTACTTGGATGTATTGTAGAATGACGAGGTCCAGGCTTTTAGTGTTTGCATTACCTGCAGAGTGTACATTAGACCCACCAGACAGTATTTCATCTTTTACTCCCTCTCACTCCCCTACCTTTGGGATCGTCAATGTCTATTATTCTACCGTATAATTGTGCAGTATAATTCTACTTATAATTTAGCTCCTATTTACAAATGAGAACATGCAGTATTTGATGTTCTGGTCTTAAGTGACTTCACTGAGGTAATGGCTTCCAGGTCCATCCAGGTTGCCACAACAGACAATCTTTCATATGGCCGAGTAATAGTACATGATATACACCATATTTTCTTTATCCACTCATCAGCTGGTAGACATTTAGGCTGATTCCATATGTTTGGTGTCATGCATTGTGTCATGATAAACATGCAAGTTCAGGTATTTTTTTTTTATTTTCTTTTGGGTAGATACCCAGTAGTAGGATTGCTGGAATGAATGACAGTTCTACTTTTAATTCTTTGAGAAATCTCCACACTATTTTCCATAAAGATTGCATAAATTTTCTTTCCTACCAACGGTGGATAAGTGTTCCTGTTTCCCTACATCCACTCCAATGTCTATTTTTTTTTTTGGCTTTTTCACAATAGTTATTCTAATTAGGTAATTTTTAACACCCTCCCATCTGACAAAATTATTTTCAGTAATGATCAAAAAGTGCAGTAAGTATATTTTATCTGTTGCTATAACCAGTGAGTACCAAGAAAAAAAGAAAAAGAAAAAAATGTATATATTTTATCTGTGAACTAAAATGTTCACTTACTAATCAAAAGCATTACACCTGACAGTTTCTATTCATATTTCATTGTCGTAGGTTTTCAGCATAAATAAGAATAGCAAATGGCCACATGAAATAATAAGATTCCAGTCACTCAAGTTCTGTTTCTTTATTGATATGACATGATCCATGTGTTTATTTAGAAACAGCTGTTTAAGTGAAGGGATCTATTATAAAAGCACAACAGCGGTTACAACATTTGTTTAAAATATTTACACTAACTAAATATTTGGAGATGAGGTGGAGTAGTTTATCACTGGACTTTAAAATTGCCCTCGTATGGTCATAACAAAAACAAGACCAACTTTTAGTTGCTTTTAGGATTAGCTTCAAATTCTTCATGGTGATTTCACACCAAAACAGAGGTATCACTGGGAGAAGTTTCATCACAGGAAATTAGAGTTAGTTCTAACATGGCTGAATATCATTTCCATATACTGCGTACTTCAAGTCTCAACCTCTCTGTAACTTAGATGGAGGGTGACAATGGATGAATTGCAGGTGGAGGTGGTAAAGATATAGAAATATCCCACCATAATTTTCGAGATTAGCAACTGCCAAATTTCTAGCTAATGTACAAGCATTACACAAATGTTTATGTACGAAAATCTCAAATTTCTTAGATTTCTAACTTGAGAAATTTTCAAAGAAACAATTAAATAAGGAGTTTCCTCGATCTAGCAACACGCATGCCCCCATTTCCTTATTTGGTATGAAAACCCAATTGGTATTTTGACTTGCCAGGATAAAGCAAATTCGATCAAGATTCTCTCTAATCAATTCAGTACGACCTAGAGCCAGAATTAACTATTTTAAAGCAAACATCTGAGAAGATACTTTTAATATTAAGGAAAATGAAATGTCAGTAACAGTGTTTTGGCACCATAATGTCTCTGATTAAAGAGCAAACGTAAGCTGGTCTTTATCTGATTTTCAATAACTCACTCCAGATTTCTACATTATCCCTGATTTCATATGCCCTTATTTTTTTTTTTCCTCATTGTATGGTCTCTATTTGTAATATTACGTTTGGCAGTCTAATTCCATTCAAGCAAACAGAAAACTTGCATGATTTAGAAATTTCAATATTTAGAAGAGAACTTCTTCCTGATCTTATCCACAACTTAACGTTATTTTACATGCTATGTTGAACACATCCTAACTTAAATGTTGCTGCAATCAGACGGTTACATTGTCTTTGGAATCATACATATGTGCTAAACACGTTATGCTCAGAAGTTGGGAGAGCAAGTGTCAATCAGCCATATTTATTCATTCTTTGGCTTGATAACCTTATCAGTCCCTTCACAGTGAGAATCTCCTTGATATAAAATAGTATGGGATGCGCCACCCTGCTGCCTCCATTCTCTGTTCCTTTAGAATGAAGATCCCTATAGAGAATAGAAGGAGCCTGCTAAATGGTGGTCACAAGACTTCTTTTTGTAAGCAGTTGTAGATGCACAGCAAAATTGATCAGAAAGTAAAGTCAGTTTCTGTACACCCCGCCCCCCAACGTCCTGCACTGTCAGCATCCCTCACCAGAGTGGGGCATTTGTTAGAACTGATGAGCCCACAGTGATAGATCATTCTCACCCAGGTCCGTGGTTTACTCTGGGGCTCACTCTTACTGTCGAATGTTCTTTGATTTTGGGCAAATGTCTGATGACGTGTATCGACCATGACACAGGAGAGCTGCCGAGCTGCCCTGTCCACAAAGTCCTCTGGGCTCCACCTTGTCTCCCCTCTTCCTTCACTTGATCTTTCTACGGTCCACATTGTTTTGTGTTGTCCAGAATGTCAAATAGTTTGAAATCATACAGGATATAGGGGTTTTCAGATTTGCTTCATTCACAATGAATGACATATATAATTACTATATATAATATAGTAATTTATATATTATAATATATACATATCAAAGTTTTCTCTTTGTCTTTTTGTGGCTTTACAGTCATTGCTGTTTAGTGCTGAATAATAATTCGCTCTTTGTACATACTGCGGTTTATTTATGCAGTCACCTGCTGAAGGACATCTTAATTCCTTCTAGCAATCATGATGGATCAAGCTGCCAAGAACATCTGTGTACAGATTTCTGTGTGGATAGTTGTCTTTTAAAATTGGTTTTGAATAATTTCCTTAAATTCCGAGGCAGAAACACATAATGACTCACACTTCAGAGTTGCACAGACAACTTTTGCCTAGTGATGCCAGCTGATGGCTACCTGATCTCAAATAATTTTTTTTTCTCTCTTGACTTTCTATGAATAAGCCTCTGAATCCAGGAGAAGCTAGAACCAGGGTTAAGAAGGTTTTTTGTGAAATTCAGAGAGATGCTGCCTAAAAAGTAATGACAGGTATAATGTATCATCACTTGTTACGGTAGTTCTAATTAATTACAATTTATCATGAATGACAGAAATTATGACTAACAATAATCATTAATAATACTAATTAGCATTATCATTAATAATTAATTACTAATAGTATTAATATTATTATTGATGCTAATAGTTATTAGAAATGATGACAGGTATTAATAGTTTTAGTTAATGCTGATGAAAACAGTTATGTATTAAGTACTTACAGTGTGATAGCTGGCATTCTAAGCACAGTTCATCTATTCACTCTTCGCAACAACCCTAAGTGGTTGGTTCTATTTCCCTTGTATTGGTGAAGGAAATTAAGCCCAAAGAGTGAAAGTAATGTCTCTCAAATTCTACAACTAGTAATTAGACAGAGTTGAAATTTGCATTCAAAAATTGTGTTTCTAAATTCTATGCTCTTTGCAGAATATGATAGATACTAAATAATCAGTTTTAGGTTCTATTATACCCTTTATGTATTAATTGGGTCATTTTTTAGTGTGTATATGAGCTCCTTATATAGCATTAGTCATATTTATTACCAGGCAAGAACTTTTTAATATCACAAACAAAATGTTAAGTTTAAAATTGCAACATTTAAAGAAATAGTTGATGCCTTTATTTATTTAAAATAAACTTTAAAAAGAAGCAAGGCTTATTCATGGGATGGGAAATAGTTCAAATGTAAACCCTTGACGTTCCCATGAACAATGTAACCTCCGTAAGAATCTATCCTGCCACCCAAGAACAAAGCCCAATGTGACCAGAAATTCTAACAGAGCAGTTTTCATTTCAGAGTATACTTTTTGATCTGGGCATTGCTATCTCCTCACTGAGAACCCCAACAATGACAGAAGTGTGGGAATCCAAGCTGCAGTATCTGGCCGAATTCTCTGCAGATAAGACTCAGTAGCCCTCTGTCAAGAGAGCACATTGTGTGTGGTATTCCTCTCATTATTTTCAAATTGTGCTTTAGAAAATGCATCTGGACATTTTGCAGCTCCTCATGAAGGGAAACGATATAATTTGCTGGGCTGATGTGACACAGTGGGAAGATGGACCACATTCTCTACCGGTTTCAAAGGACAGTGGCAATCAAGGATTTTATGAGATTCAGTTGTGCTGCGCAGCAATGATCTGCTTCCACCCTAGTAAAGAATATTGCTGTACATGGTGCTAATCAAAACTCAGAGCGAGAGACAGTTCAAGGTCAAGGAGTGGGTGGGGTTTACAAAAGAGAAGAGAGACATCTTCTCGAATTTAAATGACAACCGTTGAAATGCAAAACCCTAAAAATGAAAAACACAATAGCTTTTCTTTATTCTTTATTCCATAGTGCATTAGGCTTACAAATAATTTGAGTCTCAAAATGTTAACTAATTTTCCAGGAAATGCTGGTTTCAAATAGTTCAACATTCTCTCCAATTGTCTTCATTTGAATAGCATCTTGATATTTTATCTTTACTGAAACATGCTCACATAACTACTGCACACATTTATAAAAGCTAAGGATGCACTTGATTTATGGTCATCGCCATTCTGTTTCTCATCAAAAGATCAAACATAAATATAGAGAAATAAGCTTATCTTTACAATGTGAAACTGGGGAGTCAGAATGAATATTATTTGCCTTCTTGAATATTATTCTTCAAAAATATAGACAGGCCTCTATGATAGTGGACAGTGGGAGAGATAAAGTAATTTCAATTTGAAACTTATTGGAAGAAGTAAAAATAGTATTCTTAAATTATACAATAGTTTATACAATCAGAGCTGACATATGGAGTATTCCATTTAACAAAACTGAAATTAAAACTTGATGCTTTATATAATGATTATTCCTTTAAAGATATGAAAAATAGCTTTTCATATCTAAAATAGGCTAAAGTTGACTTAATTTCTCTTTACCTAAGGGATCTTCTGTGTAATTCTCTATCTTTAGTTTCCAAACATTAGTGCACTAATAACATCTGAGGGTGTTGGTATAAAATGTAGGTTTCTAGAGCATCTGACCTGGTAAGTCGGGGGAAGGGACTGGGAATTTACCTTTTTAGCAGGTACCCTCAAATCATGCTTAGGAAAATTCTACCCATGTCTATATTTTCCATCTATAAAAAGAAATCTCATTTTCATAGAATGCCTACACTGTGCCTCTTTTACAAATGATTTATTTCTTTCCTCTTTATACCTGTCTTTCGGGTTAAATATTATTATACACATTATATTAACAGGCTGAAGTAGAAAGAAGATTCCACCAAAGAGCATCCTAAGAAAGACATGCTATTCCAACAAATAAAGAGCGAAACCAAAATTCAAACAGGGTGATGAGCCCAAAGACTCTGCTCTTCCCTGTTTACCATCCTGATAAAAACACATCATTCATGATCAGTACTAAATTAAAGCTGTTTTTTCCTCCTACTTTGGAGGTAAAAACATTAAAAAATAAAGTAAAATGTCAAGAGAATTGCACTGTTTTTAATGACATGTTCTAACTTCCCATCATAAAATTGCCCACCGTTGGAAAGAAAAGACAAAATAAGCATTAGATTAAAAATGCAATTTAAAATAAGAAACAAAATTACATTTTCTTATTGACAGTTGTGAACAAGGATGAGCATAGACTGGTTACCAATCACGTTCCTGAGTTTAACCAAGGCGGTCCCTCAAAATTTAGTGATGGGAAGGTAGCATTAAACTAAAACAAAGGAGCAAGAAAATATGTTTCTTAGTTTAAGGTAGTTAAACACTTCTTTGTGATGTTTCACTCTGCAATTTCAGAAATTTATTACAAAGGTAAAATGGCAGTATTTGATAAATTTGGAATGGATGAAGCATGGGGTTTTGACAGAACTCTAAGCTGCCTCTAAGATACATGTCCCTCATGTGCACAAAACCTATAAAAGGCAACTCACCCATCTACTTGGGGCCGATGGCCTCTTGAAGCAGCAGCCCCTGCGGCAGGTAAAATAAATTACCAATTAATTAATCTAAGTGGGGGTCCAACTTTATCTTATCAGGTCATAGGGGGTACAACAAAATGAAAGGAGTTCCTGGTCAA
Organism: Otolemur garnettii; assembly: GCF_000181295.1. Classification (NCBI taxonomy): domain Eukaryota; kingdom Metazoa; phylum Chordata; class Mammalia; order Primates; family Galagidae; genus Otolemur; species Otolemur garnettii. The sequence continues at coordinate 28,045,756 of NW_003852402.1, read as the reverse complement.
CAGATAGGCAGGGAAGAGGAGCCTCAGTGCCACGACCACCTGGAACTCAATTCTGCCAAAACCCGTGTGAACCTGAAGTAGGGTCTCAAGCTTCAGAAAACAGCCCAGCCCAGCAGATGTCTTAATTTCAGTCTGATGAGACCCTGAGCAGGGAATCTACATTAGCTGTGACTGCCTTTCTGACCTATAAAACTTTTGAGAAAATAAATTTCAGTTGTCTCAAACCTCTATATCTTTTATATTTTGTAACATAGGAATGAAAACATGAATACAAGCGTCTACTATATGCCAGTGGTACTCTAGGCACAAGGACACAGCAATCACCATAACTAATAAAAATCTTTGCCTTGGGCCGGAGGGTGGCTCATGCCTGTAATCCTAACACTCTGAGAGGCCCAGGTGTGTAAATAGCTTAAACTCATTAATTCAAGATGAGCCTGAGCAAAGGAAAGACCCCAACTCTACTAAAAATAGAAAAACTGAGGCAGGAGAATCACTTAAGCCCGAGAGCTGGAGGTTGTTGTGAGCTCTGATGCCATGGCACTCTACCCAGGCAATCACTTGAGATTCTATCTAAAAAAAAAAAAAAAATTTGTTTTAATGAACCAAAGATTGTAACAGGTTGAAGGTGACAATATACATGTGAAACAAAATAAATGCATATATAGATTTTCCAGAATGGCAAGTGTTGCAAATAGGATGAGAGTTAGGGATTGGACTAATGGGGATTGGGGTGGTACCTTAACCAAAGTGGTCATGGAACAACCATCTGAAACCATCAGAGTTGAACCAGGGCCAAAATAACAAATAGGAAGTAGCATATAAAGACAGAGGTTTGGTTTTCAATCTAAACTGTTTGAAGAGCTGTAGGCTTGCAGGGGAAGTATTTGACTATATTTTGAAAAGATGTCTCAGTGGACAATGAACTGAAGAGGGTCAGGGGTGGGGCAATGGTGGGATCATCCAAGAGGAACCTTCTTCATCACCAAAATTTTGCCATCACTCAGGCAAGAGCACAGATAACTGGTCTGGAGGGAGAACCACCAGGATTGAAAGAGAGATTCCACCTAAGTTCATCATGAATCACATTTTATAGCCTTTTTCTACTATAACTTATAGTAAGGAAATTTTTTTCTAAGAGTATTTCCAAATCCAAATAACATAGCAGTTTATCATAACAGGCATGGAAGCAGGACAAGATGGAGAAGGGAAAATGGAGGTGGAAATTCTGGCAGAAATTTTGAAAAGTTGACTTGATATTTCAACAGATTAGATCAGAGAAGTTGGACTTAAAATATTTCTTAAAATTATCCAAAGTCACATTCAAAATCTGGCAGCCTATTTTTTTCCTAGTGATGGATCACTGGAACTGAGGTAACCTTTTTTTGTTTTGTTGGTGAAATAAATGCTAAAACTATATAGTGGCTACTGTTTGGCTCAAAATTAGTTTATTATGATCAGATTACGGTGAGACTCTAAAAATAAAGATCTTATTCACACACATTCTTCTTAATGATGTGTATTCTGCAATGGAAAAAATATAGATAGGGTGTTTCTTCATGCATTTTTAAAAATGTGAATACTTTCTTCTGTGTACTAACTTCTCAGACTAAATGGACAGAATAACACTAGGCACACAAGAGTAAATCTAAGGAATTTTCTTCAGAATTAATTAACTGCAACATGCAAATTTTAAACATCCTTTCAAATAAATTTCCGAGTTCTAATTAGTCCCAGAGAGAGAGAGAGAGAGATTACAGAGGAGTAGAATAAATTTTTCTTCTCTCCTTGCTTTCATCTACTTTTCTATTTTTATCCCTTGGGCAAGCTGATTCACGAATTAGAAAACTATGACATAAGCACACATTTAGAATATCAGCGATACTGATAACTTAAAAGAACTTGGGTTTTACATGAGCAAATCAGCATTCTTAATTTCCCAGCTAGGTTGTGTGCTTTTGATTAAGCCACAAATATAGGGGTCCTTGATATTTGGGAATGTTAATGTCAAATTGGCCATTGAAAACACTTTTGTTTTTAATACCTGTTATTAAAATAACACAGACTGTTTTAATACAATCTGACCAGCTTAACTGGTATTCTTAACAAAGTTAACGTTGCCCTGTTCTGTATTGACAGTTAGTGAATGTCTTATCCTTGGAAGCAATTCTTGTTTTATTTATTTATTTATTTATTTATTAAATCACAGCTGTATACATTCATGCAATCATGGGGTACAATGTTCTGGCTTTACATACAATTTAAAATGCTTTCATCAAACTGGTCAATGTAGCCTTCACGGCATTTTCTTAGTTATTGTGTTAAGACATTTATGTTCTCCATCTATTAAATTTCGCATGTACCCTTGTAAGATGCACCACAGGTGTGGTCCCACCAATTACCCTCCCTCCACCCATCCTCCCCCTCCCCTCCCCTCCCTCTCCTCTTTCCCCCTCTTCTTACATGTTTACATGGATGGAGCTGGAACATATTCTTCTTAGCAAAATATCTCAAGAATGGAAGAAAAAGTGTCCAATGTACTCAGTCTTACTATGAAACCAATTTATAGCTTTCTTATGAAAGCTATAACCCAACTATAGGCCAGGAAGCAATTTTTGTATGAAAGTAGTAGAGATTGACTAAATTACCTTAACTCCAAATAGTTAGCTTGAGAAGGAATTGCCTTATCTCCATCTGCAAATATAAACAAATTTTTAAGGGCTATATCAATGCTATAGGACTTAGGATTAGTATTACTGGTAAGAGTAGTACCTGTAGTAGTAGCTCAGTTTTGTGGGTTTTTTCCAACCCTCAGCCCAGCTGACATTTGGAGCCAGATTCCCCTTTGTTGTAACAGCTGCTCTGTGCATTCATCACAGGGTGTTTGGCATCATCTGTGGCCTCTCCCAGGTAGATTCTGGGAGAGCAGCCTTGGTTGTGACAAGCAAAAATAACTCTGGACGTTGATAAATATCCCCTAGAACTAGTGATACTAGCTAATATTTGCTATGAACTTAGGTCCTAAGTGAAGGATTACGGAATGTGACACCCCCAAATATGCCACTTTGCCATAATGTTTCTTTTGGGCTTAAAGCAATTGATCAATAGTAGGTTCAAGAAGGGATTTCTCACCTTGTTCTTCCTGAAAAGAGAAAAAAAATAAATGAAAGATATGCTTCTTATACCAGGAGGAGAATAACAGTCACATACCAGGGACAGAGAAATCTGTAGGAAGGAACCTTGTGAACTAGCCCTTATCTGCCTCGTCACTTCTGCACGATTAACCACCTCAGCATGAAGACCCTGGCTTGTCACATTTTCACCATTGACCTTCTTTGTCCAACTCAGTATACGTGCTTGACTGTAAATGCTTCTTTGGGTACGTATTTCCTTACAAGGGTTTCTGTACCACGTAAAACTTATATTAAATACATGTGTGTGATTTTCTTCTGTTAATCGGTCTCATGTTAATATATTTTGCAGGCTCAGCTAACACCCCTGAGAAGGTAGACGTGAAATTTTGCCTCTCCCACATAAGCAACGTGGAAGCACGTTTAAATTGATTTAATCCTCAAAATCATCTTAGCATGTACATATTTCCAACTCCATTTTACAAATTATGGAAACTGGGGCCCAGAAATTAATGAGCTTTCTGTGGCTACACAGCTAATATGCCTGTGGGAGAGCTGAAATGTTGGCCTGGACGATTTTGTGTGCTCTGTAGAGGGGAGCTACGATCATGGATTCATTTAACAAATGGAATTAAGAGTTTAATATGGAGATAGGAGAAAAGAAAATAAGTAAAACAAACAAATAAGAGTTGATTCTTATTTTTAAGTTTTGCATAGTTTGAGAGCCCAGGTAGGGAAAGCAGTTAGTGTTTGAGGAAAGCAGGTATATAACAATGGGATGTTAAACCTTCCTCACTCGTCAGCCTCTTCCCCCTACACAACTCTTATCTTAGTCATTTTCCAGCTCCAGACTAACTACCTGGTAGTAAATCCCCTAGTAAGTGCTCCCTGATGACGAGAACATTAGCTAAGTGGAGGTTATCAAGACCATTCCCTGCTGGTAGCGTTCGCCATTCAATAAGAAACTTACATGGAATCAATGACTTTCACACTCTATTAGTAGAAGGAAGGGTAGTATTTGGCCAGCACATTTACTGGAAACCTTGCAAAGAGAAATATTTCATAAATCTTTAGACTGAATTTCAATTATAGTCCTGTCCCTACCTAACTAGCCGCAGGTATCTCCCTCAGGATGTAAATTTAAGGGGTTGGACAAAATAATATCTAAGATCCTTTCCAGATCTACCATTCTATGAATCTCTGAATTATGTGACTATGTGGCATACATACGTGGATTACCCCACATTTATCTGAAAAGAAGTAAACAATGATGGGTTGGTTTTAGAATTTCCAGATTGTGAAGAATTTGTTTTATAATTTCAAGATTTGTGAACTGTGTTACCATCATTCATCAATCTTCTATGGGCCAGTAAGAACAATATAGCTGGAGGAGACTGTTAATGATAGCTCAGTGCGAAAGCTAAGAGCTTCTGGGTGCAGGTTACATCATCTGTGGAGCAGTTTATAGGCTTGGTATATTTTCATACAGCCCTTTAGAGCTGCTTTTATAAAGAATTTGATATCTCCCTTATGTTTTAAATGAAGAAACAATAGAGGAGCCACAACTTCAAGGACCAACTTCAAGGTCAACCAACAGAGTAAAGGAAACAATAGAATCAAATGCACAGACTTGGCACATTTTAAGTCATTTTACCAATAACAACAGGGGAAAAAAGTTTTTGTTCTCTGGGTTGTATTTCATCCAATCTATGAACCAGTTATTTTGCCAATTTAAATCCATTTTGTTAAGCCCATTAAAATTTATTATAACCATAATCACAGTAAGAAAAGACAACAAGAAACTAATCCATTTGCTTGTTTTTAGTCACTTCTTCAGACAAATTAAATGTAAAATTCTCCATGAACTGCCATTGTCAGAGACATGTCTAAAGAACACAAAGAATAAAGACAATCCTCTTTGAGTTCTTCTTTCATGCACTGAAAACTTATGTTTGAATAAAGGCAGACAAAATACATCACAGGGCAGCAGAACCCCAGATCGCTAGAAAATACTGTAAGGAAAAGCTCTTCTTTTAAACTTTATTTTCTCAAGTAAATTTCTATTGGAGGCAAGATTATTGAATGTTTTGTAATCAAGGTTTTGGAAAAGGAAAAAAAGAAACTTTCCATCTAAAGTTTGAAGAAAGCTAGCATGTCTATGCCCATTTCATTTTTTGCTGGGATGATTTCATCCTCTATTTCAACATTGCTCATGAAAGTAAGATTACATATAGGACAATATTATAATTGGCATATAACTCTTGACATGTACAGATGGTGCCCCCATATACATTTTCAGAGAAAAATCTATCTATGATGCCTGTCTCACGGTGATGCCATAATTCATTTGATTAACACTATCTTTTGAGCCAGTGTCACTCTGCTACTATATAATTCAATTCAACTTCGAAAAGTAATACCTAGAAAACATCTCTTAAACTGTGTATACATTTTTTTAGCATCCCTGGTGTGGGTGTGTGCAAATATGTATGTGTTGTAAGACAAAATATTTTTGTCTTGATAATAACACTTCGTATCTCTAACAAAATAAGTACTTAATATTAAAAAGATACCCATATGTATTAATTTCCTTTTGCTGCTGTAAAAACAACCATATGTTTACTGGACTAAAATAATATGAGTTCATTACTTTATCTGAGGTTAGAAGTCCAAAAATGGATCCTACAGTACAAAAAGCAAGGTGTTGAGAGGGCTATGTTCATTCTGGGTGCTCTAGGGGACACCCATTGCTTGTCTTTCCCAGCTTCTAGAAACTTCCTCCACTCTTTAGCTCAATGGCCCCTTCCAGAAGTGGCATCCCTCAATTCCCTGCTTCCCCTGTGGCATCTCCTTTTATGACTCTTTACCCTCATGCCTTCCACTGAAAAAACAAAAACAAGAGAAATCCCAAAGAACAAAACAAAACAAAAAAATTCTTCTCATTTCCTCGGGCCTTCCCAGATATTCCAAGATAATCTTATTTCAAGATCCATAACTGAATGCCATCTGCAAAGTGCCATAGACAGTGATTTAGTCACAAGTTTTACAGATTAGGACATGGAAATCTTAGAGGTGGCTTCTTACTGTGCCTACCACAACGCCCTATTATTTTCTATTTGTTGTGTGTGTTGGCACATAGGATTTGAAGACACATTTAACAGAGAGGAGTTCAAGTTAAAGGAGGTAATATAGAAACTCTGTACATAGGTAATACACTGCATCTAGGTAATATATACACTGTATGTAGGTAATCTACAGTGATGAAGAAAATTAATGTAATATAAATATTCAATGAGGGTTTCTTTAAAATTTCTTGTCTGAAAAATGTTATTATTCTAGAAAAATATTATTCCAGGTACCATCTCACACTGGGTAGGCTGCAACCCTAAAATCTCTTAATGCCATTATAAAAGTACCCTGCCAGCACTTAACACCTGGAAAAAAGTTCTTAGGACATTGGTGTGAAGTGTGTTCACAAAGGACTGAAACAATTTAATGGGCAGGTTCTTTTTACTTGAGAAATAAGCAGCTGTGCTCTGAGCTGTTGATTATCAATGCCACCAGAGCTACTGTGTTAAAAACACAAAACAGTCATGAGTTCTTACTACGTGGGAATAGCCACACTGTACCCTTTATATTTTTCTTATTTTGTGAGTTATGCACTGCTATGCATATAGATGCATAATAGTGAGGTTTTGGAAGCAGGTGCACTAACCCCATGGAGCGACCTTCTAAGTAAGGGCTGTTTACAATCATGTGACGAAACAAGATGGCTTCCCTCACCAGATAATTATCATCAGGAAATGTACTGATATCTGTTAACTGTTAAGTAACTACTGCTTTCACTTATCTTTCGTAATACCCCTGGAAGATTTATATCATATTTTTTCCTGCTTTTAGAATAAGACCTTAGGTCTAGCAACTGGGTATCAATCGCCCTTCTATTTTTTTCACTTTCTGAGCAGTAACATGTAATGTATAAAAATAACAATCTAAACTTCAAGTCAGATAGTAAGAACAAAATATGATTTTCCTTTGAATCTATGGTAGATATTTTGACTTTTTAAAATTTTGAACATGGTTGCCAACTTTTCCAAAGAGGGGAGGTTTTGGAGGAAGTACAAATTGTCTTTGAGTCTGTATTTTGCAACTTAATTCACTGTGTGGATGATAAGTAATTTCCTGGAGTCTTAGATTCCTTATCTTTAAAATGGGGAAAGTTATGCTGATCTCGTGGGTTTGTTATACAATCTCCAAAACGCTGGATCTCCTGTTTACTGAAGTATTATTTTTATAAGTCTAAAAATGTAGAATTCTGCCCTTTTCCCTGATTATTTTGCCATTTATAAAGATACTCTGAGGCCTTTGGGTTTGGGGATGGGGAAAAACTGCTTTTTCTCTCAGTGCTGCGTAAATAGCTTCCCAAATGTTGGGGAGATTTTGTTGTTTTTTTTATTTTTTTTTGTTTTGTTTTTTTAAGAAAAACCACTGCATTTTCAATTGCTTTGAGCAGGGTTGGCCATTGTTCCATTATATGTGAATCATGAACGTTTTCACCATGAACAAATAAATCACAGTGGGATTCATTAGGAATTTTCAAGTTTGCCCTTGCTCTTTGCATTCTCTCTTTCTGCCTTCTAAGAGATGTCGATATACTTACTGTGAACAAAAGCCAACATGTCTCTGATTAGTTGAGCCCAACACTAAGCTGAACAAAAGAGAAACCAATAATAAATGCCATTTTACAAATACCACTTTTAATTACTCAGATTAACGTGAGGGTACAAATGTTTAGTTATATTGTTTGTGTTTCTAAGGTAAAGTTCAAGTTGTAGTTGAGCCCTTCACCCAGGCGGTGTGCTGTACACCCTCACAATGTGCCCATCGGGTGAGAACTTACCAATCCTCAGCTCTCCTCCCTCCTCCCTCCTGAATATACTTGTGTTATTCTCACACATGGGCATGTAGTGGTTTTCCTGTTAGTCTCATATTAGTATTGAGTACATTGAATATTTGAATTTCCATTCTTACAATACTAAGAAGAATGTATTTCAACTCTATCCAGGTAAGAACAAAAGATATAAAGTCTCCATCTTTTCATGGCTGAATAGTATTTCATGGTGTACATACACCAGAGTTTATCAATCCATTCATGGGATGATGGGCACCTGGGTTGATTCCACATCTTGACAATTATAAATTGAGCTGCAATAAACATTCTGGTGCACATGTCCTTGTCATAAAATGATTTCTTTTCTGCCTGGTAGATACCTAGTAATGGGATTGAGGGATCAAATGGAAGATCAGTCTTTAGCTCTTTGGGTATTCTCCATACTTCTTTCCAAAGAGGCTGTACTAGTTTGCAATCTCACGAGCCATGTAGGAGTGTTTCCTTCTCTCCACACCTTCACCAGCCTTTGCAGCTTTGGGATTTTGTCATGTGGGCTGTTCTTACTGGGGTGAGGTGATATCTCAGGGTGTTTTTGATTTGCATTTCTCTGATGATTAGGGACAATGAGCAAAACTGACGCTTTTTGGAGACAGTGCAGTTTCATCTTGCACCAGAGCCAACCTGGAGGGATGATGGTCTCTTCTGACACCCAAGACAAGCAGTAACCTGACTCCATTGAGGTCCAGCTCCGACTGAGCTTCCAGACAGGCAATACATCATCCATAACAGTAATTTTAGAAACATTTCATTGAATTTCCAAATGCTTCTAGGCACATTTACTTCATCTCCCATTTGCTTGGTGTAGAAAACCAATTACCCTGTGGTGATGGGGCAGTCAAATCTGTAAACAGTTATTACATTTCAATTAGAGCTGCATGAAACTCTATATATTTGGTTTGCAGGAAATTAATGCAAATCTTTTTTGATGTTTTGATTCACAAGGGGTCCTACCTCACACATTTGGCTCTCAGTACAAAACTCAAACCCATTCAAACATCAAAGATTACTTTCCCAGCATAAAGCACTGGGCCTGGGGTTAAATTCTTCTAACATACTGATCTGAATTCAAACTCCCAAAGTCTTCAAGTTACACCAGAAATTTTTCCAAGAGAAGTCAACTTGGGCTGGCTTTTTAGTATAAAAGAAAATTTCTGGCAAATCTTTCATCATTAAACATATACTCGATCACATACATGGTCTTGGTTGAATGCTCATAAATTATTAAAACAGAGCAAGAGTTTTTCCTTGTTGATAACAGGAATGACAGTGAGATAGAAGAAGGAGAAGATGCTTCTTAAGCACTTACTGTGTTCCAGTTACTTTTCTTGGATTGTTTTATTAAATTCTCACAGTAACGCTGCAAGGGAATGGCCACCATTCTCCAGATGAGAACATTCTCATTCAGATTAAGTAACTTGCTTAGATCACATAGGTGAGTGATGGTGCTGAGAATGAACCCAGATCTCTCTGAGTCCAAAATCCACAATCTTCTGTCTCCCACCGTTCAGATACTTGGGGAATAACATTAACACTCACAACTACAGTGAACTCTTGAACAAAATGAGTTAGAACTGCACTGGTCCAATGATACAGGAATCTTCCTCTGTCATCTCTGAGACAGCGAGACCATCCCTTCCTGTCCCTCCCCCTTGTCAGGCTACTTCATGGGACGATCACAAGAGTATAGACTATTGAGATGATCGCTTCTACTTACTGACTAGTAAATACTTTTGCTCTCCTTATCATTTTCTTAATAACATTTTCTTTCCTCTACCTATTGTAAGAATAGATCCCACGATACACAGAACACACAAAACATGCGTTAATCAACTGATCGTGTTATCGGTAAGGCCCCTGGTCCACCGTGGGCTACTAGGAGCTAGGTTTCTGGGAAGTCAAGAGCTCTGTATGGATTTTCAGCTGCGCCTGCAACCCCTGCGCTGTGTGAGGGACAGCTGTGTGACATCATTTTCTTTCTCCTCTCTGTTGCCCGTTGTTTCTCACGATGGCCTTTCAAAACAGCTGGGGAGGCTGTCTACTCTTTGTACTAGGACCACTGAATCTCTTTAAAGTTTTTATGTTACTCGAGGAAAAAGGCAGGCAAAAAAACTCAAATGATAAAGAGATTACTCTCCCCACTCGCAAGATACGTTACATATGGCCTGGGGGGTGGGGAGGGAGCGCAAACATGCGGGCAGAATTTATTGAGGAGGACTTCACACTTCTATCAGTTACCGTGAAAAATAACATATGGACTGAACATTTATACCAAGGAACAGATTTGTTTCTAGTTACTCTCCAGCAGTTGAAAGAGAAAGGAAAAAAAAAAAAAAAAACCGTTTTAACAGCCATCTGAAAATACTCACCAAATGAGAGAAATAAGGTTGATCTTTTTTCAGACTGCAGAATTAACATTCAAAAAATTTGACTCATAATGATTCAATTTAAATGTATCGACTGAGCTCTTACCATGAATCTCCTCTGCTAGAAGATGTGCTGCCTGTCTTCAAAGGCTTAAGTTCTATTTTTTATTTTTTTTCTTTTTGGAGAAAAAGTGCCCCAACTTACTGCACTTTTTTTTTTTTTTTTTTTTACTGTTTTCACATTATTTCCTCTCATCTGTTTTCATCATTATCTTCTGTTTTGTCAGTTGTTTCAATAAATGAAGAAGACACCCCCCATATTGATGTCAGCAAATGGGGACACTTTCTGGGACCCCATCATTTTGTTTATCATCCATCATCTGCTTCATGTCACACCAGTTATTGGTTTGAGTCTGGAGCGATTCATAACTTTTGGCGTCATAAAATTCCTCAGGCTGAAAAAAAAGGGGGGGGGGAGGGCATTGTCAGGAAAGCAAAATTAAAAAGTTAAGTTTAAAATTGTTTCTACCCTGCAGGCTGCTGACATCTAAGAGTATTAACAACATATGTCTATGTTAGATTTTTAAACCACATGAGAGTTAAGTAGGATGAGATTTTCTGAAACATTGTGGGTTTTGAAAATAGAAAGCAAAAAAGAAATGAGAGAGAAAGCCTATAATTGCCTTCAAAAAATATATACACATGAACTTTATTCATGCACCCAGGCAAAGAAATCTTATAAATGGGCCTTCCTTTTATGTTAGCTGTCAGTTCTTTAAAAAGCCGAGTCGAGCATTATTCACCTTCAGGAATCAGTCTCTAACAAAGTCATTCCTTCTCCCCATTAAGACTATTTCTTTTTTTCTAATCATTGTCAGTACGTGTACAGGAAGTTCTGTCTTGCTTTGTAATGGCTTTTTGAAAAGAGCTATTTATCTGACCTTCTTAAAAAAAAAACAAAAAAAAAAAGACAGAAATTTCTTTTGGAAATTCCTTGCAGTGAGGTCACGGGAAAGGAGACCGTGAAATTTAGACCTCATAGTCTGAAAAGACAAACGCTCATCAAAACAGGAGGTAGGTTTAGGATGCATGTGAAATTATCATCAAACTCTGTTGTTCAGAAAAATAAAGGGAGTATTCATTTAAATTGCAGGAAGAAGGGGAGATAAAAATTACATTTTTAAGGTACAAATAAATTTAGAGTTGGATGATCCGATACGGATTCTCAACTGCTGGTGGGTGTTTTGGAAACATTCCCTTATCTGGAGATGGATTTTTTTGCACCTGAGATATCACAGCCTTCCCATGAAGGCCCAGTTGTTATGCCTTCCACCTCTCTAAGATTGGATCATGGCTCGGATACTCTGAGATTATATTCTCACGTGCTGTCTTAGAAAGATGTCTCTGTTTGCCAGAGTATCAGATTTTCCCCAGACTCATTTAATCTTCTATCATGCAAATAATACTAGATATCCCAACCCAACATGTTCAAATCTGAAGCATCTTCTTGCATCTAAACCTCTTTCCACGACAATAGCAACTTCTTCTTCCCAGTTGCCTGTATTGAAATGTTGGGAGTTCCAACTGATGCTTCTACTTCTCTCATACCATTTATTCCAATGGCTTAGAAAATCCTCTGGGCTCGAGTTGTAAATGTCTGTAATATCTGGCAATCCATCCCAACTTCCAAACCTACTGTACAGGTGTAAGCCACCCCCGAATCTCACTGAGACACCTTCTAACTCTTCCGCCAGCTACCTCCATTCTGTTCTCCATACAGCAGGCAGAGTGGCCCTTTGAAGTGCAAGTTAAGTCAGGTTCCTCCTGTGCATGAACCACGTTGCCAAATCCTTTCCCAGTGAGAGGAAAAGCCAGAGCCCAATAGCGGCCTAAAAAGTGCTATGTGGTCTGTGTTCCCATCGTGTAACTCTCCAGGCTTGTCTTCTGCTCTCTTGGGCTCTGTTGGCTCATGTCCCACTGTTCTTCTATTCTCCCCATACAACATGCACAGCCCTGGCTCAGAGCCTGTGAGTTGGCTTTTCTCCCTCTCTGTAATGCGCTTCACCATCATGCACGTGGGCCCCTCACATCTCCTACGCACATCTGATGACTTGTCTTATCAGAAAGGCCTATCACCACGACGCTATTATAATTCCTCCATCTTTCTTATCCTCTTCTTTATTTTTCCACACCATCTTTTAAGGAACCATAGAATTTACTCACTGTATCGTATTTTTTGTTTGCTTTTCTTCCACACTAGATAACATCTTCAAAAATAGAACTTTTATGTATTTTGTTCACCACTGTACCCCAGCCTCTACAACTGAGGCTGGTACACCATAGTACTGAGGCTGGTCACAGAGATGATGAATGAAGAATGATAATGCCTTGGTGTCTCTCATTGCAAATGTCAAATACCTGACAAAAACAAAGATTTAAGCTAAAACAATGTACAAGCCCATAGTAGTTCTGCTACCTAGACTCCACTTATTAAATATATACCTAATGAAACATTGTCATGGAATTTCCAAAAAGAGGAGGCTGAAAAATGTAAAAATAATAATAATAAAGAGAGGAAAGATGGAAAAGGGGACAAAGAACGGAAAAGCGTCCATAGCTATTTAAACTGATTTGAGGAAAAGATCGTATGATTTAAAGTCTGCTGACCTGGTTTCTAGGTTTTTCCTCTTGTGTGTAACATATAATTGGACTCTTTGTTGCTTTCTCTATAAAATGAGGATAATAAAACTTACCTTCATAGAGCTGCTGTGAGAATACCATAAAACGAGAGATAATAAACACCTAACACAGTGCCTGATGCATCAGAGACTGAAAACTAAAAGTTGTACCTGGTTTAATATATGTACTAATGTTTCCTGGCTCTGTCTGCAGAGAGGAATAGAACTAATGCTCAGATTTGGGTTTCCAAATATCATTCTCCAGTGAAAAGAACCAGGATTCATTGAAGAAAAATACTAATTCCAGAACTAGGGGTCAGGGGGAGAAAATTCAAGATAAGCCTGGATTATTTTGTGATGATAGAAGGTTAAAAAGTCCTAAAAGACAAAAAGAAAAGAAAAAAGAAGATGGGTGGGTGGGGAGGGATGGTACCAAAAGAACTTAAGCAGTAACTAGAACAATTGGAACATCAACATAAGTAATGAGGGTGTTATAATATAACCCAAAATAGAAAAATGCATACTCACCAGCCCATGTTGATAGAAATAAATGATTGAATGAATAACTAAAAATAGGAGAAGGGGAAGAAATCATCCTAACAGAACAATTTGAATGAATAAATGTGGATGGATGGTAGGAAAAAGAAAGTCACTGTTACCACAGCAAGATCTACTGATGAGTGCTCCAATTAGCATCAGACCTTTAAGGAGAAACAGAATATTTGCATAGCCTCAGAGTATCTCACTCAAAATGTTTAAGTACTATGATGGTTTTTATTGATGTCTACAAAATCTTTGAAACTCCTACTTCTAGGAAGTCCTTAAAGCTTCCTTGATCTCCCTTTTGAGTATGACTAGATTTAATAACTCATTTTTTGAATGAAATTTGGAAATGGAAAAATAATAACCATGGAGAAATCTGCCAGAGAGCACCTTCCCCAAATCATCATGGTTAAGTAATAATCACTAATAACGCTGTCATGATAAGGGCACATCATTTCCATGATACTCTTTCCCCAAAATCAGGAGAAAAGGTTACACAAACCTAAGTTGAGAGATATTCTACAAAATACCTAACCAGCGCTCTTGGTAAGAGTCAAGGTCAGGAATAGGAAAGAAAGAAAGAAAGAAAGAAAGAGAAAGAAAGAAAAGAAAGAGGAAGGGAAGGGAAGGGAAGGGAAGGGAAGGGAAGGGAAGGGACAAACAACAACAAAAATTAAAGAATAGTCACAGATAAGAGAAAACTAGGTAATGCAGTGACTAAATGCAATCTGATGCCCTGGATTGGAATCCAGAACAGAAAAAGGACATCAATAGGAAAAATCCAAATGAAGCTTATATTTAATTTATTGTATTGTGTTATGGTCAGTTTCTTACTTTTGACAATTATATCATGATGAAAGATGTTAGCAATGGAGACAGCTGGATACAAAGATAATTCTTTTCACTATCTTTGCAACTCCTATTTAAAATTAATTTCATTTTTTTTAAAGTTAACAAAATGAAAGTTGGTATTAAATGCATTAATGACTAAGAAAATACTTATAAATTATATTACATCATCATTATTAGTTAGGCAGTATTATAAAATATACTAATGAAACGCAGTTGTTTAGAAAGGGGTAGTGTGCTTAGAGTAACCAACTACTGTGTGCTGTGAATTGACTAGCCCATTTGCTCAAATTAAACAAATATCCTAAATGCAGACACAGTATAAGTTTAGGTAAAGAAAGTCGTGAGGCCAACTTCCAAGATGACCTTGGAAGAAAGTGAAGCCTTCTGCCAATGGCACCACGGGAGTAAGCTTCCTTGGCCCAGCCAAGGCATGAGATGAGTCAGCTGTGGCCACCTCTTGACTGTGACTTGATGAGAAACCTCCAGCCAGGAACATCTGGCTAACCCACATCTAAATTCTTTTATATTATTTTGTTTTGTTTTGTTTTGAGACAGAGTTTTACTTTGTTGCCCTGGGTAAAGTGCCGTCGCATCACAGCTCACAGCAACCTCCAACTCTTGGGCTTAAGCCATTCTCTTGCCTCAGCCTCCCAAGTAGCTGGGACTAGAGGCACCACTCACAATGCCTGGCTATTTCTTTGTTACAATTGGCATTGTTGTTTAGCTGGCCTGCACTGGGTTCAAACCTGCCAGCCTGGATGTATGTCACCAGTGCCCTACCCACTGAGCTATGGGCACTGCCCAACACATCTGAATTCTTAACCCAAAGAAGCTGTAAAATAATACATGCTCATTTTTTTACGCCACCAAGCTACTGAGCAACTCTTATGTACCAATAGATAACTAATACAATCGTCTTTTGAAAAACAAGCAACACACAAGTTTCTGGGAAACCAAGGGCTCCAGCCATGAATTTGAAAACAGACAAAAGTACATGACATTCTGGCATGAACTTGACAAGAAATGTGTGCACTGTTTTCTTTCTTTCCTTTTATCTCATTGTTTTATTTTTATCATAATCCCAGTTGATGTATTTTTAGAAAGTAGGTGTTTGCTGCTTCTCTGGTGCAGCGATATGCCGCACAGAACAGAAGGAAGTGCAGCAAACCAGAAAAGGCGAGTAAAGTCAATGCCATTTGAATACACCAAAGACAACTTTGACAGAACATGGCGGTCACAGGCAGGGTTAGCCCTTGAAGGACACCTTTCTCTCTGCGGAAGGTATTTTTATTACTATTGTTTTATTTGGTTGTTGTTAGTCATCATTAAAACAGCAGGTATCCCTTTCTGGAAATATTATTCAGGAACCACAAACTTGATGGGTTTCTCCACTGAGAATTTGAGCAGCAGATGTATAGGGTTAGGATTTAAGATTCTCGTTGCTCTTTGACTGCCACTAGACATGTGGTTGGAAGGAGTTCCAACTTCTTCCAGGCTAAGTGTTTCTATCGGTAAATTGAGAGTGTATCAAATAAAGGCTAAGTTCCTTGGAGTTTCCTAGTGCCTTATAACTATTGTAGAAAATTTAAAGTGTCATACAAGCTACTTCTTTTGAACAAAATAATTTAGCCTCCCTGGCTCCCTTAACTCAGGTAAAAGATGTCAGTGTCCCAGAATACTTATTCAGTAAACACAGTTCCCAGGCAAACAGGCACAACCACAGAGTTACCAGATATGTAAGCAGCATAAACCTGTGTCTAGTAGCTGGAAAACCAAACCTGTGTATCTCTGTACAGCCAGTGTTTGTGACGCTAAGGCTCTACGTTTTATCTTACATACTTCTTCCTGGAATTGAGATTTTAAAATTGAGAAGCAATTTAGTGTGCTCCACAGCCCCCGCTCTACTAGGCCAACGCTAATGACACATTTTAATAGAAAAATGGGCAATTGGGCATCTAAACTTTACCCTGCCATGGATCATGTTTGGCAGCTGTGCTTTTTATTCATCAGTCTGATTGAAACTCCTTTCCTGACAGAAGCAATGATACTCTTCTTTGTTCAGGATTTCCATAAAAGGCTAAATGGAAGTCTTTGCAGACAGACCGGCGTGCCTGAATACATTTATTTTCCCAGGCTTCCAGCCATAACAGTGAGCAAACAAATGCCTCTTACCTACATCTTTCTGTACACCATAGGATAGCAAATTTATAAGATTAAATAATGCTCGTTTGTTTTCACTTCTTTCTCCTCTGTTTTAAATCATTGCCCAAACTTGCATTTTTAATTCTTTCCCCTATAATTCTCAACCTTTAGCCCTGGGCTATTTGAGCCATATACCAGCCGGGTGGGTGTTTTTCTCTGTGTGTGTACACATACATTGTCTATGATGTTGGAGGAGGAGCACCTGGCTTTCTTTTTAATCCTCTTTCTTTATAGAGAACAGACCTCAAAGGGTTTCCTTTCCTAGCTTCTTAACTTCTCTTCCAACCGTAATGATTCTAGACAGACTGAACAACTGACCAGTGATCCATCGTGTTTTTAATCATTTACAGTCTGATTCCTGCACAGGAGTGCCTGATATTTGGTTTTGAAGAATGCTTTCCTGGGAAACCCATTCAATCCAGTGTTTCTGAGCAATCAATAACCTGTGTTTGGGGGCCCTCGACAGCCAGTATTATTTTGTCCTTGTTGAAAATAATGGGTGGTTTGCAACAATGCTCCCTTTTGAATTTAAAGATAAAAAATAAGATTTTTAGGGTTGAAGATTATGAGCAAAGAGATAGGACCTAAGTCTCCCCAAAAGAAGAAAAATTGGGGGGCAGGGGTGAGATGGTGAAGACACAGGAGAGAAGAGGCAAAGACATACGCATTTGTACAAACACATTACTTGTTTTTACAGAGCTGGGAACATCATTTGTGTCCTGCACTGTCCCAGATGCTCAGTCAGCTATACAGTTATAGTTATACTAACAGGAGGCAGAACAGAGCTCTGTGCAATGATTATGATCATCCTGAATCATCCAGAAGAAATCGGTGGTCTCCTAGCTAGCAAGTCAACTGAACTCCGTCTATTCCCACCTGGGAGGTTAGTCTGAGCTAGCTGCAACTGTTGACCTCATCTCAAGAGAAACTGATTTTTAGCTGAAAATGTAACTGTTCACATACTGGTATGAATTAATTAGATTAAATTGTAACATTACCATTAAAATGCTTATACAAGGAAGAAATGTTGAGTTTCCTATATGAGCTCGTATGCGCATATAGGTAACCCCCAGAATAGAAAATGATCCCGAAGTGAAGATGTGAATTAGAAATAGCAATATCTTTTGCAATATAAGTAGTTTTTTAAAATAATTATTAGGTTTCTAGGCTCACCAAAAGGCGAGCTGACCTCTTAGTTTAGTTCAACTAAAGATTCAAGTTTAAAATGAGAATTTAAGGTTAACTGTCCAAGAGGCAACATAGCATAAATGTTAAGAATCAGAAGAATTTACTTTTGAATTCTAGCTTCCCTAGTCACTAGGGGTATTACTTTGGTAAATTCTTGCATCCGCTCTGAAGCCTGGGTTCCTAGACTATATACTATAGGGGTTAGCAAACTATGCCCCATGGGCTGAATCTAGCCTTCCAGATATAGCTTCTATCTGTGGCATAGCTTATATACCAATGATGACTTTTGTATTTTTTAAGTGTTAAGAGAAGGGAAGAATAATGTTTGGTGACATGTGACTATTGTATGAACTTCACATTTCATGATGAACAAATAGTTTTATTGGAACATGCCCATATCCTCTTACTGGTATATTGTCCCTGTCTGCTTTTTATATCACAACAGCAGGAAGTTCCTGTAGAGATCACATGGCCCACAGAGCTGAAGATATTTAATAGTGGCATTTTACAGAAGAAAGTTTGCCTACCCTTGTTCTGCACTTACTTTCACCACTGCCATGAGGATTGAATGTCAGCACTAAAGTGCTTGGTACAGGGATTACCTCAAGGAAGCCCCGAAATTACCCATGAAAATGAATGCGTAGCTATGGGGGTGGGGTACAGACGTCGCAAAAACAGGGGAGCTGGGGCGGCGACTGTGGCTCAAAGGAGTAGGGAGCTGGCCTCATATGCGAGAGGTAGAAAGTTCAAACCCAGCCCCAGCCAAAAAAAATAAAAGTAAAAAAGACAAAGCTGAGAAATAATCCCCAAATACTAGCATTTCCCATCTATTTATAGGAGTACACGATAGTGTCAGAGGATATTTATAGAAAAATAAAAATGTCCCAATTGTGCCTACTTTTTTAACTTACCAGCAGCTGAATCCTCATTCCCAATAAAGAGTTTAAGATCTATTTTGATAAGAAGTAAAACTTTGTCATAGACAATACCTCCTTACTGGTCACTATTGTTGTTTGCTAGTGGGCAATGAATCAACATGATGAATGAAATATTAGAAAACTTTCCATGATGGAGGCTCTTTCCCTCTGTTCTTAACAGTAATAAAAGTTCCATTGAGTGGTTCTTTTCTTAAGTACTATGTAGGAATTTATTTTAGATTTTTCCGATAGCTTGAAATACATAGGAAACTGAGACTACCAATAGTTAATTCCACTGACGTGGAAATCTCATTCAGACATAGGTCCAGGGAAAGCAGGATGGAACCTTCTGGAATATATCCCCACTCAGGACCACTCTGGTGGGGCCACATGGGGGCTACAATCAAGCTATCATCTCATCTCTAATGGAAGCATTTAGCTTTGCTTCTAAATGCATTTCCATTATAAACGTAATTCTGTTATTAAATCAATAACTTTTTCTGTAGAGGTAAGAAAACCACTACTAGTAGTAATGCTCACTAATTGGTTCATACACACGTATCATGGCCCACTATGTAATAGACACTGGTTTAGATCTGAGTGTACAGTAAGAAACAAAACAATGTCCCCACCCTGTAGGTCTTACATTTTCATGAGCAGATGCAAATAGAAATCAAATAAAAATAAACTAGGAAATATTAAGTGCTATGATTAACTATAGCATAAGGGAAGGGGGAAGAATACTTTTGATTTAGTGGTCAAAGAAGATTTCTCTGGGAGCTGAGATTTGAGTGACAAGAGCTTTACTATATAAATATCTGGGGGAAGAGCATTTTAAGAAGAGGAAATAGCTAACACAAAGAAAGACCTTAAAATGGGAGAGAGTTAGATGTGTTCAAGGAAATGAGAGCGGTCCAATGTGGCAAGAGCCCAGGGAGTAATGGGAAGAGCCAGGAGGCCAGAATGGAAGGCGGAAGAAACATGATGTAGGATCTTGTAAGACATTCTTAAATGTGATAGAAAGCCATCCGTGAATTTTAAGCAGTGATTTCCATTATCTGATTTGTATTTTGTAAAGATGTTTGTACCTTCTTGGAGATGTTCAAGCACCCAGAGACACTGGAGTGCCCTGAAGCGCTGTAGGATTGAATATGGAAAGTGGTAGTCTTCTACATGGACGATCCCCAATAGATCAGGTTTTCTGGTATTCACACCCTTGTATGGTGCCTACCCTTACAATCCAGGGTGTATCTAGATGACTTAATTAAAACAAAAGAAGATGACAGAAGTAATGTTGTACCAGTTATAGGCCTAAGTCATAAGGAGGCCTAGTAGTGTCCCTTTCTGTCCTCTTAGGATAGCTGTGCTGTTATGTAAGAAAGAGAGGTCATCTAGAGAATCCCACTGAGAGGAAGAGAGTAGACAGTGAGAGAGAACAAGCCTTCCCAGTATCTGGTTTAAGCCAATCTCTCAATCTCTCAGGGGGTTAAAGACACATAAGCACCTAAAAGCAAGACTATCAGGGCAGTGCCTGTGGCTCAAAGGAATAGCTCCATATGCCAGAGGTGGTGGGATCAAACTCAGCCTGGCCAAAAACTGTAAAAAAAAAAAAAAAAAAAGCAAGACTATCAAAATAACCTCAAAAATGAGATCATTCTCTTTGAGCAAATAATATGATTGCTGATTTAAGCCATTAGGTATTGAGGTAGTTTGCTGTGCAGCAAAAGATTACCCCCCCCCCCCCGCCGGCAAAAACGAATACATGGAGAGAAAATAAAAATGTCACCTCAGTCAGGTGCTAACATATAAACCTAAAATAAATGAAATTTATTTATTTTGGAATTAGGTGATGTTTTCATAATTCTTTCACTTTTCAGACTATCATGGTGGCTAGCAAGGCAGTGAAAAAGTTGCTACTGGGGGTTGGAGACAAGAGGTTGTGAATTGTAGCCCCAGGTGAATCATTTTGTGAAACTGCCACCTGCAGTAATATGAAAGAAAGAAAATGCTCCGAAGGCACTGGGGGACATAGCTAAGGAGATTCTTCAGAAGAAAGTTCAAAGTGCCATCTGGGCTCAGCTAGCTGCTTATAATAATGTCAGGGGGGAGCAAGATGAGCAGAGCAGGGAACTCTCCCATTCTCAAGTAGAATTTTTCAAAAATATAAAGGAACAAGGGCTTGCTGGGTTGAAGATTAAAATTGTCTCTCATCTTAGTCTTTTTCCTGCAAAAGACTATAAAAGAAATAAATAGTCTCAGGGCAAAGATCAAAGCTAAGACTCTGCCAATAAAATACAGCCTCAAGATAAAGGTCATTTCAAAGAAGACTATAAGACCCCTTGCCTGACCTCAATGAGTTTTAAGATTGCATCTCTGAGAACCTCTTATCTAGATAAAGGACTTTAAGAATCTTAAAGGCCATGTCCAAAAGATCCTCATTTGTGCTCAGCCCGATGTGAAGCCTGTCTTGAATAATTCTGTGGGTGTGGCTTTGTCTAAGGGAGTCAACTACAATAACAATAGATAAGAAACTCAGAAAGCTTTTAAGAGAATTATAATTGTCAAAGCACCTCCAGCTTTGACTGAACAGGATGGAAATCATTTACCTATAAGAGAGGTATCTGAGCTTCCAAAATTTTATGAGCAGGAAACAGATTGAGAAAAAATACTCAACTGTAACACAAGCCATTTCCGAAGAGAAGAAGGATAACTTACTAAGAGATATAGAAAGCCACTTGCTGAATTGAGCCCTAATTAAGAGCTGGAAAACAGGTTCTCCGTTTGATTTCACAACTGTTATTGACCAGAGTCTTCTATTTGCCTGTTTTTTGAATCGCAATTGTCCAATCACATGGGGTGTGTGTGTAAAAGGGGTGTGATGGGATTGGGAGGATGTCAAATAACATGTCGCAGAATTCACATGCGTTCAAATCAAGAGAAACCATCCTTTAAAAGATAAGACTGAAAAACCTTTTTTGAAAAGCCTCCTCCAGTAGCTCAGTGGGTAGGGTGCCATCCACATACACCCAGGCTGGCGGGTTCGAACCTAGCCTGGGCCAGCTAAAATCAACAATGACTACTGCAACAACAATAAATAAATAAATAGATTTGCGAAAAGCCTCCTCCTACCCCATACTACCTCAAACAAATTTAGATTATAAAATGTTCTAGATTTGAGTCTAAACTTGAACCCCTCATAGGATAAGATTTGGGGGGATCTTAGAAAAGCATGAGTGTATTCTGCACGTAGGAGAATTGTCAATCATTAGGAACCAGATTTTTTTTTTTAATCCTTCCTTCTTTCTCTTTCCCAAACTTCTGGCAACCATTGATCTTTTTATTATCTCTATAGGTTTGCCTTTGCCAGATGTCGGACAGGTGGAATCCTACAATCCTTTTCTGGCTGATTTTTTCTTACAACATGCACAATTGTGAACAATATGCACTTAAGCTTCTTTTAAGTCTTTTTATGGTTTGATAGCTCATTTCTTTTTATTGCTCAGTAGTATCCTGTTGTACGGATGTAGGCTAGTTTCTTTTTCCATTCACCTTTTGAAGGACATCTTGGTTGCTTTCAGTTTTTTTTGCCAATTTTGAATAAAGCTCTTCTGAGCATTGATGTGCAGGTTTTTAGAAGAACAAAAGTTTTTGAGTCATTTGAGAAAATACCTAGCAACACAGTAGTTGGATTATATGATAAGACCATGGTTAGCTTTGTATGAAACCATCAAACTGTCTTCCAACCTGGCTACATCATTGTGTTACTACCAGCACTGAATAAGAATTCATGTTGCTCCACATCCTCACTAGCCTTTGGTATTGTCAGTTTTGTCTTTGTTGATGTTAATTCTTTGCATGTTCCACACAGAGAATTATGTCATCTGTGAAGGAAGTTTTATTGGTTTCCTTCTCAATTTGTAGAACTTTTGTTAACTTTTCTTGTCTTATTGCATAAGCCAGGACTTATGCTATGATATTAAATAGAAGTGGTGAAAAGGGGCATCCTTACCTTGTTTCCCATGTTAGGGGGGAAAGCATCTGGCTTCTTATCAGAGGTATAATTTTGGGTGTAGGTGTTTTGTTAATATTCTATATTGAGTCAAGGAAGCCTGCCTCTATTCCTAGTTTTCTCAAAGTTTTGCTTGATTTATTTTCTTTTAAATCATAAATGGGTGTGGTTATTGTTATATGCTTTTTCTACACCTATAGATACGATCATAAGATTTTTCTCCTATAGCCCATTGATATATGTATTACATAATTTTTATTTTTTTGGGTTTTTTTTTTTTTTTGAGACAGTCTCACTCTGTTGCCCTGGGTAGATTGCCAGAGTGCTGTGGCATTGGCGCTCTCAGCAACCTCAAACTCTTGAACTCAGGTGATCTTCTTGCCTCAGCCATTCAGGTAGTTGGGTCTACAAACACCACCCTGATACCCACCTATTTTTTTCTATTTTTAGTAAATACAGGGTCTCACTCTTTCTCAAGCTGGTCTTGGACTCCTGAGATCAAATAATTCACCTGCCTCAGTCTCCCTGAGTGCTAGGATTAGATGCATAAGCCACTGCACTTAGCCATGAATTGATTTTCAAATGTTGAATTACCCTTGAATATCTTAGGACAATCCCACTTGATTGTATTACATCAATTATTTTTATATATTATTGGATGTATATGTTTTGTTGAGGATTTTTGCATACATGCTCATGAGAGATTTTGATCTCTAGTTTTCCTTTTTGGTAATCTCATTTTCTGGATTTGGAGGGTCCAGAATTTTATCACCATTTCATTCTTGATTTATGGCATTGAGTATTCCTCTTCAGAAATCTAATTTGATCATAAATTCTTTTTTTACTACATACATGTCAATTTTAAAAGTTTTTTACCTACTCATTATTGTCAGTATTCTAAAGTATCATACTAATGAACCATAGGGTAATGATTTTTTAAAATAATTGAGTCATACATTTTGGAAACTAGGGTGCATAAATTTTTGAACTTTTTAATTGGTTATTTGTTTAACTAATTTCCTTCCTCCTTCCTATTATCTTTTTAAAACCATTTTTGGTCAATGTTTGAACTTCTTGGACTGATCTGCTTATATCCTTACTTTGTTAGGCCTATTATAATTTCCATTTCATGTTCTCTTGCTGTGTATGAGGATACCTTAGTTTTATTATCTAGTTCTTCCAATAAATCTTTCATTTCATTATAACATTTCTAATTTTCAAGAACTCTATCTGGCTTAGCTGACAGTTCCATTTTTACAGTATCCTATTGGATAAAATGACTTTTCATTTATCTGTGAGTATAAATTACAATTTTAATTTTAGGTTTCATCTGCTCTTTGAATTAACTGTTTTCTATGGGTTCCTTTTTTCTCTTCAGTCTTTGGTGTTTTTTTACTTTATTTTTTTTTATTGCTGGGGATTCATTGAGGGTACAAGATGTGTCACACACTGAGACCCCCCTCCCTTTTTCTCTCTCTCTGCTCTTCCTTTCCCCCAGCCCCTTTCTTCCTTCTCTTTATCTCTCTCTCTTTCTCTCTCTCTCTGGTGTTTTTATTTTAGGTAAAGATTTCTTCATTGGCTAGTGATTGTTGTTTTTAATTTTTTTTTAATTAAGTCAGTAAAAGCTTGAATGGATGCTCTGAGGAGATGGAACTTCCAGCTAAGGGGTGTCCCCTTAGCGGTGATCTTTTGGGAACTCTTTCATTTCATATTGGGCATCTCACTCTCCTACCCCCTGACTGGCCATTCTCCCTAGAGAAGAATCCTCTAAGTTCTGGCTGCTGGTGTATGCCAAGAAGTAGCAGGGGGTAGTGGCTGCATGGCTTGGTGTGTAAACTTTTACTTCTTAATCCTCTGTGTTCAGTTCAACCTGTCTCTTGAGTCAGACCAGAGCCTCTTGTTCTGATTCAGAATAAACCTATGGAATTCTGCCAGGCTTGGGATGACTGAGTCTTCTAGCTATACACATCTTATCTCACCATGTCTAAAGAGACTTATCGTTCCCTTCCTGATTAAAGCCATTATAGCCCAGTGCTATTTGAAATATTCTCTACAATCACCCATGCTTTGGGTGATACCCATTTTCAGAGCCTTGCCAGAGTTCTGGAGGGGAAACTTCACACAATTCTCCTCTCTGTCCAGCCAGCACTTTCAGGCAGCTTTCTAGTTTCTGCTAACTCCTCCATCCATTCTCCACTGACTGCAGATTGTTGCTATTTCAGTTTACTATTGTCTCCTCTTGCATTCTTTGTATGTGTGTGTCTTATTTTTTATTTCTTTGCTTTTGCTTTAATGAGGTTTTGGGAAAAAGTAGAAATAAAAAGCTTGCATTTAATCTATGTTTAATAAGAAAGCTATGGAATCATTATAAACATATAAAATACATCTTCAAAGGATGTTTTGCTACTTTATTCTAGATATACCAAGAACATATTATTTCTACTCTAAGCATGTGGTTAATTTAAGTGAAACCAAAATTTGGTCCAAGCTTTCACATTATCAAACACTATAATTCCTAAACTGTGTAATTCATGCAATTCTCGCTCCCTAAAAATGCCATAATCAGTATAAGAAAAATGGTTTCCTAGTTGAGACACTAACAATTTTTTATCCTTTTCTTATAATATCACTTTTATGAGCTCTTATGGACGTCCATGTGAGCTGAACTTGGCGATGTAGGAGCCAATACAAATCACACAACAGGGAAATCCTTTTCATCCTCAGCCTCATCCCGAGTCTGTGTTTTCATTCAGGGAAAATGTAAGCACAAATAAGGAACAAAGGGCCTCATTGGGTTTCTGGGCATGCAATGGAACTTTCTCAATTTCTTTTCTTTAATATCTAAACTCCTTTTTAAATACTCATTCCACATTTTCCCTCTTGGGGATTCCCCCCTGTGTGTAGCATCCACCTTCCAGTTGCAAAGTCACAGGAAAGATTATGCAGGTTGCAGCCTGTTCAGTTGTCATCACTCAGATCTTGCTTTGGGGTTTGCATGGGACACTGCCCTCATAAGCCTCTCAGGTGCAGCAGCTTGTGGACCAGATAAATTCTGCAGTATCACTTTGGATGTGGTTCCTAAAACTCAGCCCTTGGTTAATCCCAGGTCTTACCATTTTTCTACACTTGGCCTCACATTACTGTGAGCCCACATAACAGCTGTGTAAATTTCACTTTACCTGAAGATGGCCAGAATTGATGTCTATCCCTTGAAGCCAATGATGATACAGAAGTTCCATAAATGCCAGTAGGTGTTGCCTATTTATTTTTCTTTTTACAAAGGGGGCATGGCACAGAAAGGGTGGTTGATACATTATTGAAATTTGTGAGCTCTTGTTCTTTGAAATATTCTCTATCAAAGACTTTCCCTCATCTCCCTACTTTGCCTGCCCACCCCCATCTCAACTCTGACTTGCAGCCTAGTGACAAAAACAGGAAGGTTCCCAGCACTTCAATCACCTAGAACGATTGTTTTGGTTGCCTTTATCCTAGCCGTGACTCTGTCAACACCAATAAGAACAGATAACAGTAATAGGCGTGAACAAGATGGTGGGAATGTGAACATCAAAGCAATTTCCAGCTTGAAACAAGGTCACTGATTCATGGTGTAAGTTGGGAGTGGAGGAGAAGGAGAATCCCAGACCACAGATTTTGAAATGCTCAAGAAAACAAATAGCAATCTTTTTTTTTTTTTTTTAAAGAAATTCCTCTTTGGCAGAAGTCAGTGAAATATAAGTTTTGCAAAGTAAAATAAAAGAAACAAGAGTCTATGTTTTTTTTCTTAACTCTGAGGCACCTTAGGAACAGAAGAGCCTGATTAAAATGAGCCAGTTTACCTGATATGCACATGATTTTATTAATTGCAGTAAATTATACTGCAAAAGGAGAAAAACAGAGTTCAGATGAACACTCTTAAAAGCACTGTGAGCTTGGTTGTCTGGGTAGTGTTACCCATTAAGGGAAGCAGAGATAAGCAAATTCAATTTGGAAAATAATGGCCCATACTATCAACTGGGATCCACATGACACAGAATACAGAAAAGTCTGCCATAAAGGCTCCTGGGGCAGGGACCTTTCAAAATGATAGAGGGCTTACTATTTCATTGTGGTGGCTTTTTCACTCCTAGTCCATAAACCTCACTGGGAAGTAACATACACCAAGAAATTGATTAAGAAGAAAAAATATTTCCAGTAGACATAACAGCTGCCTATGCTGTAATTGAGAGGAAGAAAACATACCTGTGAAAAGAATAAGGTAAAGTGTGTACCTAAGGTGAGTGCATAAGTGGGTCTCCCCAATTGCAATTTATTGATTGCGCTAGGAAGAAACCATGGTAATTTATGCAGAAGCTAGATTTCCACTTGATTCAATATACTTGTAAGATATTTGTGGTCTACCTGTGGACCATAGGTACAAAGTTAGCTAACTGAGGTAATTCAGAAGATGCTTGAAAAAGCTGGAGAATCCAGGGAACATTTGGTGCATTTTTTTTTTTCTCTACTTAACCTCTCAATAAACAGAACCTCTTACCTTTCCATAAAACGAAGATTCTATTTTACCCCAGGAAAACAGGGAGAGAGTACCTACCTTGAAAGAATACATTCGGAATGATGAAATGCCCCTTTGGGATCCTTTGGGAGGAATTCAAAGAGATAAATTGTTATCCTCTAGACCAGACGAAACTGAGGACAAATTTTGCACCAGATTTTAAGAGGATGCTTATGTTGGTCTGTCATTAAGTGTAGGCTCCTCTGGTAGCCTCTGGTCTACACAAAATGCATTCGGTGGGGTGAGAGCACCAGAACACAGGCCTCAGACACCTTGAGGGAAGTCAGCTGGGAAACCTGACACAGGCACTGCCAGCCCCGAGTTTAGACTCCCAAGGCCAAGTGCACTTGTTTACAAATGAGTTGCTGCCTCTTACATGAGGAGATACCGAGCATGCTCCTGTGTTAAGCAGCTCCAAGTGGTTTGCTATTTAACAGTGATTAATAATTTGTCACAACAGTTGCAGGTAGGTCATCTTTAAAAGGAATAAAAAACAATTTGGACCTTTATTGGAAATGGTCCAGAAAATAAAAGACAATAACAGTGTACTTTGCTGGTATCAATGACAGCAAGGGAAATAAAAATTGTAATATTTAATGCAATAGTAGCTCACTTCTGTGATGTGATGAATTACCTTAAGGGTGCTATTAGAAATAAGAAAATAAAAAAAGGGGTGTTGTTTGAGAATCTAGAGATTTTTCTGTAGGCTTAGAGAATGACTAAGGGGCTACCATAGTGTAAGTAAGACTTGATAGGGAATTTTTCAGCTACTTATGGGTACGTGGATGTCAGATACCCTCAGGTATTAGAGTTCATGGACTTGACCTTGCCCCCAGCCCTCAGCTGACATTCCAGCCACTATCCCTGAGTTGCCTATTTACTATCTCTGAGCTTCACTGCTTCATTGGTAACTTCATTCAGAGTTCAAAATCCATCTACCTTACAAGGATATTCAGAGGATTGGAGAGAAAATAATGTCCAAGAAACTTGTCTGTCACCTCCCCATTACCACAAAAAAACAACAAACTATTATTACTTCATCGGGAATCCATAAGCTAATTTTTTCCTATTCCTATCTCTTCCCTGGAACAAATTTATCAACAACACTCCTTAGTACATTTCCAGGTAACTTTGTTCTAGTGATTCTTTCATACTCAATGCCAAAATACGGCCTTTACAGAAACAAAATTCTGTAATTCAAACTCTCCATTCATATAGTTGGGTTTTTCCTTCCATCAGTCCTCAAAGAATTTGATCACGTTTGTTGAAAGATTGTATCACATTTCTTTGGTCTATTTCTTACCATCCTAGGTCATTCCTGAAAAGTGAAGTATGTTTTAGCTTTCTTTTCATCGTCCTAGGCTATTACAGTAGACAGCATAATGGCCTCCCAAAGGTGTTTGTGTGCTAATTCCTGGAACCTGTGACTATGTTCCTTTACAAAGAAAAAAAAAATTTTAATAGATGTAACTAAGTCAAGGTGTGAGAGTACATTGGGTTATTCAAATAGGTCTATTCTCATCACTGGTGTTGTAATAATGGGAGGCAGGAGAGTCAGAGGCAGAGAAGGAAATGTGAGAAAGGAAGCAGAGGAGCAGAGGTTGGAGTAATGTGGGGCAGGAGCCAGCAGGCATGGGAAGCGGTTAGGCCCAGGCAAGGGAAGGAAATGGATTCCCCACTGGAATGTCCTTAACAAACACAACCGTGCTGACCTGTAGAACAGATTGCAGGTCAGTTGATGCTGCTTTAAGACAGAATTTCTGGTAATTTGTTACAACAGCAACAGCAAATGAATATAGCTATTGTGTTTTGTTTTTCTTCTTTTGGTTTTCTTTTTCTGAGACAAGGTCTGGCTCTGCTGACCAGGCTAGAGGGCAGTGGTATCATCATAGCTCACTGCAGCCTCCAGCACCTGGGTTCAAGCAGTGATCTTCCTGCCTCAGCCTCACAAGTAGGTAGGACTATAGGCACGCACCAGTACACTCGGCTAATGTTTTTATTTTTTGTAGAGATGATGTCTTTCTGTGTGGCTCAGGTTGGTCTTGAACTCCTGGCCTCCTTGGCTAATGTTTTTATTTTTTGTAGAGATGATGTTTTTCTGTGTAGCTCAGGTTGGTCTTGAACCTCCCCCCACCTCAGTCACCCAAAAGGCTGAGATTACAGATTTTCTACCATGCCTAGCCCAACAGCTATTTTCATAGGTCATTTTTTATCTGTCAGTGGAAGGTGTAAGGCTGGTGCTGGCAGTGTAAGTTTTATAATTGAGTCAAGAAACCAAAGAAAAAGTCAATGCCAGCAGAGAAAGTTAATAAAACCAAAAGCAGCTATCACAGCTCCCCAATTTCTCACAGAAGTTAATAACAGTAGACAGGAACTTGGCCATTTTAGAGACTCAAAAGAACTTAGAAATAAGAAAATCAATACTCAAATATTTGCTGAGATATTTATTAGCTGAGAAATTTGAGGAAGAGTATAAATTATGTCCAAACATTGTGACCTCCAAGTTACTCAAAACTTTCATTTTTTGGTTTATTTTTTCACTACACAGAGATTCCATTTGTACTAGACACAATGTTTTATTTGCCTCTTTCAACAATTCTAGAGGTGTATATTGTTAATAACACCCCATCTTAATAGGGAAACTGAGTCTGAAACAGAATACGCAATTTATCTTGGCAACCCAGCTAATAAGTATTAGATCACCAATATCACCTTAATTATAGCAAATTAAAATTGTACTTTTTGTCAGTCTTTTTACTTTTATCTTCATGGACTCTCTTTTCTATTCTATTTTTGTATTCCCAGGTCCCAGCACAGTGACTGCTACCTAAGAGACGCTCAATTTGCTATTTGAACAAATAAATAACATTACCATTCCATGGCTAATTCTTAGGTTGAAGAGTTTAATTCATTTTATTGTTTAATTCATTTTATTTGGGGGTTCCTGCTACAGCATCACATCTAAGAATTATCAGACAACACTTTGTCCTTCATGAGATCTGTGAAAAGACAAAAAGATAAAAAGACAAAAAGACAAAAAGATTGAGTTATTTTTAAATGAATCACCATATACACAATATTTCATGGGGCTATTTAACCTAACACGGGTTTCTGGGGGTCACTACTAAATTAAATAATACAATAACAATGACTGCAAAAAAGAAACTAACAGAAGTTCTTCAACAATGTGCTAAGAAATTCATGGGAGTTAAAAATTTAATCAAAAACATTCAATAAAAGTAGAATTGCTCCTGAAAGCCAGACTGCATTTTTTTGTAGATGAACTGGACAGATTCCACAAACATTTGTCTAAGCCATTATCTGGAAAATCACTTTCAACCCTAATACAATGAAAATATATTATCCATGTTAATAACAATGTCCCATCTGTTTAAGCACTTTACGGAAAGCCTCACCTGCAGAGAGCCTGGTGGCTCTGAATTCAGACACAGTTGACGTGCAAGTTGAGTGCATGTGGCTACATACCCTGGTAAACAGGCCTTATGAACTTCCATTTCAGGGACTTAATGGCACTGTAAACCAGCCTTTCAAAATAAACCACCTTGAACAAGCCAGGGACAAATTTCACAGGGTAACAGACTGCTTATAACCAATGACAAGCACTCAGCTTTGAAGATACTTTAATGGAACTGCTCCAAGATTGAAGGGTCTTCTAACATCAACACCAAAAGGGTAAGCAAACAGTCCCACCCAAAAGACAGTCCATTGACTGTTTAAGTGCTCAGTAAATTTAGAAAATCTATCAACCTGTCTAGTTAAGCAAGGAATACAAAAACTTGAAGGTAAAAGTAAAATCCGAGCCCATTATTTCACCTTTAAAATTACTTTAAGGCAGGCAGGTAGGCAATTTTTTCCTCGTTGGTAGAAAGAATATAACACACATAGTCCAGTATGGCAGGAAACAGGGCGAAAACCAAACCAGACATAGTCAAAGGATAAATAAACCAAATGATTAAGAAAATCAGTGAAATGGAGAATGTTACTCCTAAAATAGGAAAAATATGATTCTCTTTCACGGAGAAAATGAGGGTACATGTGTGAATATGGGACAACTAGTAAATGCAGCTAGATTTTAAAAATAATACTACACTTCAGTTTATAAGGCACTTTGAATATGGTATACGAGTTTCCCAACAACCACGTGTAAGAGGTAAGTTTTGAATCATCTTCATTTTATAGATGAGAAAGCGAAGGATCAGGGTGACTGACTTACTGCCTAAAGTTACACAAATTGTAAGAGGTAAAAGAGAGACTTCAGGCTCTAAAACAAGTGTAATTTTTCAACGTCTGCCTCTTGTCCATGTCAGCCTTTTGATTATATTTGTCAATAGCAGTTTTCAGGAGATTACCCATTTATTACATTATATCAAAGAATTAAAGCCTTAATATTAAGGCCGTGAAGTCTAGAAACATCATATACATGAAGTTCAAGTACATTCTAGGATATTTTTAGATATAGAACGGTTTTGCTATGTGAGATGGTCATGCTCCTTGTAACACAAAGAGTCAGCTGAGTAATTTCTCAAAGCCAACTCAAAGAAAGCATGATACACAGACTGTTTAATCAGTGGCTAGTTTACCATAGATAAGTACACAAGTTGCAATGGCTTTTGAGGCTGTGAGTGTACAAACACACCTAAGCAACAATATGGACTAAGTACTGTAGACCAGGAAAAAATCGAGACATCAAAAGAAAAAGTTTCCGAGGGGACAGAGGATAATTGGATTGTGTCAAGAGAATTCTAATGAAAAGAAATTAGAGCTCAAGGGGATGCCATGACCAGTGAGCCAGATGCATCTGAGTATTTCCAGAAATTTGAACTTTCCCCACCATATTTTCAGCCGATGAATCAGACAGCAAATGTTGGTTCATGAAAACAAAAACCTTTGGAAATTGTCCCTATAAGCTTACCTTCACCTTAATCTTTAGTAACAATTTTGGGACACATCTTTGAAGGCAGTCCCAAGAGCTTGGAAACCCTGAAAAATCTTCATACTTACTTTAAAGTGATTCCAAGCAATTTGGTGTGTTCAGCCAAATTTTAGTAGATTCCTATTTTCAGAAACCACAGGTGTTCTATCTCACGCAGAATAGTTTCCTAAAGGGAACATTTAAAATATAGTTTTTATATTGTTTTGTCTATTCACTGTATGTATTTTTCTTGTTTATCCTTGTCATCATTGTTTATATTTTCATAGTTTGAAATATGACATAGGAAAAGAATATTTGAAGTACAACAGTTTGTCGAAAATATGACTAACTTATAACAACACGAAAGAGCAGGGTCATTGGTTGGAGAATACAATATTATTATAATATGATGCCAGCAGTGAAGCTCCCAAAAGGAGTGAGAGGTATATGGAGAAGGGGAGAACTGAGTGTGACCTGAGCAAAAAAGATGGAAAGAATTTTGTGGAAGAGATGAGACTTGAGGAGGACTTTGAAAAACGGGTAGAATTCGCCTACATGGAGAACAGCCAAGGAGTGTTTCTAAGAGAAGAAATGAGGAAAGGTTTCCTTCAGGAATGAGTGTGGATCCAGAACTGGGAAGAAAACCAGAGAGTTTGGAACATCGAGGGTTTGTTTTCCTTTTCATTCATTCAGTAAATATTGAGTAACTGTTAAGTTCCCAGCACCAGACTAAGTGGGAAGCAAGATTAATAATGAACAGTTTGGAGCCTTACAATCCATCGTTAAGCTAGAGAAAACTTAATAGTAAGAAATTGTGTCCGGCTGTCTGAAAAAGGCCATCTTTTTTTTTGTTTTTATTAAGTCATAAGCACATAGATGGTGTACACATTGATGCCTTTCTGGGGTACAATGTGTTGATTTTATATACAAGTAGGAAAGCTTACTTTTAGCAGAGGTTCTGAACAGGTGTGCTGTATGATGCATTCCTCTCTTGCTAGTGTGTTATAGGTGTGAAAAGTTAATGGATCCCCATTCCCCTACCTGAGAACAGACAGAATATTTTGGTTTTTTCTTCCAGAATATTTTGAATACTTGACTTTGTCCATGAATTTCCTTTTCTATGCAAATGTTAAATATTACAATTTTCTATGTATTTTGTGATGTTAAAAAACTTAGAAATCCTGGCTCCATCAAACCAGTTGATATTTTTACGTATTTTAGAAAAATCCATACTGCAAAGCCAGGCACCATAAAGAGCTCTGTAATGATATTCGAGCTTTTGAGCTTCCTTTTTATCTTTTTGTTTCGTCATCCTCTGCAGGTGGATTTTATTTTCATGGTAGCCACGTGGCTCCAAAATGGATGTTTTAGCTTCTCATCAAAAGCCCAGTTATAAAGAAGAAAGAGGAGGGGGCAGAGAAAGATGGAGGATATCGGCCTCTGTATAAACCCCTCATTCAACAACTCTATGCAAGCAAGCCGATTCGCCAGTCACCAAGGCCTGTTGTTTCTCTCTGATTGAGCTAGCACAAACCAGTATTGTGAAACAATCTTTGGGAAGTTTTCTGCTCTATGTGTGTCACCCTTTGTCACCCTTCATGACAAGGTTCCTGTCAGTAATTGCCTGAAAAAAGAGTCCACACTAGCCAGTATTAAAGATGTCATTATCTTTGAAGCGTCTTTGAAGTTTGGCCACTTTTGATGAACTCTTCCACAATTCTCCTGGAACTTCATTGGATTTCTAGGTCTCATGTCATAGTTTGTGTTTCTCAAGACAAGTACTTGAGGCTTATAAGTCTCAGTAGGTCAGCCATCCTGAATTTCTGTGCAAATACTTTGCAACTTCCTGGATCATCAGCCAGGAGATTGAGGCATTAACTGTCCTCATTTGTTTGAACTGCCCTTCAGTCACTTCATCAAGGGAAGTTTTCCTCCTTTTCTGCTTTAGGTCTCCACTTTCCTTACCATATCTCTCCAAATCCTCATGTTTATGGTTTTGGATGCTGCTAATCGTGGTCCTGCTAACACCTCCATCTTTCTTTGGCTGCTACTTTCCAGAAAATGTACAAGATCAACATTTGTTCTTCAGTGTCAGCTCTTTAAGTTCTTTCCTTTGGGCCATCATGTTTTGATGAGCTGTAAATTTCTTCAGCAATTGTAGGATGTACCTACAATAGAGACCAGTAGCTCACATTAAACAAATCTTCAACAACACAGGATGAGTAATAGGACACTAGACCTAATCCAACTTTTGGTAATAAAAAAATATGAAAAAAGAATTCATCCTAAGTAGGAAATAAGACAACTAACAGGCAAAGCCCACACCTTCTATCCCTTGGTTTAAAGTGGACTGAATTGGTCAAGTTTCAGAGGGTAAATTAATATTCTGTGTACAATTTACAGAAGTGGCCAAAATATAGAGGTCAGTCTTCCAATGAGTACACATGGCATATGTCTGGTCTATGAAAATTAGGACAACTTAATGAGGTGGTCCATGTAGAGAGGTGGTCAACTATGGAAGTTTTACTGCAGTTACAATGTAACTATATTGTAACTAAAGTAAATTTTGGAAAAAGAGAAGGGACACAGCAAATCAGAGAAGATAGCAGAGCAGGAAGCACCAAAACTCTGTCTCTACCTACACAATTTCATTTGCAGTATCATTCTGCTGTAGCTATTTTGGAACTCTGGCACCTATAGAAGGCTTGCAAAGTCCAGAGGGAAGACTGGGATGGTAAATGGCAATTAATTTTGGTCTATTTCAGCTTTTGGCATAAGAGCACTACCGATCTCCCACTCTACAGCCCATAGCAGACAGCTGTGCACTTGCTCTAGAAGCAGCTTACAGGCAGCTTGTGGGAACCAAGGTGTGAAAAGAAGGACTCTGTCCTCCAAATATCCAGGATCTGTGCTCTCATTGCTGTTCACCGCTTCCGATCACAGAGGTACAAAGAGGTGATGGTCATGATTGTTGCACCTCCCACTTAATTGTTGCAAGTCCCTCAATCTTTGACAGATGGGTCACTCAGGGCCTTTAAAGAGGATTTGGCCTGCCTTTGTTTTTCTTTTATCCCTTTTGAGGGCCAGATACTGAACACTATGACATTCAAAGTCACTATGTATATGTGTGTAATTAGAAAGTTAACATGCATGCCCAGGGAATGATGCAGACTCAGAAGAAAACTGGGATGTCCTAAAGTTTATTTCTCAGTCTGATGCTTGGCATACAGAAAGTATACAACAATAAAATACAAAAACAGAAGCCCTGGAAAAGTGGTAGAATTTGATATTTAGAGTTACCATATTATTAGAGTCAAATTGATACAGGGTAGTTGGCGCCTGGCTGGGGCCACCTGGAAAGACCTTCCCTGCCTTCTGCATTGGGAGAAGGGGCAGCACACTGAAGCTCTCGGGTACCTACGAAGTTGAGGGAGACCACAGCACAACCCTGCTGCTCCCAAGCCACCTCTTCTTTCCCCTTATT
This sequence comes from Otolemur garnettii, assembly GCF_000181295.1. Lineage (NCBI taxonomy): Eukaryota > Metazoa > Chordata > Mammalia > Primates > Galagidae > Otolemur > Otolemur garnettii. The sequence continues at coordinate 28,009,956 of NW_003852402.1, read as the reverse complement.
TTAAAATATGCTACCAACCAATGTGAAGATGAGAATGACCATGACATAGGCCTCTCCCATTCAGGGCTAAACAGGGTTCCCCCATTTCCTAAGCTTGAGCAACTTCATGAAAGGAATAGTTTACTGGTCTTGCCCTGAGCAGTATCCATTCATTTGTTACCAAGTCCTGGCCAAATGTAACTACAAAGGGCCCATGTGACTATACATACCCCTAGACCAAGGACCCAGGTAGAGATTTCTGGACCTGAGTCTTTCCCTCTGCCAGGAGCTCTGATGCCTTTTCTATATTCCTTTCTGTCTAATCAATCCTATCTTACCACTGGTCTGTGGTTCGTGGATTCATTCTTCCAATCCCAGAGACCTAGGACCCATTGAAGAAAGAACTTCTGGTAACAACATGTATAACTTCAGGATGTAACTGGAGGATGTTTTGCATTGATGCAAAAATGGTAGCCACAAGGAAAAATACACAAAGGGAAATAAGAAAAAAATAGTTTCACTATGAAAAAATTAACTGAACACAAAAGAAAACATTCATTCAAGAAATAAGACACATAAAAAACAAGTAACAAAATTACAAGAACAAGTCCCCCTGATCAGGAATCACTTTAGGTATAAATTGATTCAAGTTTCCAATAAAAAAATAGAGGCTGACAAACTATATATTTTTTTAAAATGAACTAAATATGCGCTGTCTACAAGACACTCACTTTACATCCAAAGACACAAAGGTTGAAGGTGAAAGTATGAAAAAGGGTATTCTATGCATATAGTAATGAAAACAAAGCAGGGTGGCTTTGGTAATATCAGAAAAAGAATATTAGATACTCGAAAAAGTTTATAAGCACCAAAGAAGGACGTTATGCAGGGTGGCCAAAAAGTTTGTGAGCAATAGTCAACTTACATGAGTCATAACTATTTAAATTGCACATGAACTTTATGACCACCTTGTATGTGAATAAAAGATGCAATACAGCAAGAATATGTAAATATTTACACATTTAATAACAGACCATCAAAACAGAAGAAGCAAGAATTTCCACAACTGAGTAGAGAAATAGACACTTCTGAATAAATAATAGAGACTTCAGTAGCCCACTCTCCATAACGAATAAATAGAAGAATCAAACAAAGATAAGTCAGCAGAAGACTTGAACTATATCACAAGACTACACGATGTAACAAACATATATAGACCAGCACACTACAATATATTCTTCTCATGGGAAGTTCACATGGGAAATTTTCCAGGATAAACCAAACGTTAGGCCATGAATTAAGGCTTAATAGATTTTAAAGGATAGCTTTCATACAAAGTTTCTTCTCTGACCACAAATGAATGATATCAGTAATCAATAAAAGAAGGAAAACTCATACATTTTTGGAAATTAAATAACATATAATGAATGGATCACAAATGAGAAAATACTTAGAGACAAATATAAATGAAAACATAATATAAAACTCTCAGGACACAACATTCTTGGTAATAAATAATATTTTAACTAAGGTATATACTTTTTTAGACATAATGCTATTTATGGCAAACTTAATAAACTATAATATAGAGTAAACATAACTTTTACATGCACCAGAAACCCTAAATTTTTTTTAAAAAGTATGTGACTGCCTTTATTGTGGTATTTTCTTCATTGAAGTAGTCTGGAATTCAACTCCCAATATCTGGAATTGAACTCCCAAGGTAGATCTGTATTCTCTCAGTTAAGCTTTACAACTCTTCCATGAAGTAAATACATGCTATTGATGTCCCAGTTTTACAGATAAACAAAGTAAAATTTGGGAAGATAAAGTTACAGTTAGTATTGTAAGAATAATTTGCCTCAGGCAACATAGGATTGATATATCATGTCCATAAGTATATTGATTTTTAGGAAAAGAGACAATTGAGCTTTTTCGTAGGGTCCGTTCAATTTAACCAATGGATAATACATATTTACTGGAAGCGTGGTAATCTAAGTACTTGCTAACACGTGGATAGTCAAGAAACTTTCCAACACTGGGAAGTAGATAGGTAGGTGAATTATTCCCAGTGCCCCACTTAGAGAGTTTAGGTGATTTATCGGAGATCTAGGAGTGCTGGAAATATAATTTGAATCTAGGTCTTCTATATTATTCTTCATTATATTATTATACACACTTCAATGCCTTATTTCTCTGTGTGTTATTTTTCCCCCTTCATATTTACCCCCTCTTTACGCATGTCAGAGGGTATATAGCACATTGTTTATTCTCCTTCAGAAACCTTTTCAAAAGCACTGGAGGTAGATCCTGTCTCTGAGATGCAAACTAAATCCACAAATACATGATGATTTCTATCACGTGTTGAGCTTTGGGCTAACTAAATGCCCAGCCAAGGTAAATAGGTGACCCCCCATTTCATCTCATTTCAGCAAAACCTTTAACGTTACAACAAAATTAATCTGGAACTCCTGCTCTATGTAATTATATTAATGTTTTCATTAAATAAGAAATTATCAAAAGGCTTTACTGGAACTCCGGTGAAATATATAAAGAAGTATTGATCCAAGTCCAATCAAAGAAATCATTTAGTATATAGAAAAGAAGAAAAAAAGTAACACAGGATAATTCATGGATATTTGACGTTCTCTGTTGGATTAATTGAATTGTTTTAAGGAAGGGGAAGCAGTATTGAGAATTAAGCAAAAGCAAATAATAGAAAATGTTTAAAGATTTTATTTGGTCATGTAAGTCTATAATTAGCTGATTTTAATTAAGTGATTACTATATGCCAAGCAATGGGGTGAGCATTTTCGATCTCCAAACTGGTTAGAGAATTGGAAGGAAATGGTCATGTGTGTGTTGGGGGTGAAACCGGACAAAGCAGAAGGCAGAGACAAGCCAGTATGAAGCAGCTCTGTCCTGCTTGCCTCCAAGAGCCCTCACAGCCTGACATACGCCTCCCTCACCTGCACTCCGAGCAGGCACAGGAAACAGAGTGCCCGCAGTAAACAAAAAGGGAACAACCTGATAAATAAGAGCAAATATTAAAACAGGAGAAAAATAGTATTCAGATTACAATAGTTTTTCCTTACCTATGAGGGATGCATTCCAAGATCCCCGGTGGATGCCTGAAACGACTATATTCTATGATTTTTTCTTATCCATGTATGCCTATTCAAAAGTTTCATTTATAAATTAGGCATGAGTAGAGATTAGCAACAATAACCAACGATAAAATAGAACAATTATAACGATTTACTGGAATAACAGTTAGGTGAATGGGGTCCTTCTTGGCTCTGTCTCTTTCAAATATCTCATAGTACTGTTCTTACCCTTGTTCTTGCAATTTGTCCATCTGACAACTGAGATGGCTACTAAGTGACTAATAAATGGGTCACTTTTGCTTTTCCTACCATAGGAGCAATGCTGTCTACTAAGAGTAAAGATCATGGAGGTGAGGCTGACGAGTCAGAGAATGGTTGGGAACCTTCTCTGGCCACAGGCGGAAGATATGAGCTGTGCTTTAATAGGTAAGTAATATTTACATTGAGATAACAAAGAATTACTTTGTATTTTCATTCCTTGAAAACTGAATCTGTGGTTGCAGACTGTGTCTGTGTGGCAACCTATTTTAATGTATTATTTACCATGGTCTTCCCAGAAGCAGGGAATCTTTGTTCTACATGCCTCATAGATTCCGGTTCCATTAAAGCTAAATTACCTCCAACGTTAATGCGAAAAGTCTGAGATGCACAATTCCCAGAGACTGTGAGCCCACTTTGACAGGCACACATAAGCCTGGGGAGCAGAGGGCAGCTCCTACTAAATGTCCCCACCAATCTCTTCAAAAGATGGAAAGAACGTTTCAACATAAATCGATGAGGTTATAAACACTTTTTTAAAATGATGGGAAGACTCCATTTAAAACAATTTCATTAAACCTGTTAGACCTCAGAACCTTCCAGAGTAAATGCATTCATTCATTCATACCAATTACCAGGTCCTCACGTGAGTAACCAAGGCATTCCACAGACCATGAATTGCCTTTAATCTGTCCTTGGAAATGCACCAAATCACTACAAGGATTCAAAGTGGAATTAAATTGTCTTCAAATTGCAAAGCAGACTAAAGTATAAGCTGGGAAATGCCATGTTAATACAAGCCTGGACTAGAATCACATATTACGGGGCTTTTTACCATCTTTAAAATGATCTCTATGCTATTTAAATGCAACCTTAGTCCATGAATAAATACTTTTTTTTTTCCTATTTGAGTATCTCATGCCATCATTGTGGGCTACAAACCTATGTCAATCAGAGCATGGCACCAGACATTCTACCCTTCCCACTCTCCCTTGTAAAACTGTCACGAATTACATAAAATCCTGAGTCTCCTCTGCCCACAAGATAATAATCTGGCACACAAAAGAAGGATCAATGTGAAACAGAAGGGGGAGATTGTTTTGAAGGCATCACTTTCAATCGCCATTTGATGTGCAAAAATCAATCTCCTCCTCCCTGTCAACTCTGAAAGTATTATCACTGCAACCCCAATTCATCGGATAATCTCTGTCCCATCTCACTCAGGAGAGCTTTTTACATCAGTGGCAAATGGAAATGCAATATATTTTGCAGCAGGGATAGAAAAAGGACACGGAAGAAATGTGTCGTATGTGTGAAAATGGGGTATGTACAAGTGCGTACATGCGTGTGCCCTGTGTGAGTCCAGAGTAGCTACAAAACCGATGCCATCAACATTTATCCCTGGAAAATTCTATGTATTCAGAAATGGAAAGCAACGGCAACTGGGTCACAGCCTATGGTGTAAATATTAACAAACACGCTCATGTGGATAATAGCTGCTAGTCAATTTTTGATTCACTGTGCTAATCCAAGGACCAGGAAAAAACCTAACGCCTATCACTTATGCTTGAACTTATGGTGAAATTTTTATGGTTTCAAAAGGAACATTGCCTGGTAGTTTCAAACTGTACAATACTCCAAACAAAATAATGACACCACATGCCAGCATTCTAACTACTGTACTTGGCAGGAGTGGATGCCCGAAGAAACGTCTCCAATAAAAACTTGAAGGATCACAGCAATCCCACTAATGGGTATTTATCCAAAGGGGGAAAAGAATCAGTATATTGAAGTAGTATCTGATCTGCATACCATGTTTATTACAGCACTATTCATAATAGCCAGGATATGAAATCAGCCCAATTATTGATCAACAGATGAATGGATCAAACAAATGTGATACATACACACAATAGAAAAATGGATTCTCAGCAAGTAGAATTAATCTGGAGGACTTGATGTTAAGTGAAATAAGTCAAGCACAAAAGGATAACCACCACATGTTCTCCTTCGTGTGGAGCTTGAAAAGTTGTACAGGTAGAAGCAGAGAATAGAATCATGTTTATTAGAGGCTGAGAAGGGTAGGGGTCAGGGTGAGGGGAAGATAGGGAGAGTTAGGTTAGCGAAAACAGAATTACAGCTAAAATAATAGAGGGATAAGATCTAGTGTGGTATCACCCTCCACAGTGACTATAGTTAAGAATAATTTATTGTGAACTTTCAAGTAGCTAGAAAAGATGATTCTGAATGTCCCTAATGCAAAAAAGGGTAAAATGTTTGAGATGATGGATATTCTAATCATCCTGGTTGGATCACTGCATCGTATGCTTGTATTGGAATACCGTTCTGTGTATCATAAATATGTACAATTATTATATGTCAAGTAAAAAAAAAAAATTAAAACTTGGAGCATCAGAGTTTCACTAGACAAGGGCCAAGAGAGGATGGAAAGGATGTGTTCTGGCAGAACCCCTGAACAGCTTTGGTAGCACAGTGTGAGAACTGACGGATCTACTGGAAAGATCCCTAGAAGGGAAAGTATAATTAGAAAGGGAGTGATCCGTGCAGAGTTGAGAATGAAGACATGATATGGCTGGAAGATCAGCCCTCAGTGGCGTCATGAAGGATGAAAGCATGAATCCTGGATGAGTGATATCAAGTTCCAAAAATAGGGATGGGTCATAATTACAAGAGGGACTTTACCTAACAAATGCAATTGGTGTAACCTGGTTCTATGTACAACCTCAATGAATCCCCAACAATATAAAATATATGTAGTTAGGTTAGGATGGAAAAGAATACAAATTATTGATTTGTGGTTAGGCTGAACCTAGATGCCATCCACCCACCCTTGTTGGGGTAAAGACACATACTTCCTGCTCTGAAGGTACTCTGTATGTGGCCAGGGCAAAGAGCCACGTGTATCCTAGTGCCGATTTATTTTAAACATTCCGTATCCACCTGTTTTGGTGATGGAGAAAGACCTATCAGGATTATGGGGGTGTCTGAACACACCACCCCAGCACCGGGCAGGTGAGAACAGCAGCAGTTTACCAGTCACATGTTCTCACAGGAGGTAGAGGGAGGACATCGCACCCAGTGCAGAGCCACATGCACAGGTGGCCCTCGGGAAGCAAGAACAACCAGGGCCTGGGGGAGGCAGGCCTCACAGTGCCATGAGAGTGAAACAACTCTTGTTTACAAAACAGAATATGATTGGCTATTTAGGTATCCCAATGGCTAACAGGCACCCAAAACCCACAACTGGAGAATAAGTGGGTACTTACTGTTCTGGGTTCTGGGATAATGGGGTGCTGTGTCTGGAAGACCTTATCTGTAGGAGAAGAGTGAGGGGGAGAGCTGGGATTAGGCCATTTGAGGGTCTTTCTGTTTTTCCAGATGTCGGAGCAGCACACAGTATTGGGCCCTCATTATAGGCCTCACAGCACACTTCTGAAGAGGGACCAGAAAGCCACAAACTGAGCCCTCAGGCTTCCTCCATGCAGGGGTGTCCAACCTTCCAGCTTCTCTGCACACACTGGAAGAAGCAGCACTGTCTTGGGCCCTCCATTAACTACACAAACACCAGTGAAAGCCGGTGATCAAAAGAAAAGGTCTGTGCATAATTTTCTTGATATCACCACCACAAATAAGCAGAAAAGTCCTGGCATGATCGATATACAGCCCTGAGTCACAGGTTGAACAACCCTTGATAGCTTTCCTTGCTGCTTAAGTTTGTACTGGGAATACACAACCTGCCTGACTGAGGAGAATCATCTCCCTAATCACTCATCTCTTCTCTGGACTCATAGTTTCCAGGAGGGCACAAGAAGCCATTAAGCTTCTGGTTTCCAGCAGTTTGCCTGCTGCTTTCAAGGCTGTCTGGGAAGCAGAAAGAGACAGATGTTGGAAAAGAAGTTAACCAAGTCCCTAATTAAGTAGACTTGGTAATAACAGCGGCAAGCACTTGAAAAAGGAAAGATTCGGTGCGTATGTGCTTGCCAAGAAGCCACCTGGAAGAAATGTGGACACTTACTGCTATTTTTAAAAATAGACTTTGAAAAATTCTCACTTGCCTGGACAATATGAAAGGAGATGGAAAGGAATTCCATATTCATTGAATTATTCATGTTATACCAAAAAGGGGCGAGGGGACTAATCAGACAAAAATGCAACGTGTGAGAAATGATTCACTTTCAGCCCATGCAGGTATGGACTCTCGTATGTGTCTCTATTTGCATTGGGGGTAATTTGTACCTTGGATAATTCCCCATGGTGTCTTTGGGAAGATATTAAGCCTCGTTTTCAAATATCTAATGCACGTTCACAAGATTATTTTCAGCAATTTTCACTAGTAACTTGGCATCATATTTGTACTAAAGATGAAATACTGTCAGCTTCAAGATCTTAGCAACTCTGAAAATGTCACTTTTACTATGTCCTTTACCAGTTTTCCTAAGCAGAAAGGATCACACCATAATCTGTTCCTTTAAGTGTTGTGTTCCTCTTTTTTATTATAGGACTTATTCCACTATGTATTAATTATGCATTTATATATCTGTTACCCTCCCATGAAAAGGTGAATGTTTACAAAGAAGGGATGATCTTATTTCCTTCTTGTGTTAATGCCCCTCTCCTTAGCAGACTTGCCTAATACATAATAGTTTTTGACAAGTTTTTGTGGAGCGAAAGCATCCATGGGTGGAATCTCCCTAAATTCTGCAGTGAGATGTAAAGGCCTGTTTAACATTCTCACTGAAATATTTATTAGTTACTTCAAACTTAAAATATCCAAAAAGACTTCTTGATTTCCATTCCTTCAAATCTTCTTACACAGAATTTCTTCTCTCAGGAAATGACAGCACTACCCATAGTTTCTGGGGCCAAAAATGTGCAAGTCAAGCGGAAGGAAATGTTCCCCAAGTCCCCGCATCCAAAGCACATTCTGCCTGTGTCCAAGGTGCAACATGCGTCCGCCTGCTTATCTCTATTCATGTTACCATCACTCTAGTCCCATCTGCCGTCACTTGTTACCTGTTTCTTCTTTTGTCCCTATCCAGCATCTGGAGTCATCTTTTACATACATAAGTCATATTGTGTCACTTTTCTCCTTGACATCTTCCAAGAGATGTCCACTTTTCCCTTCATAAAAGTACCTTGACCAGCCTCATGTAGGTGAGAACCTTTTTGCTTATTTGTGGTGGTGGATGTCACGAAAATTATGCACATGCCTCTTTTTTTTTTCTCATCAGTTTTCATCAGTGTTTGTGGATTTAATGTGTGGCCAAGACAACGCTTCTTCTTCCAGTGTGGCTCAGAGAAGCCAAAAGTTTGGACACCCCTGGAAGTGTCTGACAGGTGGATCCTTTCTACCTCTCTGACTTCATCTTCCACTATCTGCATTTCCCTCAATCTTCAAAGATTCTCAGACCACCCCAGTGTATTCCATTATGTTGTTCTATTCATGAGTTTTTTTCCTTTGTGCAAATTATTTGTCCCCTAAATGTGCTTGTGGCAAGATCCTCTTTGTCACTGAGATTTCAGCTTAGGTTCATTTATTATTTCTGACTCCCCAATCTAAAGCAGCCCCTAGATTATTTCACATCTCTTTCACATTTTTAATCATATTATCAAAGGGTCACAGATTTGTGGTTCTTTGATATTTTCTGGTTTGTTTTATTACGCTGGTCTCTATTATTCACAGCTAAATTTCTAGGGCCTTGAACAGTGGCTGACACATAAAAGACCTTTAGTAAATGCTGGTGGATAATGAATAATTTCCTAACTGCATTAACAAACTGAATCAATGAGGATATAAATGAGTTTGTGAAAAATGTATGAAAAAAAGGAATTTTATTTCTTGGCATTTATATATCTTGATCTTATCCAGTACTAATATGAAATATTATGTAATTCCTAACAACGACTTACCCATATTTATAAAGTTTACATATATATAAATTAATGAAGTCTGATAAGAACCCACCTTGTAAATGTACAAGCACGGTCAGACCTTCAATCCATGGGTACTCATACATGGATTCAATCATTCATCAAAAATACTTGGAAAAAAAATAAAAATAATATAAATTTTTAAAATATAGCATAGCAACTATGTATTGTATTGGGTATTATAAGTAATCTAGAGATGATTTAAAGTACATAGGAGTTATATGCAAATATTATACCACTTTATATTAAAAGACTTGAATATATACAGATTTTGGTATCTGTGGGGGGGGGCAGTGTTCTAGAATCAATCTCCCATGGATACCGGACACCCTCAATATTTGGGTTAAGAAAATCCCCTGACATATTATTCTACTGCCATGACTCATAAGTAAATTTTGAAAACTTGCTGCAATTAGTTTTATTCTCTTCTCTTTACGTTCTCTTTCCTCTTTCCCTTATAAGTCTTTAATGCTGGAGAATTCTTTTTTTTTTTTTCAATTTTCTGCAGAAATAAGTCTGTCAGTTAGGCAGTATTTTGACACAATTTGAATCTTCTCAAATCTGAATAGTCCTATATTCATTTTAAAAACCAAATGTCAAGTTCAAATCTTCCTAGCAAATACATTCCAGGTCAAGATTGTTTCACTGACTAAATGTATCAAACATGTAGGAAAGAAATTCTATAAAAATAATGCTAGAAAATCTCAGAAAAAAAAAAACTCCCCAATTTTTATGAAGCAATTATTATTCTAATATCCAAACCAGGCAAAACGTTACAAAAAACAAAAGCTACAGGCCAATGTATTTCATGAGAAAAGATCTAAAACTTCCCAACAAAATGTCAGCAGATTGAATACACCAATATGTTGAAAAGATAATATATCACGGCAAATGGTGTTTATCTCAATACTCCAAGGTTACTTGAAAACTTGAAATAAATTGATGTAATTCATTATATCAACAGACTAAAAGAAAAGGATGAAAATCTCATTAGATACAGAAAATTCATTTGCCAAAATTCAACATCTATTCCTTATTTTTTAAGAAGAAGCAATGAATACTAAACAAATTAGGACTAGAAACTGTTTTCCACCTAATAAAAGCGATCTATCATAAGCCTACAACTAACAACATTTTAATTGTCAGTGATGGAACTTAATTCCTAAGATCAAGAATAAGGTGAGGACATTTCCTATAACTTCCTTTAAACACTGCACTAGAGGTTCTAGCCAAAGCAATAAGGCAAGAAGGAAAACAAAAAGCATCCAGATTAGAAGAAATACATTAAACTTTATTCATAAGTGGCATGATCGTCTAGTAGAAATTTATACAATTATACCAAATATGTATTAGAACTAAGAGGAGAGTTTACCAATTTTACAAGTTAAAAGATTAATGTAAAATTGTAAGTTCTATTTCTATATACTTGCATTGAACAATCAGAAATTGAAATCTTAAAAACACCATTGACAATAATACAAAAAAGCAAAATACTTAAGATTACATCTAATAAAAGATATATGACATCTATCCACTAAAAATTACAAACCATTGCTGAGAGAAACTAAATAAAATCTGAATAAATAGATATATTTATTCATGGCTGAGAAGTCTCAATATTGTTAATATCTAAAAATGTCTCCAGTCTATATAGTCAATGGAATCTCATACAAAATCATAATTATTTTTGTAGAAATTGACAAGCTGATTCTACATTTGTATAAATGTATGACAGTACAGGACTTAGAATAACCACAACAGCTTTGAAAATAAAGAAAGTTGGAGGGCTTATACTACTTTATTTCAAAATTTATTATAGTAAAGCTTTGGTAATCAAGATAGTGTGGTAGTGCCATGAATACAAAAAAAATAAATGTAACAAAATAGAGTCCAGGAATGGACCCCTCACATCTACAGTCACTTAGTATTCAATAAAGGAGAGAAGATGGTTTTGTGGAAAAGATGATTATGTTTTAAATAGGTTATGATGCAATCATTGGATTTCCATGTGATGAAAAAGTGAAATTCAACCCATACCTTACACCATATTCAAAAATTAAGTCAATGAATCAGAGATCTAAAAGTGAAATCAAAAGCTGTAAAAACATCTAGAAGAAAATATAAGAGAAAGTCTTTGTGACTTTGGCTAAGGTGAACAAGAAGGAAATGTTAGCCCCCCTGGTTCCTACTTTTTAGGGGAAAGTTAATAATGAAGTTAATTGGCTTTTCTGTAATAGAATAGATATGCATATTTTACTAACACATAGGAATTAATAATTAGAAATGTTTGGATTTAATATTAAAAAGAACTCTTCTGTAATGTAAATAACTGTTACCTATTTTTTTAAGTTTGTCAGTTGTATCACTAATGGAATATATGTTAAATAGAGGAAAGACATAAAATGTATTTATTAAACAGAATGAAGTCTATTATTTTCCAATAATCTTGTTATTCTTAGATTTTTGCATTCCCTGGAAATGCCTGGTTTCTTCTCAAGTCATATCCATTTTATGTCCCCTTCAGCTTATATCTTCTACCAATGATAAGAAGAGCTACAAAACCTACCATGAAACAATGTTCCATGGGTAAGCCCAGAGACACTTGATTTTTCAAAGCCCAAAGGAATGTACCATTGAGTGGGTCAGCAACATCACTGAGAAGCTTACCATCTGCTGACAGAAGATGCTATTATAGAACTGATGTCAATGGGGGAGCCTAATAAGATCGCCAAACAATAGAGATAGCTGGTGGTGTTTAACTGTGAGGAAACAGGTGTCTGCCATTCTAGAGATAAGCAGCAAAGTCTACATGGCTGTCAGGAAATAGGGGTGATGCTGACCTGCAGAGAGGTATGAAGATGGCTATATAGGACACAGTGCCCTAGATGCAAGATGGACTGACAACCTACAAGGGTTATTCCTCAGTCTTTACAGTCAAAGTAATTCATGGATGGATGATTAGGAAGCCAAACACATTTTCAAATGTCTCAGTAGCCTGAGTTTCCCATTCCCTGGTGTACAGTTATCTGCATCAATGGTTTGTTCCCTTTGGTGAAGACTGAGGGAATCATTAAAATATGCATCTGGAGAGGTGTTGCAGAATCTTTCTTCCTGAGGATCTCACCTTTCTCTCCTTCAGCTATTCTGTGCTGGGTCTAAAATCTGACTCAGATCTAGAAAGTGAGAAGAGGTCATGACTTTTTTTGGAATGGATGCTTTCAGCTTCCTGAACTGATACTCATACTTGAGGATGTGAAGTATAATCATGATGCCCCCATAGGAATGAGGATGTTTGAGGGCCAATCAACAGAAATCTGGTTTAGCTTTAGCCTACAGTAAGTCCATTGAATTCATGGATCCACCCAGTGGGTGTTTCCCAAATAAATAATTCCACCAAATAAATAATTTGAAGAAACATACTTGCTAGCTGTTAAATATGACGTAAGAGCTATGAGATTGGGGAAGGCCAAGAGGAAGACTCCGAAAGTTCTCCCATATTTAACCTGTCCAAGATAGTAAATGGAAAACAATATGGTATACTGGAGATTGGCAGAGACTGGTGCCAGCTTTCAAGAACTAGATGATGAAAGGGTCTTAGTTCTTATATCTCCATTTAATTTACTAACCTAGACTCTTAAAAAAAAAAAAAAGAAAGAAAGAAAGCTTTTGATGTATTATGATAGACTACCCAAACTTTATCAAGTATTAACTGCTGTTAATACTACAGTGAAAGTTACTGGAGCAAATTAACACAGCCACAATACATGGTATGCAGACATCTATTCAGCAAATACATTTTTTTCCATTCACATTTAGAACCAGGACCAGAAACAGGATAGAGAGCAGATTGTATTCGCATGGATTAGACAACATTTTGTTAACTCTTTTACTCTCTGTTATAACACAGGCTGAAGGGACTTATACCATATGTGCATTTTATAAAATTTCCTAATAGTGCATCCTATTGATGATAAGACTGGATGAACAAAAAGTGGCATGTATGTCACTGATCTTGGTGAGACACATGTGCCGTAGAAGATGCAAGGACTACCATGCTGGTGAAGATTTTAGGAATGTGCTAGTTTGAGTAATGCTGGAACATCTTTTCCAAAGTAAGAAAGAATCTCATATGTCCCATCACTAAGAAAGAAACACAAAGATCTACCAAGTGATACTGCTGTGAGGTTTGGATTGGGCCCAGATTAGAAATAGGTTCTGCAGAAATAGATGTTTGCTCTATAGCTTGGACTTGCTGCATCTTGAGCCAACCAAACTGGCAGAATTTTGTGTGGTATGAGAAGAATCCATGGTAGAACAGCTGCCTTGCAAAGTTTACAGAAAGCATACGTAGAATCACAAAGTGAATCCTTGGGGCTGTGAAGCAAGGGCATGTCATCTGCAGCCAAGAATTATAAACTAGGTAAAGAACAACTGAAATACAGCTAAAAACCCAGATTAATGCTAGTGTGCTCCAGTAGATCTGGAGATCTCAGCTGTGGGACCTCACGTTGCTATGCAGCCACACTGCTTATCATGAACTGGGCTCTATTAGAACCAAGTGATAAAACAATGTAGGCCCAACAGCCGTGCATAGTCAGATGAAAGTGGTACATACATCTGTGATCAAGCCCTATAACAGAGGGCACAGGTGAGCCCAGACTTCATGTCACCCACTACTCTGTCCATGCAAGTCTCCCTCTGTATATACTAATGCCACATAGGGGAGGTGAACCCCATGACCAGTTGGTAGAAAAAGAAAAGTTTTAACTTGATTCATAGATGGCCTGACTCAATATGCTGATGAAAGCAAAAAAAAAAATGGACTGTAGCTACCCTATTGCCATGTTCCTTTCTCCATTTAGTCAAGAAATTCTGCTTTTTCTGATACAAGGTATTAGGAATGTGGTCTTCCTTCTGCAGTGAGTGTCTTCCTCAGATAACGTGCTGCTGCTGCCTGGGGTCTCCTTCCCTCTGGATCTACTAACCACCAGACTGATGATGAGTGGGATGGGGTGGGGAGTGCAGCTGAAGTAGCCCAGTTCCTTCTTAGCAGCCTCTGCTAAGCTTAGGACTTGGAAAGAGGTATGCCTCAAAATAGAGAGGCTCTTGTTTTATAAACTCTTCCACTGCAGACAAACCTACCTTACAAGGAATCTTCTTGTACTTCTACTAACATTGTATTACTAGGATATAATGTTCCCACATTCAAGTTTTGAGAAAGGAGTGGTGAGTGGCCAATCTACCCATATTTCTTGTTATCTGCCCCTTATCCCAGCCAAGTGATATCACCCTACCAGCCCACCGTGAAGCTGAAATGGCACTGCCTTTTTTTCTATATTGCATTAATTACTGGTTAGGCAATGACTTCCTCAAAGAAACACTGGTGGGTGGTGGTGGGGTGAGGATGAAGGAATATTGCAATTAAAAATCCTGTTTATCTCTCCCCAATTCATTGCATCTCATCCTTTTCTATTTTGGAGGACTGTTATCAGCTCACACTAGAACATGGCTATCTACTGTTTTCAAAGACATTTTATTTATTTATTTATTTTTGAGAAGTAATGTATTTTAGGTTAATGTGAGGGTACAAACCACCAGGTCAAAATATTTGATTTTATTAGGTAGAGTCCCTCTTGTGGTTATGTCCCAAACACAAAAGGTGTGCCAGACACCCCCACTCCATGCCCTATTAGTAAGACCACCCCAATCCCCAGTCCATTCCCCTCCCTCCCCATATTGAATTGAAATGAATTTTTCTTCTCTGTGGGACTGCATCAGATCTTTACTGGCTTTATCTTAGCATTGAGTAGATTGGATACTCGCTTTTCCATTCTTGTGATACTTTGCTAAAAATAATGTGTTTCGGCTCCATACTAAATGTATACCCACACCAACACAAATAGAAAATATTGGCTATTAAATAAGCTCTATAATGAAATATCCTCCTTAGATCCATCAATCTACTCTATACAGCTCCAGGTTCGGTCTAGGGGAAAGAAATGGCCACCCATTTTAGTTTGGCACCCTGCCTGTCATCATCTGTATTACTTCAATAAATGTCTTAAAAATCTGATTTTTATAGGTAGGAGAATACTGAATGTTCCCAAAACAAAGAAATAATATATGTTCGAAAGAATAAATATGTTAATTACCCTGATCATTAAACATTATGTGAATCAAAACATCATTATGCACCACATGAATATGTAAAGTTATTCATACATTTTAAAAAATAAAATAAAATAATCAGATTTCTGAAAGGTCTTCTGATTTCTGGAAATACATGAAGAGTTCCCATTCTTACATATAGACTTTTAGTGTTACATCTCAAGCTAATGTAGACATTATTCTATGCATTATTCTATCTATGTAGAATAGACATTATCCTATGTGCCTTATTTAATGAAAATAAGGATCCAAACCACCACCACCAACAATAACAAGAAAACAACCTGAGGCTAATTAAGCCTAGGATATCTCAGGCTTCAATTCTGGCACTATTTCAATTTTCAGTTCTTTGTTTATGATTCATATAATATTTTGCTTTAGACAAATTAATTAGCTGTATGTGTCAAGCTATTTAAATACATGCTAAATATTTTCCCAAGAGAACTAAGCTGAAACTGGGTGCTAGTAAAACCTTCAAATGAACAAAATCTGTTTTTAACAAGTCACACATTATTAATTGGAACTGGGTGGTGAGGCATATTTTTGGATGCTTGCCGAGGATAATTATGGAACTGCTTTTTTTATTGGAACAAGATGAGTTAATCAAGAAAAGCTGATGTAGCTCACTATGTCCAAATCTTAAAAGAACGGCCACAAACTAATTCACCTTATCAGTTTGGGTTAGGGTTGAAAAAGAAAATGTTGAGTCCAAGGATTATCTTTATGCTATAGTTGTTACTTTAGAGAGATCTTTGCCCAATTTTCCTAATTTTAAATATGCACAAAATTGAATATCCAGAAAGATTAATATTATTTAACCAAAGTCACATAGCTGGCTGGTGGTTAAGAAAGAATTGTAAAATAAATTTAGCCTAAAATGGCTTAAAATTGCTTTAAAACATTGCTTATTCAGTAAGATTTATTCAGTACCATTCTATGTTAAATCTAATGATACATTAGTTTTGAAAAAATTATTATAAAATTTGTAGAATAATTTGTATAAAAATGTGTTTCCAGGAATGGACACTTGTTTTTTTTGTTTGTTTGTTTGTTTTTGTCTGATTTTCCTTTGCTTCGCAACCACTCACTCTTCTTTTGGTAATTTGAGGAATTATCTTGCCTCCGTGGTACACAGTTTTAGCTGGACTCTTTTATCAATGAGTCTTGTCTACTCCTTACACCCGAACCTGAACTTGTTCAACCAGATTCTCTTTTTCAAGATTTTAATCTTGAGAACTCATGCTATAAGAGCAGGAAAAATTAACAGTTGAAGCATATTCATTTTGAGTAGTTCCCAATATCTACATCTGGAGATTTTCTCTGAGTTTGATCATTTTGGGAGCTTGATTCTCTAGTCTTCCCATCACACTGGTAATTACCCTTCACATTGCTCTTCTCCTGATCCAGCTAGATGATATTTTCATTTTTTCTGCAATAAATAACTTAGAATCAGTTTCTGTTGCTTGCAGTCCCTGGAGTCTAACTAATATATTTTCTATCTCTGTGCCTGAGGGAGGATGCAACCTTGACCAGATTGTGTATGTGGCCAGAAATGATGTTGCTCACAATAAGACCTGAGTTTTCACTCTTCATTTACACTGCCATTTCAGTTGATTGCGCCTTTGACAAGCAAACATGCAAATAAATGACTGAAAGTTGACATACAATTTTACTTGTTAGCAAAAATTCTCTATGATTACTGGACCTCGCTAGTACCTAGTGCTAATAACCTTTGTAATTCAGTATCCAAATGAAAAGATTCTAACGCCCTTGCACTTGAGGCTCAAGAGAAAGACAGATGTCCTAGTGGGAATCTCTAAAGAACACTAATAAGAATAAAAGCATCTAGCTTAGAGGTCTTTAATACATTCTGATTCTAACACTGAATTTTAAAGTTTAGTTTCCATGATGATACATGCTTTGAAGTAAAACAAGGGGATTCTTACATGCACCTAACTGACCAGAGAACAGGAGAAAGATCACACCAAGCCAACAAAAAGCACCTTATAATGATTTGGGAGGCTGGGAGTAGTTGATAGTGGAGATATGAACAGCAGCACACCAATATTGGGGGATGAATAACACTTTTAGAAACTGCCAGATGTCTTACTCTTTCCATTCTCATTGAAAAAACTGAATGAAAAAAAGGGAGGGAGGGAGAAACTAACATTATTACTGATACTAAGGACTACTATGTGTCAGGTACATTCTAGGATATTATAATGATTATCTCACTTATTCCCAATCACTCCTGTGATGTCAATATTATTATGATCATTCTGTAGTTAAAGAAATTAGAGCACGAAGAGATTAAATTTCTCAAGGTCATACAAACAGTAAGAAAAGGATCCAGTTTGGGGAGTCGAGTCTGTCTGATTCTAAATTCCATGCTTATACTATGACTATTGCGATAGTGGCCGCTGAGCAAGGACAGCCTCTGTTACTATTCACTACTATCATTACTCTTAGAGAGTAACGTAAAAATGCTCCAAAAAGAGGGAAGGGGATGGGAAAGCTTCCTTGAAAGGAATTTGTCTTCCTTTTATATATCTTAAGTGCTCACTAAATTTCTTTATTCTTGCACTGGAACCTGAGATAGTCTGGTTGAGTTCTTGATGATTCTTCCTCCTTTCTCCTGTCATTCTCATATCAAGGGAAAAAAATGAATAGTTGATTACAGACAATTTCTACAAGGTAATATTTACTGTCAAATCATAACTGTACCCAGTTGTGGAGTCTATGGATACATTTGCTCACCTTCATTTTATTAAAATCAGTAGAGAGCAAAGCTGAGTCTTAGAGGCAGCATAAAAGCATGGTGGGAAAGAGGGGTCGTGAACGCTCATGTAACTAATTTTCATTTGTCTCCTGAAGACATGGTCAAAAGTAGCCCCTTGTTATTTGAAATAAATTCCCTCTCTTTTTTAGTATAACATCATGGCAAGGAGATCTGAACCAGTCTACTTGATTATAATCCATTTGATCTTAGTCTGAGGCTATCCAAGCCTCCGTTTTCTTAACTGCAAAATAAGGCGCATAGGATAAATAGGTCACCCCATGAAAAATGTTTGGAGTTATACCTGGCATCTAATAACCCCTTAATAAGTGCGAGCTATTTTTTAAAATTGTGTTAGGATAAGGTCTATGATTCTTCTTTGGTGGGGGAGCTTAGCAGATTTCTAGGAGAGAGTAAAATTGGATGGCCTCTACTTTTCTACCTCTCTGGATTATTCTGTGGGGCTGAGAGTGAGATCGAATTGTTTATCTGAATCTATATGTTTAGAGCACCAAAAGATGGTAAACAACATTAAAACGTCATGCTCTATGGAAATAGATGTTCAAGGAAATTACTGTAGTATTCATTGCAGCATTAATTATAAAAGTGAAGATTTTTAAAAATAATCTCAATATTTTTCCATAGGTGATAGTTTAAATAAATCTAGTATAGACTTGCAATTCTATAATATTTAAAAATAATGTGATAACTCTATGGGTAGCCACATAGATGCCTATTGATACCTGATAAAAGCTGGAAAGTTGATGAATAACATCAATCCATTTTTCAATACACAGAAGAGGGAGGAAGGAATGTGAGAGAGAGGAGAGAGAGAGAGAGAGAGCGCGCTACAGGATTATCCCGTGAGTATCAATCTCCTGAAAATTACATCACTTCTCTTTCATTGGTCAGTTCAGAAGCTTTATTGTTAGAACAATGTGGGGATTCTGGGAAGATGGCTGACTGGTAGCAACCCTGGTCAGAGGCTCCTGAACAAAGGAAGAAAAACTGGTTGGAATCAGAATCTATGAAGTCAAAGACGGGGAGCTGAGCCCAGAAAGAAGTTCGG